>NC_050576.1:411002852-411602852 GCF_011100635.1 Trichosurus vulpecula | reverse complement strand
TCTCCTCTTTTAAAGGTCTGCTGTGAGGGGATTCACATACTCTTTCAATTTATTCAGTCATGGTAGAGTCCTCAACAGAAAGCACAAAACATTCCCTCTAGTTACCAAGGTAAAAAAGTTACAGAATACAAGAGGCAAAAGTGATCAGGGTATAGGATTTATAGATGTGTACAACTTTATGCCACTTAGGATAAGATTTGTGAAAGAGGAAGAATTACAAGAGAACTCTGAAATGTGGGAGTAGCTACAATTTCTACAAGTGAACAGGGTCTTAGGAGATAGGTCTATATGAAATGAGTGACAAGGTGTTATGAAACAATCATTTCTGGAAGGAGATGTTTTTATTCATTTGTTCGTTTTCACGTTGAACAAAAATGCATTCAACACCTGACATTTGGCAGTAATTCAAAATACTAAATTTTCTAAGACATTGCCATTGCTTATAATCTAGGATTACTGCAAGTATAATGCTGAAAAATAAACTTGAATTAGGAACCAAAAATAACCATTTAAGAAGCACAACCCTGATGGAAGTCAAATACTTTTTGTCATGTACCAAATGGAGGAAAAAAAGGTATTATATGTTTTCATGAAAACTCTTAGGTGAAGGAAAAAAAAAACTTGTTACTCAATAGCCATAATAAGGCTGCAATAACTATATCTAAAAATTCAAAGTTGGAAATATGAAATAAAAATTAAGGAAGATATTATGGTTACAACAAAGAGACAATTCACATATGAACTCAATAAAAATCTTTAAGATTGATATAATTACCATTTTTTAGAAGTCACAGATTATTTTTTTATTTTGGTTTTTTTTTTTTAGTTTACAGCACTCAGTTCGACAAGTTTTTGAGTTCCAAATTTTCTCCTCCTCCCACACCTGTCCTCGCTCACCCCCCAAGATGGCATGTAACCTGATATAGTTTCCACATATACCTTCACATTAAACTTATTTTCACAGTAGTCAAGTTGTAAAGAAGAATTATTACCAGTGGAATAAACCATGAGAAAGAAGAAACAAAACCAAAAAAAAAATAGAGAGAACAAACAGTTCGCTGCAATCTGCATTGAGACTTCATAATTCTTTTGCTGGATCTGAATAGCTTTTTCCATCATGTATCTTTTGGAGCTGTCTTAGAACCTTGGATTGATGAGAAGAACCAAGTCTATGAAAGTTAGTCATCACATATATCTGGTGTCTGTAAACATGTATAATGTTCTCTTGGTTCTGCTCCCCTCACTCAGCATTAGATCATATAAGTCTTTCCAGGTTATTGTGAAGTATGTCTACTCCTCATTTCTTATATCCCAATAATATTCCATTACATTCATATACCACAACATGTTTAGCCATTTTCCAATTGATGGACATCCACTTGATTTCCAATTCTTTGCCAGCACAAAAAGAGCTGTATAAATATGTGTGTGTGTGTGTGTGTGTGTGTGTGTGTGTGTGTGTGTGTGTATCCCACAGGTATGATCTCTTTGGCATACAGCCCTAGAAGTGGAATTGCTGTTCCACATTTTTATAGCCCTTTGGGCATAGTTCCAAATTGCTCTCCACAAAGGGTTGGAACAGTTCACAACTCCAACAACAATGCAATAGTGTTCCAATTTTCCCACATCCTCTCCAGCATTTATCATTTTCCTATTTTGGCATATTAGCCAATCTGACAGGAGAGATGTGGTACCTAAGAATTGTTTGAATTTGCATATCTCTAATCAATAGTGATTTAGAGCATTTTTATATGATTATAGATATCTTTAATTCCTTTATCTTCAACTTTTTATTTTAACGTTATAAAAATTATCAGTTTTGTATTTTGCAACACTCTCTATCACTTGTTTCATCATAAATTCTTCCTTTCTCCATAAATCTGAGAGGGCTATTCCTTGCTCTCCCAAATTGCTGATAGTATCAGCCTTTATGCCTAAGTTGTGAACCTATTTTGACTATTTTGGTATACAACTGATCTATACTCAGATTCTGCCATAATATTTTCCAGTTTTCTCAGGAGTTTGTTTTTTTTTTTTTTGGTGAACTAGTTCTTATCCCAGAAGCAGAACTCTTTGAGTTAATCAAAGAGTAGATTGCTACAGTCATTCACTACCATGTCTTGTGTACCTAACCTATTCCACTGATCCACCGTTCTATTTCTTAGCCAGTGCCAAGTAGTTTTGATGACTGCAGTTTTCTATTACAGATTAATATCTGTCACGGTGTATCAACAATCCACCTAGCAACTTCTGTGGGGGTATAAGATCCACCAACAACCAGCACCCAGAAACCTGCCAACACAGGTCCTTTTGATCTGCTTTACTTAAGGAAAGCAACGTTAAGGGGTTAGCAATCATATTTTAATCCAGCATACAAATATCATTTGCTTAGTTCAGGGGAAAAAAACAGCACCCTGAATTAAAGACCAAATACAATTCAATATCTGGGTGTACAGCTGGGAAGCTCATTATAATGGCTGGCCCAGATTCAAGCGCTACTCCTACTGTGGCTCAGAGCTCTGAGGGAGAATGCTAATCTTTGTGCTTATATATCCTTTTCAGGGCCAGAGGGTCCTGACCTCACCCAGGCTGGGCATGGAGAAGTTCTCCACCACCAATATCACATCAGATACAAATCAATGACTCCCAATTGTCTCAGTGTTGAGAAATACAAAAACATCCCATTTTATCTGCCCCATTCAACCAAAGGCCAGAATCATTAAAGATCAATAGCAAAAAGTCCCACCTTAATTACTATTACACATGGCTAGGCCACTTTCCCTAGCATTTTCTTTCATTAATTTCCTTGATATTCTGGACCTTTTTTTCTCCTAGATGAATTTTGTTATTATTTTATCTAGCTCTATAAAATAATTTTTGGGTAGTTTGATTGGTATCTCAATGGTCACTCAATAAGTGGCTAGGAGCTATTGTCATTGTTTAAGACCAACAAAAAGCAGGAAACAGAAGGGCTGCTAACACAGGTTCTTTCATCTGTTTTTCTAAGGAAAGCCACTTTAAGGGGATAAGAATCTCACTTCATTCAAACATACATATATATTATTAACTTAATTCAGGGAGAAAAGCCAGCACCCTGAACTTCAAGGCAAATACAAACAGAAATTACAAACAACAACAGAAAGACCTTGTCTGATTTAAATCATGATTCGTAGCCACCAGAGAAGCACCAATATCTGTCTAGGTTATCAAAGATGGGGGGCAGTTATGGCTTGCCCATAGTCTCAACAGTCCTTCCATTAGTCAGCACCAAAGGTCAAAAGCCAGCCTCCCCTTAGTTATATTCTGTTCAGAGCCCTGAGGACTCTGACCTCACCCAGGCTGGGTGTGTGAAATTTCCCCATTGCCAGTATCACATCATATCCAAGTCAGTGACTCCTGATTGTCATAGTGGTGAGAAACATTACAAGACAAGATCCCACTTTAACAGCCCCATTCAAAAAAAGACCAGAATCATTAAAGGCATTTAAAAGAAGAATAATAAAAAGCCCCACCATAATTACTGATACATCTCCACCCCTTTCCAGGATATTTTGCTTTACATAATCTAAATAGCCATGGATCTTGGAACAAACAGAAGCATTATACATGGTATTCCAATCAATTAGGGAACTATAAAAAAACATATCATTTAAGATCATCCCCAAAATACTTGTTTACAATACACCATCAACCCCTATGTCAAAGCAAGTCTATGTCTTTAGTCAATACGGAGTGTCCAAGTTCTTCTTGACAGTGTGTCCTTCTTCCCACAAGGCCTTTCCAGGCTTCTTCCTGGTATCCTCGGGTACTAGCATACTTTAATTATCAGAGCCCCAACACAAACAGAAAAGTCCAAATAATGTTCTCTTTTGGATGTGTTCTCCCCACACTGCCGTTGCAGGCTTCCTCTTGGCACCCAAAGCCGCAACTCAAAAAGAAAGTCCAAATAAAGTTCTCTTGGGGGGTTGTTCTCCCCACACTGTTCCAGCCCCCCCTTCCAAGTCCTGAGTCGTGGCTGGGCAACAAAGCCAACAGGGTGGGATTATGGGCATCTATGGCCCTTCCCGCCAACCACCATAGTCATTTCTACCCCTCTTTCCTGGGTCACAAATAGGCCCAGGGAAAGGCAGCAAACAAGCCTGGGCTGAATTACAAGCTCCTGGGTTCCTGATTGCTCCGCTTCTGCTGGCCACTCCTGGCTTCTACTGAAATTCCAGTGTAGGCAGTTCATGGCACCAAAGTGGGCTCAAAGGCAGCTCACACCTCTCACCTTGCCAAAGTTCTCATGCAAGCAGTCTTCTGTTCCTTCTGGGTTAATATGTGGGCAGCCACCATTTGCTTCTCCTCTCTCCTCAACAGCGAGTCCTGCCAAATCTCCACAAAGTCCACTCTCCACTCCAAGGCCATCCTCCACTCTTGTTTCAAAACTCCACATACAATACCATCTCAAGATATTCATCCTTCCATCACAGTCCTGAGCTGAGCTTATCAACTCAAGCCCTGACTCTAGCCATCCACACCTCCCCAAAACCTCTGCTAGTTCTCCTCCAACAGCCTCTGCTCCAGCCTGTCTCCTCCTGAGTACTAGTGGGGTAGGTGGGGCAGGAGAGGTTATCTCCCAGGGCCCCTTCTCTGGGTTCTAGGGAAACCACTCTCATCACTGCTACTTGCCTGTTCTCTTTCAGGCCTCTGGGGCTCCACAGAACCATAGCCACCATAAGTGCAAAGAGCAACCTAATAACTGGGAAACATTCAACCACCATCTCAATACCCCAAAACTCCACACTTTACTTTTAGTCTGCAGATCCTGCATGACTGCACCATTTTGTAGCAACAATTGGCTAGCAGCTGCTACTGGTGAGTAAGACCAACAACAACCAGCACACAGAAGGAAGCTAACACAGGTACTTTGATCTGCTTTTCTAAGGAAAGTAACTTTAAGGGGTTAACAATCTCAGTTTAGTTAAACATACATGTATCAATCACTTAGTTCAGGGTGCAAAGATCATTCCTCTGAACTTCAAGGCAAATACAAAGAGAAATTACAAACATCAACAGACACATATTGTCTGATTCAAGTCACAATTCATAGTTACCAGAGAAGCACAAATATCTATCTGGGTTATCAAAGCTGGTGGGGGCCCAGTTGTGGCTTGCCCAGAGTCTCAACAATCCTTCCATGAGTGAGCCCCAAAAGTCAAATGCCAATCTCCCCTCAATTATATCCTGTTCAGAGATGGTATATTTCCCATTTTTATTATATCAGCTCAGCTTAGCCATGAGTAACTGATGTTTTCCCATTTATTTAGGTCTGACTTTATTTGTGTGAAAAATGTTTTGTAATTGTGTTCATATAGTTCCTGGGTACAGATTAAATTTTAACAAAGCAATTTCATCCAACCAAATCATAGAAAGCTAGTAACTTAAATTTCTAGGAAATTTTGGAAAACTGTTTGAAATTATATAATAAATAGTAATCAAACTGTTCATATTCTTTGGCTATATACTCAAAGAAAATCAAATACAGAAAGAGATTCTGTAATATAGGACTCCCATATTTTCCTAAGGATTATAAAAACCCCTTTGGTGGTACCAATAAAAAGTGCAACAAAGCAATTGATTAGAGAAAAGTTTAAAACAGAAAAGTCGTGTTACCAAATACAATGGAATATATTGCATCTTAAGAAATATGAGAGTGGAGAAACCTGGGCACCTGAGAAAGGCAGAGATGTCCAGGCCTCTCAGCACAGGATGGGAGTTTGTGGAAGTGATGGGAGGCAGCAGCACAGCACCTGCAGCCACAAGACATCTACTCCTGAGGCTTGCAGCCCAAAGGGATGGAATTCACCTTCATGAACTTCCAGGAGTCATAATGGCCAGGTAAATGGCCCTCATCCCTCCCTCCCTGACTGAAAGAATGCCTTGGGAAAATCCCAAAAATAGAGGAACAAGAAGTGGGTTTCAGTAGCCAAACAGTGGGAATTCCTGAATCCCAGAAGGAAGGAGTCAGCAAGGGTAAACACCAGGAACCCAGACTTTTTGAGGGAACTGGCAGACACCAGCAGAGACCACGGCTGAGACCACCCTTGCTGGAGTGAAGTCCCAGGGGAACAGGAGACTTCTGGCAGCCAGACACCCCCTTGCTAACGCCTCAGGAAACCAGAGGCCATAACACACAAAGCCAGTAACTAGACTCACAGTTCCCAGAACTAGGAACCTGGGACAGAGCTCACTGAGCCACAAAAGTAGAAATCCACTTTAAAGACAAGAAAAAGCTAACAAACAAACATGAAGAATGACACAAAAAACCAAGGAACTAATTTCAGAATAATCAAGTCAAGGAGAAAATACCAAAAAGCAACCAAAAAGAAAAAAATATCAAATATCATGGGAAAACAGTAAGGATCATGCAGGATCTTTCAACTTCTACATTAAAGGGCAGGAGAAAGTGGAATATGTTATCCTGAAGGGCAAAGGAGCTTGGACTATAACCAAGGATTAACTATCCAGCAAAATTGAGCATATTTTTTTCATGCAAGGAGACTGGCATTCAGTGAAATAAAGGATCTTCAAAATTTTCTGATGAAAAGGCCAGAGCTCAATGGAAAATTTGATCTTCAAATGTTAAACTCAAGAGAGAAATAAAAAGGTGAACAAGGTGGAAAAAGACTGACAATACTTGTTAATCAGCAAGGGCAAATTGTTTACATCCTTATATAGGATTACATTGTTTTATATATGTCATTAATATATGTACATACATATGAATATATATATACACACATATGTTTGTATGTGTGTGTGAATCTTGAATATAGTACAGTTATTATGACAATTGAAAGGGATACACACAGACTGTGGGTGTCAGTATAAAATAACTGATATAATGATGAAAAACGTAGTTAAGATATGTAAAGGGATGCTTCTGGGAGAAGAGGTAAGGAGGTAGTAGAAAAGGGTAAATTACACCACATGAAGAGGCACAAAAACATATTATAAAAGAGGGAAAGAAGGGAGGGAGAAGAGTTTTAATGTCTTTGGATTTAGTTCAAGAAAAGAATAACATACTCGGATAAGTACAGAAATCAAACTTTTATTACAGGCAGTAGGAGGAGAAAGAGGAAATAAAAGGGAGGTGGTCAGAGGGAAGGAAGAAGTAGCAAGTGGAAAAGGGTAAGATAAGGGAGGGGAATCAAGAGGGAAGGTAAATTGAGGAAAGCGAAGGTCAAAAGCAAAACTTTTGAGGAGTTGAAGGGAGAAGGGAGAAATAAAAGCATAAACAGGGGAGGGGGGAACACGATGGAGAAAAAGAAAGCTTGTAATCATAACTATGAATATGAATGGGATGAACTCTCCCATAAAATGGTGGCATATAGCAGAATTGCTTTAAAAAAATAATCCAACAATACGTTGTTTAGAAGAAACACACATTAAACAGGGAGAGACTCACAGGGTAGAAGTAAAAGCCTGTAGTAGAATATATTGTTCTTCAGCTAAAGTAAAAAAAAAAAAGCAGGAGTAGCAATCTTAATTTCAGACAAAGCAAAAGCAAAGTAGATCTAATTAAAAGCGATAAGGAAGGACACTATATCCTGCTAAAAGGCACTATAAACAGTGAAGCAATATCATTAGTTAACATATATGAACCAAGTGGTATACCACGCAAATTCTTAGAGAAGAAGTTAAGGGAGTTACAGGAAGAAATAGACAGCAAAAGCATAATGGTGGGGGACCTCAACCTCCCCCTCTCTTAACTTGATAAATTTAACCCCAAAATAAACAAGAAAGAAGTTAAGGGGGTGAGTAGGCTTTTAGAACAGGCACATATGACAGACATCTGGAGAAAATTGAATGTAGATAAAAAGGAATATGATTTTTTTTTCTCAGTGGTAAATAGCATATACTCAAAAACTGACCATTTAGTAGGGCATAAAAACCTCACAATCCAGTGCAGAAAGGCAGAAGTAGTCAAAGCATCCTTCTCAGTTCATGACACAATAAACATTACTTGTAATAAAGGGCCATGAAAAGATAAACTAAATATTAATTGGAAACTAAATGATCCAGTCCTAAAGAATGAGTGGGCCAAAGAATGAATCATACAAGCAATTTAATAACTTCATTCAAGAGAATGACAATAATGAGACAACATACCAAAACTTAAGGGATGCAGCAAAAGCAATTTTTCAGGGAAGTTTTATATCTCTAATTGCTTACATGAATAAAATAGACAAAAAGGAGATCAATAAAATGGGCATGCAACTGAAAAAGCTAGAAAAAGAACAAATTGAATATCCCCAATTAGATATCAAATTAGAAATACTGAAAATCAAAGGAGAGATTAACAAAATAGAAATAAAGAAAACTAATCAAAAATAAAATTAAGAGGTGTTTTTATGAAAAAAAAAACAAATAAAAGTGATAAACTTTTTTGTCAATTTGATTAAAAAAAGAAAGAAACAAAACAAATTACTGGTATCAAAAATGAAAAGGGTGAATTCATCTCCAATGCAAAGGAAATTAAAAAAAAATTATGAATTTTTTTGTCCAATTGTAAGCCCATAAATTTGATAACCTTAGGGGAATGAATGAATATTTACAAAAATACGAATTGCCCAGGTTAACAGAAAAGGAAGTAACTTACCTAAATAACCCCATCTCAGAAAAAACAAATTGAGCAAGACATCAATGAACTCCCTTGGAAAAAATTCTCCAGGGCCAGATGCTTTTTCATGTGAATTCTATCAAACATATGAAGAACAATTAATTCCCATATTTATAGACTATTTAGGAAAAAGGGTGAAGAAGTCCTACCAAATTCTTTTTGTGACACAAATATAATATTCATGCCCAAATCAGGAAGAGTCAAAACAGAGAAAGAAAATTAGAGACCAGTTTCCCTAATGAATATTGATGCAAAAATTTAAATAAAATATTAGGGAAAAGATTGCAGCAATTTATGAGGAGAACAATACACTATGACCAGGTAGGATTTATTCCAGGAATGCAAGGATAGCTCAATATTAGGAAAACTATCAGCATAATTGATTATATCAATAACAAAACTAGCAGAAACCATTTCATTTTATCTATAGATGGAGAAAAACCTTTTGACAAAATACAACACCCATTCCTATTAAAAATATTGGAAAGCATAAGAATAAAAGTAGTATTCCTGAAAATTATAAATAGCATCTACCTAAAACCAAAAGCAAACATTACATCTAACGGGTATAAGCTAGATGCATTCCCAATAAGATCCAGGGTGAAACACCGATTTCCATTATCACTCCTATCATTCAATTTTGTACTACAAATTCTAGCTTTAGAATTAAGAGAAGAAAAAGAAATTGAGGGAACTAGAATAGGCAAATAAGAAACTATATTATGACTTTTTGCAGAGGATATGATGATTTACTTAGAGAATCTTAGAGAATCAAATAAAAACTAATTGAAATAGTATAAAAAATTTAGTAAAGTTGCAGGATACAAAATAAACCCACATAAAACCTCAGTATTCCTATACAAATCACAACAACAAGAGATACAAAGAGAAATTCCATTTAAAGTTACTCTAATCACTATAAAATATTTGGGATTCTACCTGCCAAGACAAACCCAGGTGTAGCCAGAATGGACTTTGTTTTCTTTGAATGACTCAGCTCACCTCGTTGAGCTTCCCTGGATGCTGGGGCTTGCTCTTCAGGGGCAGGACCAGAGCTTCCTGTGTGATGAGTCGTGGCGCTGGCTGAAGGGAGGTGTGTTAACGTGGTCCACGCTGAGGGAGGGGCCAAGTCAAGAACCAATTGGCCCTGGTCGTTCAGGCGGCGCTTGATGATGTCAAAAACTCTATAAGAGGGGAGAGGACAGCTTGAAGATCCTCCTTTCCTTTTCCGGTTGGAGCCAGAGACACCTACAGCCGAAGCTGAGCTGCCGGTAGCAGAGCTGACTAGAGGCTACTGGGTAATCTTCTTACCGTAGAGGGGAAGCATGTATACGATTTTGCCTTATACCATCTCTCTTCTCTGTAGCCTTCTGATTACCCTTGTAAGGCAGACTTATTGGGCCTGGAAGCTTTTGATGAAAATATCAAAATGGGGATGCTGGTTTGTGGACTTGTTATTGTGGAGTGTAAATACATGCTTTAGTTCTCCTGCCTTCTGCCTAGAGAATTCCTTATATCCTGCGGTTCCGGACCTTTTAGGCACATATGAGATTCTCTTTGAAATCATAAATTCTGCCTTCCTAATATACCAGGGCACATATGAACACAATTACAAAACACTTCTCACACAAAAAAAGCCATATCTAAATAAATAGAATAAAATCTGTTTCCCCTGGTTAGGCTGAGGTAATATGATAAAAATCACAATTTTACTTAAGATAATTTATTTATTCAATGCCATATCAATCAAGCAACTAAAAATTATTTTACAGAGCTGGATAAAATAATAACAACATTCATCAGGAAGAACAAAAAGTCCAGAATATCAATGGAATTAATTAAAGAAATGACAGGGAAGGTGGCCTAGCCATACCACATATCAAACTCTACTACAAAGCAGCAGTCATCAAAAATACCTGGTACTGGCTAAGAAACAGAGTGATGGATCAGTGGAATAGGTTAGGTGCACAAGAAGCCAAAGTCAATGACGATAGCAATATCCTCTCTGATAAACACAAAGAATCCATCTTCTGGGTTAAGAATTCACTGTTTCACAAAAACTGCTGGGGAAAATTGGGAAATGGTATGGCAGAAACTGGGCATAGACCCACATCTTATGCCATATACCTAAATAAAGTAAAAATGGGTTCATGATTTAGGAATAAAGGCTGATAATCTAAGCACTTTGGGAGAGCAGGGAATAGTAGACCTATCAGATCTATGGGAAAAAGGAAAAATTCATGACCCAACAAGAGATAGAGAGCATCACAAAATGCAAAACACATAATTTTGATTATGTTAAATTGAAATATTTGTGTGTAAACAAAGCCAATGCAACAAAGATCAGGAGGCAAGCAGAAAATTGGGAGAAAATCTTTCCAGGCTGTGTCTCTGATAAAGGCCTCATTTCTAAAATATACAGGGAACTGAGCCAAATATATAGGAATACAAGTCATTTGAGAAATTATCAAGGCATATGAACAAGCAGTTTTCAGAGGAAGAAATTAAAGATATCTATAGGCATATGAAAAAAATGCTTTTAATCATTATTGATTAGAGAAATGCAAATCGAAACAACTCTTAGGTACCACATCTCTTCTGTCAGATTGGCTAACATGACAAAACAGGAAAATGATAAATGCTGTGGGAAAATTGGAACATTAATACATATTTAGGGGAGTTGGGAAAAGATCCAGCCACTTTGGAGCACCATTTGGAACTATACCCAAAGGGTTATGAAAACGTGCATAGCCTTTGACGCAGCAATACCACTCCTTGTGCTATATCCCAAAGACATCACACAAGTGGGAAAGGACTTGTATGTACAAAAAAAAATTATAGCAGCTCTTTTTGTGGTAGCAAAGAATTGGAAATCAAAGGGATGCCCATCAATCAGAGAATGGCTGAACAAGCTGTGGTGTATTAATATAATTCAATATTATTTTGCTATAAGAAATGGGGAAGATACGGATTTCATAATAACCTGGAAAGAACTTCATGATATGATGCTGAGCAAGAGGAGCAGAACCAGGAAAATATTTTACACAGCCACAGACATATTGATTCTGTGATGACTAACTTTTATAGAGCTGGCTCTCATCAGCAATACAAGGCTCAAAGACAGCTCCACAGGACTCATGAGAAACAACTGTGGAGTATCAATGGACAGTGAGGCAAACTATTTGCTCTCTCTTTTTTTTCTCCTCTTTTTTGGTTTTGCTTCTTCTCTGCCATGATTCATTCCATTGGTCATGATTCTTCTTTACAACTTGGCTATTGTGTAAATAAGTTTAATGTGAAGATTTCTATAGAATCTATATCAGACTGCATGCCGTCTTGGGGGGGATGGGAAGGGAAGAAAATTTGAAACTCAAGAACATGTAGAACAAAATGTTGCAGACTTAAAAAAATCTAATAAAAAAGAAATGTAGAACAGCACTCATGACTGCAATTATTCTTATACAACCTAGGTTCAAGTCTCATATTGACACAAATTGGCATTATGTACCTGCCTGCCTAAGTCACTCAACCTCTCAGTGTGGCAGACAGCTCTCTAAAACTATAAATTGTTGAGCTAGTGGCAGTTTGAATTGGTAGATGGAGTTTCCTGTATCAATGAATCACTGATCTGAATAAAACAAAAAGAAATGTGAGTCAACTACTTCTTGTGTGAAGTCTAAATGTTCCCCTTGAGAAAAAGATATCACAAGATGTGAAGATATATTTAAAACATGTCCATTAATGCCAGTCAAAACATTCTGTTGGTTACTCCCATGCTGGCTCATCAGCCAACATTGTTTTACCAAGGTATGTCCAGTGCACATACTACAGATTTTTGGAACCACAGGTAAGAGTTGAGTGCCAAGTGGAAACCAAAGGTGGATGAGAACTCCTGAAAAGGGTTAAAAAAGCCCTCACAACATAAACACACATACAACACACATGTGTGTGTACGTGTACATACATATATATGTTATTAGACACTTGGGAATATTGTTAAAATAACAAACTCTGTCACCTCTTTGTCTCTCTGTATCTCTCTTGTCTCTCTCTATGTCCATATGTCTGTCTTTGCCTCTCTTTTTCTGTCTATCTTACTATAGCTGTCTCTGATTCTCATTCTCTGTCACTGTCTGGTTGTCAGTATCTATCTCTGCTTTCATTAGTCTATTTCCCTCTGTGTATGTCTCTATCTCTCTTTGTATCTATCTCTGTCCCACTGTCTGGTTTTCTCTGTATCTTTCTGTATCTCTGTCTCTCACTGTCTTTCTTGTTCTATCTCACTCCCATACTCTGCCTCTATCTTTCTCTGAATATCTTAGTCTTTGATTCTCTGTTTCTGTTTCTGTCTCACCCTCTGTCTTTTTTCCCTTTGTGTATCTTTTTTTCCTGTATTTCCATCTTTTTCTTTCTGTGTGTCTCTCTTGCTATATATCTGTTTCTTGATCTCTATCTCATCTATACCTATCTTTAAGTTTTGTCTATGTCTTTCTGTGTCTCTGTCTCTCTGTTATTTATTTCTTTCTCTGTCTTTCTCTGTCTTTCTCTGTCTTACTGTCTCCCGATCTCTGTCTCTTTTGCTACCTTTGGATCAACCTCTTTCTCTCTATCTTTCCCTTTCTCTCTGCCTTTCTCTATATCTCTGTTTCTCTCTGCTTTTGTCTCTGTCCCAGTCTTGTTCTCTCCCTCCCGGTCTCTCTATCTTTCTGGTTTTCTTTTTCTCTGTTTCTCTAGGTCACCAATCACTTGGAGATTCAAATCCAGAGAAGTTGAGGCACAGTCAAGGAAAAATACATTCCAGAAGGAGAGGGGGGTATTCAACTTGAGGTATGAATAAACTTCAGGAAGTTTGACAAACGAAATCTTTACCAGAATAGAGGAAGGTTGAGAGAGTTAGTCCCAGCAATTGTAAGTCAACCTACTGGATAGAGAAGACCCTTACAGCCTAATAGAGCAACCAGCCCAGCAGAAATACTTTGTCTAGAGTTGGTTGTTTTTGTGAGGACTCCACAGGAGAAAGAACATATAGGCAGAAACAGGGGAATGAGTATCCTCAGAAACATGTATTCTGTACATTTATACCTAAGTGTTCATTCTTCCCATGGACTCTGTGAGACAGTATGCACCAGGTTTATGGGTGGAAATGTTTTGCTCCTATTCTCCTTACCATGCCATCTTAGTAAATTGCTTTAGGTTATTTGTGACTATTGACTGACTGTTAATTTATGGGGACCATGAGCTAGTATACATTCAATAAAAATTTATTAAACAGCTACTATGTGCCATCTAGGATGCTAAGCACTGGGGAAATAAAGAGGCAAAAGACTGACTGCAAGGAGCTTACACTTCAAAGAGGGACCACTCTAGAGGGCTGTGCCACAATTGTTAATGAAAATAATATTGAGATAGGGTTGAACTCGAATTGGTTGTAATACTTAATGCAGGTTTGAAAAACAGATGATAAATCATATTTCCTTCCTCTTGAGAATGAAGTAAGGGACTATGGATGTAAATGTTGAATATAATGATAAGTATATTTTTCATTACCATTTTTCTATGAAACGAACTAAGGTTCAATATGTATGGGGAGGAAGCATGAATAGGAGCAAAAGAGGGGAATGTTAAAAACATGTGGGAAAATAAGTCATAATGTATTAATTTTTGAACATTATGTTAAAAGTGAATGGCTTACACAGACATGTTCCAAATGTTTCTTCAAATTTAAAATGGGGATCACAAAAGCGCCTACCTCACAGGGTTGTTGTGAAGATCTAATGAGATAAGAGTTATAAAAAGGAATTTAACACAATGCCTAGCACAAAGTAGGTGCTATGTAAACATTTATTCCCTTCCCCTATTCCTTCTAGACTTTACTTCTTTCTTACCTCTATTCTTTATTATTATTTTTTCAGATTTGGATTATTTATGTATTTATTTATTTAATTAATATTTTTGGTTTTCAGCAATGATTTTCACAATAGTTTGAATTACAGATTTTCTCCCCATTCCCCCAAGACGGCATATATTCTGATTGCCCCATTCCCTACTCAGCCCTCCCTTCTGTCACCCCACTCCGCCCCCCATCCCCTTTTCCCTTACTTTCTTGTAGGGCAAGATAGGCTATTCCCCATTGCCTGTTTATCTTATTTCCTATTTGCATGCAAAACTTTTTTTTGAACATCAGTTTTTAAAACTTTGAGTTCCAAATTCTCTCCCGTCTTCCCTCCCCACCCACCCTCCCTAAGAAGGCAAGCAATTCCACATAGGTCACATGTGTATCATTACATAAAACCCTTCCACAATACTCATGTTGTGACAGACTAACTATACTTTGTTCCTTCCTATTCTATCCCCCTTTACTCAATTTTCTTTCTTGACCCTGCCCTTTTTGAAAGTGTTTGTTTTTGATTACCTCCTCCCCCTATCTGCCCTCCCTTCTATCATGCCCCCTGTTTTTCTCCTTCCTCCTTCTTTTCTGTGGGGTAAGATACCCAATTGAATGCGTATGTTATTCCCTCCTCAGGTCAAATCTGATTAGAGCAAGATTCACTGACTCCATGTCACCTGCCCCCTCTTCCCTTCCAATGAACTGCTTTTTTCTGGCCACTTTTATGTGAGATAATTTACCCCATTCTATCTCTCCGTTTCTCCCTCTCTCAATATATTCCTCTCTCATCCCTTAATTGATGTTATTTTTTTAGATATCCTCCCTTCGTATTCAACTCACCCCATGCCCTCTGTCTATATAAATATTATATAAATATATATATATATATATACACATACATATATATTTACACACACATATATATATGTGTGTGTGTATATATGTACATATATCTACATATGTATATACACATGCATGTATAATGTATATAAGTATGTATATGTGTATATATATGTATATATACGTACATACACACACACACACACATGTATACATAGTCCCTTCATTTACCCTAATACTAAGAAAGGCCTCATGAATTAAAAAGATCATCTATCCATGTAGGAATGTAAGCAAAACAATTCCATTTCAGTAAGTGCCTTATTATTTTTCTTTTTTGTTTACCTTTTCGTGCTTCTCTTGATTCTTATGTTTGAAAGTCATATTTTCTATTCAGCTCTGGTCTTTTCACTGAAAAACCTTGAAAGTCCTCTACTTTGTTGAAAATCCATATTTTGCCTTGGAGCATGATACTCAGTTGTGCTGGTTAGGTGATTCTTGGTTTTAATCCTAACTCATTTGACCCCTGGAACGCCATATTCCAAGTCCTTTGGTCCCTTAATGTGGAAGCTACTAGATCTTGTATTATCCTGATTGTGTTTCCACAGTACTCAAATTGTTTCTCTCTGGCTGCTTATAGTATTTTCTCCTTGATCTGGGAGCTCTGCAATTTGGCGACAATAATCCTAGGAGTTTTCTTTTTGGAATCTTTTTGAGGATGCTTTGTGGATTCTTTCAATTTCTATTTTACCCTCTGGCTCTAGAATATCAGGGCAGTTGCCTTGATAATCTCTTGAAAGATGATATCCAGACTGTTTTTGTGATCATGGCTTTCAGGTAGTCCAATAATTTTTTTAAAAATTATCTCTCCTGGATCTATTTTCCAGGTCAGTGGCTTTTCCAATGAGATATTTCACATTGTCTTCCGTTTTTTCATTCCTTTGGTTCTGTTTTATAATATCTTGATTTTTCATCAAGTCACTGGCTTCCACTTGCTCCAATCTAATTTTTAAGCTAGTATTTTCTTCAGTGGTCTTTGGACCTCCTTTTCCATTTGGCTAATTCTGCCTTTCAAGGCATTCTTCTCCTCATTGGCTTTGTGGAGCTCTTTTGCCATTTGAGTTAGTCTATTTTTCAAGGTTTTATTTTCTTCAGTATTTTTTGGGTCTCCTTTAACCAATCATTGACATGTTTTTAATGATTTTCTTGCATCACTCTCATTTCTCTTCCCAATTTTTCCTCTACTTATCTGACTTGCTTTGCCAAATCTTTTTTAGGTCTTCCATGGCCTGAGATCAGTACATGTTTTTCTTGGAGGCTTTTGATGTAGGCTCTTTGACTTGTGGACTTCTTTTGGCTGTATGTTTTGATCTTCTTTGTTACCAAAGAAAGATTCCAAAGTCTGAGACTGAGTCTCAGTGCATTTTCACTGCCTGCCACGCTCCCAGCCATCTTACTTGACTCTTGAGTTTTTCATTTGGGTATGACTTCTTGTAGAGTACAGGGTACTTTGTCCCAAGCTTGAGCGGCTATGCTGTTGTTTTCAGAGGTACACAGCAACCTCTGCCACACCAGCGCTTCTCCTCCCCCAAGAACCACCAGCTTGGGCCAGACTCAGATTGAAGCTGGCTCTGCACTCCTGCTCTGATCCACCACTTAATTCCCCCACCAGGTGGGCCTGGGGCCAGAAACAACTGCAGCTGTAGTTCTGTAGCTGCATCAACTCCGCTGCCCCTGGGTCAGTGGCTGAACCTGGAACTCTTTTCACTCTCTCCTAGCTGCTTTTCCCACTAGCCTTCTCTGTTGTCTTTGGTGTTTGTGGTTGAGAAGTCTGGTGACTGCCACAGCTCACTGATTCAGGGTGCTAGGAAATGTTCCACCTGGCTCCCAGTCTGGTTGGTCCATGCAGCCCATGCTGGGCTCTCCTCTGCTCTGCTCCCAGGTCCATGTGATAGACCTTACCCCATGACCATCCAGGCTGTCCTGGGTTGGAGACCTGCTTCCTTCTGCTATTTTGTGGATTCTGCAGTTCTAGAATTTGTTCAGAGACATTTTTATGGGTGTTTGGAGGGACTTCCTACCTCTATTCTTTATAATGACATTTAAAAAGTGATTTTTTTTCCCGAAGGAATACATTATATACCTCATTGGAAGTAATGATTATTAAAAGTAAACAAATCCAATTAATTCCAATTTATATTTGTTAATAAATAATATTCACAGATTATGCCACACATAGTGTCAAGTAGGGCTATTATACGGTTAATGTAAAGTAAAAGAAAAAAAGGTTTAGAACAACAGCAAAAATATAGCACCAGGCAAAATGAAAAAAAAAAAAGAACAAGAGTGAAATAAATACAAATTTGAGTTACCTCTGAATAAATAAAGCTGCGGAAAGGACAACAAAGTCTTTTTCACTTTCAATAAGACAGTGATATTTGCCATCACTGTAGGAGATTGCTAGGCTACTATTCATAAGGCTGTTTATTTCCTTTTAGGAACTTGTGCCTGTGATTCAAGTAAGCTTCAATTCAAGCAGATGGGGTACCTGATCCTTGCTTTCTGAACAGTCAGACTTCCCATAGGCATAAATAACTTTGAGAGAGATAATTTGTCATGACTTTTCTCACCATTGTACTTCTCCAACAATATACCTCTATCAAAACAACTCATCATAAAAATCTTAATTGAATTTAAAAAAAATCATAATTGGAACAACTTTAAAAGAATCATAAATATTTTAGGTATAATTTGGTACATTTCTCACTAACCTTTAACTCCTCTTAATAACCAGCTTTTCTGCCCTGATTTTCTACAACCTTGGGTAGAATTAACTCCCTCTGAATCCTCTGATTTGTAAACAGAACCTTCCTGGAGCTTATCCAGAGCTTTACCATACTTTAGAGTTTCAAGGCAGCTTTATTATCAGAATTCTGTCTTTCCAAATCATGTCCCCCTCAGCAATCTGATGTAGCCTTTGATCTTTCTCTAGACAGATGAATCTTTAGATTCTTGATAACAGCTTCTTTCTGAAAGGGGGGATCATATTTATCCCTCCAATATCCATACTTCTCTTTCTTTTGTGAACAAGCAAAAAAAGTAACAAAAGTCACGTTGAAGCATGAGGCAGTATGGTCTATATAAATGTCTCAACTGTGAGCTTTTTTCAATTGGTGATATTCTAATAATTTAAGTCAATTCAGATTCACCAGACCCATCTAATTACAAACTTGATTCCTTGACTAATAACTTCAAGTCCCTCACAATTTTATGGGTTAACCTGAGAAAAAAACTGCTTTCTGTGAAAATTGATTAATCCAATGAAAATCCACCCATATCAAAACTTAATCTTGAAAACACATGTCAGCAGAACATGGCAAGCAATACACGTTTATTAGTCACTTAATAAACATCAGAAAGTACACTAAGAGGTGAGAATACAAGCAAAAAATGACAATCATGACTCTCAAAAGACTTATATCATATGGGGGAACACATAAAAGGAAGGGATGGAAGAGACACAAGTGGGAGTAGACAACCACAGAGGAGGAGTTAGAGGGTGAGAATGACCCACATGCTAAGGGAAGTTCTAGGGTGAGAAAGCAGATGAATCATTGTAGTAATGTCCTTTTTGGGTGAGGAGACAGATGAAGCAAGGTGGTGAAGTCCAGCCAATCAAAAACAGAACTGGAAGAAGAATGGAAGATGACAAACATGATCTCTTCCACAAATAGACACCCTAAAAGAAATTCGTCAAGGGAAGAATGTAGCTAGAGAGGAAGGATGTTTCAGGCTTAGAAGTTCCCATGTTCTGAGGGAAGTTCTAAAAGGGAAGGTATATGAGGTATGGTGGTAAAACCTAGGGAATTTTAAAACCATGAAATAGAATAAAATGAAATTATAAGATGACTACTTCAAAGACACTGAAGAACTTAGGACAGACTTTGAGAAAAATGGTTATAGAAGGCAGTATGGTATAGTAGAAAGAATTCAAAATTGAGTATAAAAACAATAGTCATAAGTACATCTATAACAACTTGAAGGGAGGTCTCTAGGACAGGGGTGTGTCCTTGGGGCTGAGTTGTTTAATATAGCTATCAGTTAATTGATTGAAGAAATTAAGTTGATGCTTATCAAAATTGCAAACTGAGCAGAACCAGGAAGGATATTAATAAGTTGGATGAAGGTCAACATCAAAAAAAAGTTTTTGGCAGTCTTGACCACTGGGTCAGGTCTAGTAAGTAATAACTTAATAGAAGTAAATGTTCAGTTTTATAGTTGGATTGAAATACCTTCACATGTTCAAGTTACGGGGGGGGGGGGTTATAGCTAGACAAGAGTTTGTCTGAAAAAAGAAATGGTAGTTTTAGTGGTCTGTAGGCAGGAGGCAGGAGCATGAGGTTTGTCCAAAAACCTAATAATACCCTAGTCTATATTAAGATGGCTTAGTATCTAGGAGGAGGAAGATGACAAATTCATGGTACTCTGACCTTAGCATTCCACATTTAAAATCTTGTTTTTAAATAGGAAGGACCTAGACGTACATATGAATCATGTTCAGAAGAGGAGACAGTGAGAAAACAAGCAATCATGGCATAAAAGGATCACTTAGAGCAATTGGGGAATATTTGATGGGGACAACCAAAGACTTAGAGAAGACAAGACAGAAGTCTTTAGGTATTTGAAATTCCATCATGAAAGAGCTCATTAGATTCCTTCGCTTGGCCACAGAGCATAGAAATAGAAACAGTGGCTATATATTATAGTGATAGAGATTTTGGCTCAATATATAGGAATACTTTAAAAACTTTTGTTGTACACATGTGAGACAGCACTGTCCCACCCCAATAGATTTTAGCAGTGGATGGAATTTTGGAGGCAGAGTGGATAGTTTCCAAATATACTGTAGGAGGTATTCTCAGTCAGGTGTAAGTTAGACTAGATGGTTTTCAAAATCCGTTCCAATTCCAGAATCATGCGAATAATGTATAAGATGAACAATTACCTTATCAGCCCTTTCCAAACTAACATTAACAGAAGTATTTATGATCTTGTTTCCAGGCCACTCTTCCTAGTCTTGTCCAGGGAGACAAATCCTGCTGAGAAAGGGTGAGCAGTCCCACCAACTGCCAAATAAGTACCACACACAGGAAAGGCAAGCCAGCATATATGAAGTAATAAGATACCCTGACGGAGATATAGGAGGCAATAATTGCCTGGCAAGTCAAACCATCCCCACTACATTGACCATCATTTCCCATCAGACCCAGATAGAAATAGTCCAGAACTCTAAGCTCAAGAGCCTTAGGAATAACAATGATTGATCCCCTCAAACTAATAAACTTCCAGCTTAAGTGCACATTCCTCAGCAATAAATGAAGGGAAAAATCTTTGTGAAGAAGGGGCCAATCTTCCTTGTCAAGCTCTCCCTGAGGGACTGAGAGAATGTTCCAGGAAACCCAAAACACCAACACCACTTTCATCCTGGGGGAGACAGCTCAGGTTTTTTTAATCCAACAGCCTTGGAAATAGCACTACTTCCCAGTCACCGTTCACAGAGATAGTCCTGGGAATCAACACCTATGGAGACTGATCATGCAAGGATATGAATAAATTAAATGGCCCAGCCAAAGTTATTAGATTAGTGAACTGACAAAGCTGGGAATGGAACCCAATTCCATTGACTAAAAATTAGGGAAACTTGCTGTCATACCACACTGTTCTAAAAAGGAAGAGAAAGAGAAGCTCTCTTAAAAGACTGATATGGATTCTCAGAAAAAAAATGATCAACCAATTGAAACTTTTAAAAGATGGTCACATGGGCAAGTACACAGGGATGAATAAAAATACTTTTTTTTTATTTCTAGAGTTAGTGGAGGCTTGTGATGAGTGCTAGAAATTGAGACATGGTTATGTTTAGTTATATTAGGGAAGAGAAGAGGAACCAATTAGTTGTTGGACCTGGGAGAGGGTTAATGTGATCTAAATAATGCATAATAGGGAGGAGAGTGGACCACTGAACTCTTGTTTTATTTTCCAAGAGGAATTTTCTTTGGACTGTGAAAAAAAGGGGAAAAATGACTGCAAGGGAGTAGGTAACCAGAATAAAGAGGACACCAGATATCACCTATCTATCCTAAAATCAAAAAGTCACCAGACTGAGATGAACAACATCATAGAATAATGAAAGAACTCATAGTTTGAAGGGATGGCTGGATGAAATGTGAGCATTGTTTGTTCTTATTTGTTTTGTTTTGTTTAAGAATGTGAGAGATCCAGGCATGTTTGCAAGTAGCTCAGAGAAACTGAAGATTGTTTAGGGAGGGGAAATGAACAACTCACTGGCAAAGATAGGAAGTGACCTGCTGGATTTTGCGTAACTGGATTTATAGTCGTTTGTTCAATGACAAATGATCATTATTCATGTTATATCATCAATGAACAGTAACTGGAGTACAAATTTTATAACCTGAGGCAGTTATTGACATTAAGAGGTGGCATAAAAGAAAAAGTGATAATTACTAAAGTAATGAAAAGATATAATAGAAGGAATGATCCCTAAAAAAATATAGAGAGAATGAGTTAAATAGATGGAGAAAAATTAAGTGCTCATGATTATGTTAAAGTAATTTAAACAAAATTGTGATACAACCTAAATTAGTATATGCTTTACTACTATAAGAATCAAATTACCAAAGGGGTACTTTATAGAACTTCATAAAATTGAGAAAAGAATCATTAGGCAAAACAGAACAAAACAAAAGAATTCTAACAGAAATGATGAGAAGTAGGGCTGAAGTGGAAATAAGAAATCCAGATCTCAAACCATATTATGAGGTGATAGTCATGAAAATTATGTTGTACTGGCCAAAGAATAGAGATATGGATCAATGGAAAGGACTAGACAAAGGATATTCAGAAATAATGGAAATCAATAACCCAGCATTTGATAAACTGAAAACACAAAAATCTCCAAGTTTGAAAAAAAAAACTACTGGGAAAACTGGAAAGCAATTTGGCATGACTTAGGTTTAGAGCAAAATCTTACATCATATTTCATATACATTCTAAGTGCATATGCAATTTTAATGTTAAAGAGCATACCATTAAAAAAAAGAAGAGAAACAGATGATATACTTTTCATAGCTATGGGTAAGAGATATATATTTTAACCAAATAAGAGATAGAGGCAATTGCCAATGATAAAATATGTTACTTTGATTACCTGGAACTGAAAAGTATCTGCAGAGACAAAATTAATACACCTAAGACAAGAAAGGAGGTATTTGGAAGGAAGTGGGTGGGACAAACTTTGGATCAAATTTATCTGATAAGAATCTGATATGTGCATATAAATACACACACACATAAACAGATATGTGTATGTATATATATATGTGTGTGTGTGTGTGTGTGTATGTGTGTGTCTGTATGTGTATGTATGTGTAAACATATATATATATATATACATACATATATAAATATATCAACAAACAGTTATCAAAAGATCTTTCAAGTATTCACAACCATTTAAAAAACAAATGTTGCAGATCCAAATTAATGAAAGAAACAAAAATCAAAACCACTCTGAGGATTGCTCACATTCTCAAAATTTATAAAAGTTATTAAAAATGACAATAGTGTTGGAAGGTTATGAAATAATAGGCACACTAATACATTATTGGTGAAGCTGTGAGACCATTTTTGTAAGACCAATTTGAAATTATACAAATAAATTAAATGAAAAAATCCATACTTCTGTAACCAGAGACCAAGTTACTATGCTGATACATCAAAAGCAATTGATCAGAAGAAAGTCCCCATAATATATATATATATCTTTATCTATATCTACCTATACCTACACACACACACACACATATGCATACACACAAACAAAAAATGGATGAATATGTAAATGCATGCATAATATATGTATGCATGCATGTCTGCATGTACATGAGTATTTTTCTTGATGACTAAGAATTGGAAAAAAGTGTATGCCCATTAATTGGAGAATGGCTAAATAAATTCTGGTACATGAAAGTAACAAATATTACTTTAGAATAAGAAATTATGAGCAGAGCCAAAATGGCAGCTAGAAAGCAGGGACTTGCTTAAGCTCTCCCCCAGATCCCTCCAAACAACTGTAAAAAAATAGCTATGAACAAATTCTAGAGCTGAAGAACCCACAAAACAGCAGAGGGAAGCAGGGCTCCAGCCTAGTAAAGCCTGGATGGTTGCTGGGAAGGGTCTATCCCATAGAGCTGTGAGCGGAATGGAGCACAGCCCAGTTTAGGCTGCGCCAGGACCAACCACAATGGGAGACAGGCAGAACAAGTGGTAGGGCCCTGAATCATTGAGCTGTGGCAGTTACCAGACTTCTCAACCCACAAATACCAAAGACAGCAGAGAAGGTTACTGGAAAAACTGGTAGATCAGAGTGACAGTAGTGCATGGTCAGCCCTGGCCCGAGGAGCATGGAAGTAGTGCAGCTTTGGGGCTGCTTCCAGAGCTACAGCTGCAGTTGCTTCCAGCCACCAGCCCACCCTGTGGGAGGAATTGAGAAGCAGATCAGAGCCTGCTAGGATCTGGGTCGCAGTTGGGGTGGGTGGCTCTTCGGGGAGGAGGAATGCTGGTGTTGCAGAGTTTGCTGTATAGAGGTAGCTCTGAAAACAGCAGCACAGCCCCTAAATCTTTGGACAACATACTCTCAACTCTACAAGCAGTCATATACTGATAAAAAGCTCAAGGGTCAAGTAGTTGGCTGGAAACATTAACAGTCAGTGAAGAAGTATTGAGACTCAGACTTTGGAATGTTTTTCGGTGACAAAGAAGATCAAAACAAAGAGTCAGAAGTCAATAGAGTCAAAGAGCATACATCAAAAGCCTCCAAGAAAAATATGAATTGGTCTCAGGCCATGGACGACCTCAAAAAGATTTGGAAAAGTAAGTAAGAGAAGTAGAGGAAAAATTGGGAAAAGAAAAGGGAGTGATGCAGGAAAATCATGAAAAACAAGTCAATGACTTGTGAAATGAGATCCTAAAAGATACTGAAGAAAGTAACACCTTAAAAATAGAAAAATTCAAATGTCAAAAGAGCTCCACAAAGCCAATGAGGAGAAGAATGCCTTGAAAGGCAGAATTAGCCAAATGTAAATGAAGGTCCAAAAGAACACTGAAGAAAATACTACTTTAAAAATTAGATTGAAGCAAGTGGAAGCTTTATGAGAAATCATAATATTATAAAACAGAACCAAAGGAATGAAAAAGTGGAAGGCAATGTCAAATATCTCCTTGGAAAAACCACTGACCTGGAAAATAGATCCAGGAGAGATAATTTAAAAATTATTGGACTACTTGAAAGCCATGATCAAAAAAGAGCCTAGATATCATCTTTCAAGAAATTATCAAGGAGAACTGCCCTGATATTCTAGAGCCACAGGGCAAAATAGAAATTAAAAGAATCCACCAATTGCCCCCTCAAATAGATCCCAAAAAGAAATCTCTTAGGAATATTGTTGCCAAATTCCAGAGCTCCCAGATCAAGGAGAAAATACTCAAAGCAGCCAGAAAGAAACAATTTGAGTATTGTGGAAACACAATCAGAATAACCAAAGATCTAGCAGCTTCTACATTAAGATATCGAAGGGCTTGGAATACGATATTCTGGAGGTCAATGGAGCTAGGATTAAAACCAAGAATCATCTACCCAGCAAAACTGAGTATCATGCTCCAAGGCAAACTATGGATTTTTAATAACATAGAGGACTTTCAAGCTTTCTAAGTGAAAAGACCAGATCTAAATAGAAAATTTGACTTTCAAACATAAGAATCAAGAGAAGCATGAAAAGGTAATCAAGAAAAAGAAGAAAAAAAAGAAATTGCAAGGGACTTACTAAAGTTGAACTGTTTTGTTTATATTCCTACATGGAAGGATGATGTGTATGATTCATGAGACCTCAGTATTAGGGTAGCTGAAGGGAATATGTATATATACATATATGTTCATGTGTATACATATATATATATATATGTATGTGTGTGTATGTATATATGTATGTGTATATACATATATATAGAGAGAGAGAGAAAGAGAGAGATAGAGGGAAAGAGGGGGGGCAGGACACAGGGTGAGTTGAAGATGAAGGGAAGATATCTAAAAGACATAAAATCAAATTAAGGGATGAGAGAGGAATACATTGAGAGAGGGAGATGGGGAGAGATAGAATGGGGTAAATTATCTCGCAGAAAAGTGGCAAGAAAAGCAGTTCTGTAGGAAGAGAAGAGAAGGGAGGTGAGGGGGACTGAGTGAATCTTGCTCTCATCAAATTTGATGTGAGGAGGGAATACCATACATACTCATTTGGGTATCTTACCCCACAGGAAAAAAGGAGGAAGAAGATAAAAATAGGGGGGATGACAGAAGAGAGGGCAGATGGGGGTGGAGGTTATCAAAAACAAACACTTTCAAAAGGGGACAGGGCCAAGGGTGAAAACTCAATAAAGGGGGTAGGATAGGATGGAGCAAAATGTAGTGAGTCTTTCACAACATGAGTATCGTGTAAGGGTTGTACATAATGATATGCATGTGGCCTATGTTGAATTGCTTGACTTCTTAGGGAGGGTGGGTGGGAAGGGAAGAGGGGAGAGAATTTGGAACTCAAAGTTTTAAAAACAGATGTTCAAAAACAACAAAAAAATTTTGCATGCAACTAGGAAATAAGATACACAGGCAATGGGGCGTAGAAATTTATCTTGCCCTACAAGAAAGGAAGGGAAAAGGGGATGAGAGGGGAGTGGGGTGATAGAAGGGAGGGCTGACTGGGGAAGAGGGCAACCAGAATATATGCCATCTTGGAGTGGGGGGAGGGTAGAAATGGGGAGAAAATTTGTAATTTAAACTCTTGCGAAAATCTATGTTGAAAACTAAATAAAAAAAGAAAGAAAGAATGGGTAAGAGGATAACAAAGAGGAGACGATAGAAGGGAGGGCAGATAGGGGGAAGAAGTAATCAAAAACAAACACTTTTGAAAAGGGACAGGGTCAAGGGAGAAAATTGAATAAAGGGGGACAGGAAAGGATGGAGGGAAATACAGTTAGTGTTTTACAACATGACTATATATGGGAGTGTTTTGCATAATGATAAATGTGCGACCTATGCTGAATTACTTCCCTTCTTAGGGAGAGTGAGTGGGGAGGGAAGAGGGGAGAGCATTTGATTTCGAAGTTTTAAAAGGAGATACTCAAAAAAAGTTGTTTTTGCATGCACATAGGAAATAAAATATACAGGCAATGGGGCATAGAAAGCTATCTTACTGTACAAGAAAGTAAGGGAAAAGGGATGGGGAGGAGGGAGAGTGGGGTGACAGAAGGGAGGGCTGACTGGGGAATGGGGGCAATCAGAATACATGCCATCTTGGAGTGGGGTGGAGGGTAGAAATGGGGAGAAAATTTGTAACTCAAAATCTTGTGGAAATCAATGCTGAAAACTAAAAATATATTAAATAATAAAATATGGAATCAAAAAAAGAAAGTATGTATGTCTTGAATACAGAGATGTTCAAAGAGTTCTATATGAATTGATGTAGAAGGAAACAGAGCTATGAAAACCATACATATAAAAATGTAAATAGATAGAATGTCATGCTAAAAAAAATCAAAAGTAAATATAACAAAATTAGAAAAAAATATCACCCAGAACTTGAATGAAGAGAAATGGGAAGACATTCTCACTCTACTCCTCTGTAGAGGTCAGAGTTCCACAGGTGTTACACATTGCATTTTCTTCCAGATTCTTTCAATATATCAATCAGTTGTACTGATTTTTTCTTTCTATCTAAAAATACTCTAAAAAAATTTGTCATATGGGATGACTTCCTGTGGTGGGATGACTTTCTGTGGTGGGATAACTGTGGTGATATGAGAAACAGAAAATATCAATTATAAACTCATTTTAAAAGAAAGACAATGAGATACTTTAATAAATCTGTAATGGATGTATTTTGGTATTACGAAACTGTACCAATAAAAAAAATGCCTAATGTTTACTGTGACATTCCAGATGTCCTCTATGGGTGTACACCGAACATGGTATAGGCGTTGTCTTAGCATTATGTGTATACCAGTGGAACAATTGGGCTATCTATTTCTTATTCCTCCTTCTTGCTACATGACAAGTCCAACATCTTTTTTTCCAGTAATTTGTTTCCCTGATGAAATCCTTCCTACCTCTCCTGTACATTTTTTCATTGTTAATGTGCCATAATTTACTCCTGTCATCTGCCTCTCAACTTTCCTTTGCATAACCCAGAGCTTTAATTTTTGGCAAAAAATTTCCTTGATTTGTAAACATCATTATAGAACAGCATAAATGTTTAAAAATGGTTCTTTATCTCATGAAAATCTTATGATCATTGAAAGCCTGAGTTTCCTGTGCATAATCCATAAAGATAGTATGCCGAAATATTAGCATAGGAAATTGATCACATTGAGACAGAGAATAACAGTGTAGCTGGAGCTACACAAAAAAGGTTAATGCCAAAGGGGTGAAGAATGGATTGTTAACACTTATTCCTTTAATCCACCTGACAGTCATTGCTATATATTAAGGTGAATCTCTCCCAAGCAACAATTTCCCAATGGGTTTCTGTCTACTGTTTGATGTTATTCCCTAACATTTGGGCTGACTTCCCACCCTCATCAGAAACACTGAGGACTAGGAAGCTAAACTCAGTTTCCTTTTTTATCTAATCATATTCTAACTACACACACTGCACTTGAATCAAACAATAGTCCTACATATTGTCACTAGGAATTCTCCCTTTCTAATGCCTTAAAATATTATATCTCTCTTATGATGTCATGTTAAAAATGTCAGGTTTTTTTGTGGCTTTGTGGTTGAATATTAGATTACAATAATGTCTACAAAGTATAACTGCATGGATAGATATAGGTAGGTATATAGATACAAAAATATAGATAGGAGTATAGATACATATACTATATATGACAGACTTTTACCAGAATTATAAATGAGGATATTATTATGTTCTAAAAGAGAAGCATGTTATATGTTGCTTATAGTTGCTATAAATAAATAAATGAGCACAGTTGAAAGTAAATATCAACATGATCTTAATTAATTTCATAGCAAATTATGGTTTTCTACAGTTGTTATCTTACATTTGATCATGAGGAATAAAATGTACATGTTATATCATATTAAAAACCATTAAAGTACATTGAAAGTTTGAACTTTATAGAGTTGGGTTTCTAAATCATAAATGATTGAATATGATGAATTGTGCTGTGTTAGGAAAACAACGAACAAAAAGTTTTTACTTGACTAAAACATTTATAGCATATAATGCTTACTCCACCCTAGAAATTTGGTTTATCCATAATTTCAGCAATGTTGATACTCCCTCACATCATTGTAGATTTAAATCTTTTCTTTAAAATTTCTTGTCCTATGTGATTCTTGTCCAATAAGTGGCATAATATATAGAGTGTTAGACATGGAGTCAAGACTACTGATCAAATTGAGCTCAAAGATGGCCACCCAACAAGCACGTATTAGTTGGTGAACCTTAACATCTCCAATGCTTCAGGCATTTCAACTATAAAATGGTTTTATTAATAGCACTTCCTCTTACTGTTGTCATGAGAGAAAAAAATTAGATACTTATAAAACTCTTTATAAAATTTTAAGTATTATATAAATGCTAGATATTATTTTCCAATATATCTCTTACTGAATGTACCACATTACCTTCAGGCCTTTTTCTAGTATGTCTAGTCACTGAAGCTATACATCTATTCTGTCTCATTCTTGGCAGATGACCAAACAAAATGTGTATCATATCACAATGGTCTCCATTGTGTTTTTGCTAATTCTTTGCAGAAGACATTATATCATGTATCTGATTCTCAATATCATAAGTCAATAACATGGATTGTCAAAGGTGGAAATAATTGCAGCCTTTAGGGTAAAATGATTACTCCATCTTAGAATTTTGGATAGAGGAGATGAAATCAATGCATAGCATAACATGACCTTATATTTTGGGAAAGTTATTTTCATAGCTTGAAGAGGAAAAAGGAATTAGGATCAGATGAATTCAAATTCTACAAAGGAAGTTTGTTCAGGAAGCATGTGAAATCTCAAGAATAAAATCATAGAAACACAAAATAAGGCCCCTTTCAACATTATCTTCTCATACGCCCATTCTTTAAAAATCACTAATTGGGAAACAACAGATTACATCTAGGTACATAAAAACAGAATTATAGGCAGAACAAGTAAGAAGTCAATATTTGGCTAACAAAAAATACCCTTTCTCTTACTACTTCCCTGAGGTAAATGCCCACTGAAAGAAGGTTTTATCTGTGCTCCAAGTTCAATTAGTAAATTCTCTGTTGGATTCAATAACATTTTTAATTAATAAAATACATGAGGAATAAGCCTTTTGGTATTTGTTATTCTATCTTTTTTATTGCATCGTAACAGATTTTAAGAAAATCAGTTGGATAATTACAATTAAATTTGCAAGGGATTAGAGTGCAAATTAAAATTTGGTTCTTTATTTTCTAATGTCTTCACTTCTCAGTGAGTAGTGGGCCTTTCTGCTAAAGAACATAATTTCAAGTCTGTTAAAAGTTCATGGGGTTTACTGTAGTGAATTTTTAAAAATAATTATTTATTTATTTAATATTTTTAGTTTTCAAAATTAATTTTCAAAAGAGTTTGATTTACAAATTTTCTCCTATTCGTATCCCCCCCACTCCAACATGGCATGTATTCTGATTGCCCCATTACCCAGTCAACAGTCCCTTCTGTCACCCCACTACCCCCATCCCCTTTTCCCTTACTTTCTTGTAGAGCAAGATAGATTTCTAGGCCCCATTGCCTCTATATCTTATTTCCTAGTTGCATGCAAAAACAACATCTTTTGAGCATCTCCTTTTAAAACTTTGAGTTCTGAATTCTCTCCCTTCTTCCCTCCCCACCCACCCTCCCTAAGAAGGCATCAATTCAACATGGGCCACATGTGTATCATTACTAAAACCCTTCCACAATACTCATGTTGTGAAAGACTAACTATATTTTGCTCCTTCTTAACCTACCCCCCTTTATCCAATTTTCTCGCTTGACCCTATCCTTTTTAGAAAGTGTTTGCTTTTGATTACCTCCTCCACCTACCTTCCCTTCCTACTTCTTTCCTGTGGGGTAAGATACCGAATTGAGTGTGTATGTTATTCCTTCCTCAGGTCAAATTCGATTTCCACAAGATTCATTCATTCCCCCTCACCTGGCTCCTCTTCCCTCTCAACAGAACTGCTTTTTCCTGCCACTTTTATGTGAGATAATTTACCCCATTATTTCTCTCCTTTTCTCCCTCTCCTAATATATTCTGCTCTCATTGCTTCATTAGATTATGTGTGTCTATGTGTGTGTGTGTGCATACGTATATATGTATATACGTATGTATGTATGTATGTATGTATGTATGTATGTATGTATGTATATTCCCTTCAGCTACCCTGATACTGAGAAATTTCTCATGAATTACAAACATCATCTTTTCATATAGGAATGTAAACAAAACAGCTCCACTTTAGTAAGTCCTTTATGACTTCTCTTTCTTGTATACCTTTTCATGCTTCTCTTGATTTTTGTGTTTGAAAGTCAAATTTTCTGTTCGGCTCTGGTCTTTTCAATGAGAAAGCTTGAAAGTCCTCAATTTTATCGAAAATCCGTATTTTGCCTTGAAGCATGCTACTCAGTTTTCCTGGGTAGGTGATTCTTGGTTTTAATCCTAGCTCCATTGACCTCCAGAATATCATATTCCAAGACCTTTGATCCTGTAATGTAGAAGCTCCTGGATCTTGTGTTATCCGGATTGTGTTTCCACAATATTCAAATTGTTTCCTTCTGGCTGCTTGCAGTATTTTATCCTTGATCTGCGAGCTCTGGAATTTGGTGACACTATTCCTAAGAGTTTTCTTTTTGGGATATTTTTCAGGAGGCAATCAGTGGATTTTTCAATTTTTATTTTATCCTCTGGCTCTAGAATATCTGGGCAGTTCTCCTTGATGATTTCTTTTTGTTTTTCAATTTATTTTTACTTTTAGTTTACAACAGACGGTTCTACATAATTTTGTGTTCCAGATTTTCTCCCCTCCCTCGGCACTCCCTCCCTAAGATGGCACGGAATCTCATAAAACTACCACGAATGACTTCGCATTGAATTAATTTATACACTAGTCAAGTTGCGGAGAAGAATTATCACCAATGGAATGAATAATGAGAAAGAAGAAACAGAACCAAAAAAAAAAAACAAAAACATAAGCAAAAGAGAAGCGAAAAAGGTGAGCATGAAGTGTGCCTCAATCTGCATTCAAACTTCATAGTTCTTTCTCTGGATGTAGACAGCATTCTCCATCATGAGTCCTTTGGAGTTGTGCCTGCACCTTGTGTTACTGAGAGGAGCAAAGTCTGTCAGGGTTGCTCCTCGCGGAATCCATACATCTGTGGTTGTGTAAAGTGTTCTCCTGGCTCTGCTCCGCTCACTCAGCATTATGTCGTGTAGGTTTTACCAGGTTGTTATGAAGTCCGTATCATCCCCATTTCTTATGGCACAATAATATTCCATTACCTTCATATACCAAAGCCTGTTCAGCCATTCCCCAATCGATGGGAATCCCCTTGATCTCCAACTCTTGGCCACCACAAAAAGAGCCGCTATAAATATCCTTGTACATATGGATCCCCTTCCCGCTTGTGTGATTTCTTTGGGATACAACCCTAGAACTGGTATTACTGGGTCAAACGGCATGAACATTTTTATAGCCCTTTGGGCATAGTTCCAAATTGCTCTCCAAAATGGCTGAATCAGCTCAGAACTCCACCAGCAATGTAACAATGTTCCAATTTTCCCACATCCTTTCCAACATTCATCATCTTCCTGTTTTGTTATTTTAGCCAATCTGACAGGAGAGATGTGGTATCTAAGAGTTGTTTTGATTTGCATTTCTCTAATCAGTAGTGATTCAGAGCATTTTTTCATATGCCTATAGACAGCTTGAATCTCTTCCTCTGAAAACTGCCTGTTCATATCCGTTGACCAGTTCTTAATTGGGGAATGACTTGTATTCCTATATATTTGGCACACTTCCCTGTATATTTAAGAAATGAGGCTTTTATCAGAGACACTAGTTGTAAAGATTTTCTCCAATTTTCTGCTTCCCTCCTAATTTTTGTTCCATTGACTTTTTTTGTACAAAAACATTTCAATTTAACATAATCAAAATTATCCATTTTGCATTTTGTAATGCTATCTATCTCTTCTTGGGTCATGAATGCTTTTCTTTTCCATAAATCTGATAAGTAAACTATTTCTTGCTCTCCCAAATTATTTATAGTATCAGCCTTTACTCCTAAGTTATGAACCCATTTTGACTTTATTTTGGTATGTGGTGTAACATAATGAGCTATGCCCAGTTTCTGCCCTACCATTTTCCAAATTTCCCAACAGTTTTTGTGAAATAGTGAATTATTAGCCCAGAAACTGGCCTCTTTGTGTTTGTCAAAGAGTAGATTGCTATAGTTGTTGACTTCTCCATCTTGTATTCCTATCCTATTCCACGGATCCACACCTCTGTTTCTTAGCCAGTACCAGGTAGTTTTGATGACTGCTGCTCTGTAGTACAGTTTAATATCAGGTATAGCTAGGCCACCTTCTCTAGCAAGTCTTTACATTAATACCCTAGATATTCTAGACCTCTTGTTTTTCCAAATGAATTCTGTTATAATTTTGTCCAGCTCGGTAAAATAATTTTTTGGTAGTTCGATTGGTATGGCACTGAATAGATAGATTAATTTAAGTAAAATTGACATTTTTATTATATTAGCTCAGCCTAACCATGAGCAACTGATATTTCTCCATTTATTTAGATCTGATTTTATTCGCATGAAAAGTGTTTCATAGTTATGTTCATATAGGCCCTGGGTTTGTCTTGGCAAATAGACTCCCAAATATTTTATAGTGCCTTCAGTAACTTGGAATGGAATTTCTCTTTGTATCTCTTGCTGTTGGGCTTTGTCAGTAATGTATAGGAATGCTGAGGATTTATGTGGGTTTATTTTATATCCTGCAACTTTGCTAAAGTTGTGTATTATTTCAAGTAGTTTTTTATTTGATTCTCTAGGATTCTTTAAATAAATCATCATATCATCTGCAAAAAGTGATAATTTAGTTTCTTCTTTTCCTAATCTAATTCCTTCAATTTCTTTTTCTTTTCTTATTGCTACAGCTAATGTTTCTAGTACGAAATTGAATAATAGGGGTGATAATGGACATCCTTGTTTCACCCCTGATCTTATTGGGAATGCATCTAGTTTATCCCCATTACAAATAATGCTTGTTGATGGTTTTAGGTAGATGGTATTTATAATTTTAAGGAAGGTTCCATTTATTCCTCTGCTTTCTAATGTTTTTAATAGGAATGGGTGTTGTATTTTACCAAAGGCTTTTTCTGCGTCTATTGAGATGATCATATGGTTTCTGCTAGTTTTGTTGTTGATATGATCAATTATGCTAATAGTTTTCCTAATATTGAACCAGCCTTGCATTCCTGGAATAAATCCTACCTGGTCATAGTGTATTACTCTCATGATCACTTACTGCAGTCTTTTTGCTAATATTTTATTTAAAATTTTAGCATCAATATTCATTAGGGAAATTGGTCTATAATTTTCTTTCTCTGTTTTGACTTATGTGGTTTGGGTATTAGTACCATATTTGTGTCATAAAAAGAATGTGGTAGGACTCCTTCTTCACTTATTTTCCCAAATAGTCTACAAAGTATTGGAATTAGTTGTTCTTTAAATGTTTGATAGAATTCACATGTGAAACCATCTGGCCCTGGAGATTTTTTCCTATGTAGTTCATTGATGGCATGCCCAATTCCTTTTTCTGTGATGGGGTTATTTAGAAATTTTACTTCCTTTTCTGTTAACCTGGGCAGTTTATGTTTTTGTAGATATTCATCCATATCTCTAGGGTTGTCATATTTATTGGCATACAATTGGGCACAATAATTCCTAGTTATTGTTTTGATTTCCTCTTCATTAGAGGTGAACTCACCCTTTTCATTTTTGATACTGGTAATTTGATTTTCTTCTTTCTTTTTTCTTAATCAAATTGACCAAATGTTTATCAATTTTATTGGTTTTTCCATAAAACCAGCTCTTTGTTTTATTTATTAATTCAATAGCTTTCTTGGTTTCAATTTTATTAATCTCTCCTTTGATTTTCAGAATTTCTAATTTTGTATTTAATTGGGGGTTTTCATTTGCTCTTTTTCTACCTTTTTCAGCTGTATGCCCAGATCATTTATCTCCTTTTTCCCTATTTTATTCATGTAAGCATTTAGGGATATAAAACTTCCCCTAAGAACTGCTTTTGCTGTATCCCATAAGTTTTGGTATGTTGTTTCATTATTGTCATTCTCTTGAATGAAATTATTAATTGTTTCTCTGATTTGTTCTTTGGCCCACTCATTTTTTAGAATTAGATTATTTAGTTTCCAATTAATTTTTAGCTTTTTTTTCCATGGTTCTTTGTTACAAATAATTCTTATTCCATCATGATCTGAAAAGTATCCTTTGACTACTTCTGCCTTTCTGCACTGGATTGTGAGATTTTTATGCCCTAGTACATGGTCAATTTTTGAGTATGTGCCATGTACTGCTGAAAAGAAAATATATTCCTTTTTATTCCCACTCAGTTTTCTCCAGAGGTCTATCATATTTGCCTTTTCTAAAATTCTGTTTACCTCCTTAACTTTTTTTCTTATTTATTTTGAGGTTAGATTTATCAAGTTCAGAAAGGGGGAGGTTAAGGTCTCCCAATATTATAGTTTTGCTGTCTATTTCTTCCTGTAACTCCCTTAACCACTCCTCTAAGAATGTGCGTGCCTTACCACTTGGTGCACATATGTTAAACAATGATATTGCTTCATTGTTTATGGATCCTTTGAGCAGGATAAAATGTCCTTCCTTATCTCTTTTAATTAAATCTATCTTTACTTTTGCTTTGTCTGAGATTAGGATTGCTACACCTGCTTTTTTTACTTTAGCTGAGGCGCAATATATTTTACTCCAGGCTTTTACCTTTACCCTGTGTGTATCCCCCTGTTTCAAATGTGTTTCTTGTAAACAGCATGTTGTAGGATCATGGTTTTTAATCCATTCTGCTATCTGCTTCTGTTTTTTGAGAGTGTTCATCCCTTTCACGTTCAGAGTTAGGATTTCTATCCGTGCCTTTTTATCCATCCTATTTCCCCCTGTTTATGTTTTTATTTCTCCCTTTCCCCTTCTCCTCCTTAACAAAGTTTTGCTTTTCACTGCCGCCTTCTTCTGTTTACCCTCCCTCTTTATTCCCCTCCCTTATTTTACCATTTCCCACTTGCTACTTCTCCCCTCCCTTCTGACCCCCCCTCCCTTTTTCCCCCCTTCCCCTCCTACTTCCCATAGGTCAAGTTAGATTTCTAAACTTATCAGGGTATGTTATTCCCTTCTTGAACCAGATCAGATGACAGTGATGCTAAAATACTGCTCTTCTCCCTCCCTTCTTTCCCTCCACTATAATATGTTTTTGTGCCTCTTCATTTGGTGTAATTTACCCTTTCTACTACCTCCTTACCTCTTTTTTCAAAGCCCTCCCTTTACATCTCTTACTTATGTTATTTTATCTTTACATCAGTTAGTTTATACAGGCATTCACAATCTATGTGTATCCCTTTCAATTTTCATAATAGCTGTACCATTCTCAAGATGGACATATATATATATATATATATATATATATATATATATATATATATATATATATATATATATATATATATATATATATATATGGAAAACATACCTATGATGATATAATCCCACATAAAGATACAGACAACCTGCCCTTATTGGTTAATAAGGCTTGTGGGGGTTTCCCCCCTGGTTACCTTTTTATGTGTCTCTTGAGTTTTGTATTTGGAGATCAAATTTTCCATTGAGTTCTGGCCTTTTCATCAGGAAGGTCTGGAATTCCCATATTTCATTGAATGTCCTGGGCCTTGCCTGAAAAATTATGCTTGGTTTTGCTGGGTAGTTGATGCTTGGTTGTAGTCCCAGATCTTTTGCCCTTCGGAATATCATATTCCAATTTCTCCTATCTTTTAATGTGGAAGCTGAAAGATCCTGTGTGATCCTTACTGTAGTTGGCTGCTTGCAGTATTTTCTCCTTTAGTTTATAGTTTTGAAATTTGGCTATAATATTTCTTGGTGTTTTCAGTTTGGGATCTCTTTCACGGGGTGATTGGTGAATTCTTTCAATGACTATTTTGCCCTCTGGTTCTAGGACCTCTGGGCAGTTGTCTTTGATAATTTCTTCGAAGATACTGTCAAGGCTCTTTTTTTAATCATGGATTTCTGGTAGACCAATAACTCTCAAATTGTCTCTCCTGGATCTATTTTCCAGGTCAGTTGTTTTCCCAATAAGATATTTCACATTTTTTCTATTTTTTCATTCTTTACATTTTGTTTTACTACTTCTTGCTGCCTCATAGATTCATTAGCTTCCAGTTGCTCAACTCTACTTTTTAATGAGTTAGTGATTTCATTTTGCTTTTGATTCTCCTTTTCCAATTGGTTCATTTTGCCTCTCAGGGTGTCATTTTCTCTCTCTAGATTCTGAATCTCTGTAGCCATTTCACCAATCTTATTCTTTAGGGACTTGATTTCATCTTCTTTTAGCTCCCTAATTTGGTTTTTAAAATCCTCCTTTAGCTCTTCCAGCAATGCTTTTTGGGCTGGAGACCAGTTCATATTACATTTTGAGGTATCTGATGTATCTACAATGTCATTGTTGTCATCTTTCATATTGGTATTTTGATCCTGCCTGTCTCCTTAAAAAGAATCTATTGTCTTCAGTTTTTTTGTTGTGTTCTTCTTCATGTTTGTTGGTTTGCCTTTTCCTGGCTTTACAACAAATATCTACCTTTAGGCCTCAGGGCTCTCTGTCCCAGCTTTCTTCTGGGGATTGTGAGTCTAGAATTATAGCCCTCAGTTTCCTGAGGTGTGGGGGAGGGGTCTGGCTCCCTGACTTCTCACTCCCTATGGGTGCTCTCCAGAAGTGTTGCTTTTCAGCAATGGTCTCATCTGTTTGTTGTTTGAGCTGATGTCTGGCACTTCCCCTGGGGGAGCAAGATGACATCTGGGCTCCTGGCATTGACTCCTGCTGACTCTGGCCCTCTGGAACTGAAGCCCCACTTCTGCTCTGTTCCAGTGTTCTTTTTTTTTCCCCGAGGAATTCTCTGGGTTGGGAGGGGAGGGATTAGAGCCATTTACCTGGCCATTATGTCTCCCAGAAGTTCAAGAAGCCAAGTTTCTGGGCTGCAAGCGTCTGGAGTTGGTGTTACCCGGCCGGTGGTGTTGCACTGCCTCTCCTCACTTCCACAGACTGCCGCTCTGTGTTGGGAGGCCCGGGGATCTCCTCCGGTTTCAGGTGCCCAGCTTTCTCCCAGCCTGTCTCCCACGTGGATTTCCCGGCCGGCTGCTTCCACTTTGGTCTAGAGCAGCTCTGCAGCTGAGCACTCTCCGAGCCTACAGATTCATGCCTTCAGTCCTTCAGACTCTCCCAGCTTGGAAATCCACCCCACGCAGACTGCTTGCCGTTTCTGACTCTCTCAAATCTGCTCAAATTCACTTTTTTATAGGAATCTGACAGACCTTGTGAGAGAGCTCCGGTAAGACGCTGCTTTTATGCGGCCATCTTGGCTCCCAGCCCTTGATGATTTCTTGAAAGATGTTATCTAGGCTCCTTTTTGTATCATGGCTTTCAGGTAGTCCAATAATTTTTAAATTATCTCTCCTCAATCTATTTTCCAAGTCAGTGGTTTTTCCAATGAGGTATTTGACATTGTCTTCTGTTTTTTCATTCCTTTGGTTCTATTTTATAATATCTTGATTTCTCATCAAGTCACTGGGTTCCACTTGCTCCAATCTAATTTATAAGCTAGTATTTTCTTCAAGAGTCTTTTAGACCTCCTTTTCCATTAGGTTAATTCTATCTTGCAAAGCATTCTTCTCCTCATTGGCTTTTTGGAGCTCTTTTGCCATTTGAGTTAGTCCATTTTTTAAGGTGTTATTTTCTTCAGTATTTCTTGTGGTCTCCTTCAGCGAGTCACTGTTTTTCATGGTTTTCTCACATCATTCTCATTTCTTTTCCCAATTTTTCCTCTAGCTCTCTCACTTGCTTTTCCAAATCCTTTTTGAGCTCCTCCATGGCCTGAGACCCGTTCATGTTTTTTCTTGGTGGCTTTTGATGTAGGCTCTTTGACTTTGTTGACTTCTTCTGGCTTTCTGTTTTGGTCTTCTTTGTCACCAAAGAAAGATTCCAAAGTCTGAGTCTGAAACCGAGTCTGTTTTCGCTGCCTGGCCATGTTCCCAGGCAACTTCTTGACCCTTGAGTTTTTCGTCGGTGTATGACTGTTTGTGCAATAGAGTGTACTTTGTCCCAAGCTTGAGGTGATGTGCGGTTGTTTTTAGAGCTCTTTCTACACATCAATCTCTGTCACACCAGCGTTCCTCCTCCCTAAAGAACTACCAACCCAGACTGAGACTCTGATCTGAACAGGCTATGCACTCCTGCTTGGATCCATCACTTAATTCCTCCCACCAGGTGGGCCTGGGGCCAGAAGCAACTGCAGTTGTAGTTCTGTGCACAGAGCTGCACCACCTCTGCTGCCCCCAGGGCAGTGGCCAAACTGGAAACTCCTTTCACTCTGTCCCTGCTGCTTTTCCCACTAACCTTCTCTGCTGTCTTGGTGTTTGTGGGTTGAAAAGTCTGGTCACTGCCAAAGATCACTGACTTGGGGCACTAGGACCTGTTCTGCTTGGCTCCTGATCTGGTAGGTCTGGGCACTGCTCATGCTGGGCTCTGCTCCTTTCCACTCCCAGCTACGAGTGATAGACCTTACCCAGCTACCATCCAGACTGTCCTGGGCTGGAGCCCTGCTTCCCTCTGCAATTTTGTGGGTTCCACAGTTCTAGAATTAGTTCAGAGTCATTTTTATAGGTATTTGAGGGGTCCTGGGGCAGAACTTTAGGGAAGTCCCTGCTTTCGAGCTGCCATCTTGGCTCTGCCTCCTACTGCAGTTTATTTTAACACTACCAACTTTCTATTTAATCAGCGGTGAGCCTAATTGCTGAAGAATAGTTACTGACTGGATAAACCAGTTGTGGTAAAGCATAGTTATACACAGCTGCATCTTACAAATGGCAAATGACAGTCTAGTATCCCCACAGTTTAGGAAGCTGTCAATAGTCCTTTACTAGTTTGTTTTTCTTGTCTTGTATTCACATTTCATGATACGAGTTACAGCTATGACCAAAGAACTTTAACTGAAAATTGATCAATAATTTTGATATTTCCACTAATAATTTAAGCAGGTGGGGCAAGAAGTATAATCTTTAAATTACTTAAGGAGTAACTGAGGGAGATGGAAATCCCTAAGCTGCAAAAGCTACCAAATCACAGTGTATGCACTCACAATAAGCATATTCTAATGAACTGCTCCTCCAGTGAAGTTCCCTCTTCCTGATTATTGTCCTTTGATAGTTTAAAAAATAAAAATAAATGAATAAATGAATTAACCATAAATAACTAGTCTTTGATACTTGAATTAATTCTTCTAAAGATGTGTAGCACTCTTCCCTACCCCCCCGTTTGTCCAAGAGGAACACTGACCTACACAATAAAATTTCAAAAGAAAAATATTGTCATTGTTCACTGAACAATAAAAAATGTGTAGATAGGGACTACAAGAGTAAATGCCCTATCCTCTTGTAACTGGAGCAAAAGGAGCCCACTTCTATAAAAAATTAAAACTGAAGGCAGAGAACAAATTGTCCATCATGAAAGCAGCTGGCACAATAAAAACTGTAAAAGCTCCAGCTGGCACCTCACACTACCACCAACTAGCCAACTCTTCACATGGGAAAAGTGCTATATAGTTTTATGTGAGAAAGAAACAAAATGGATATTTGTGAATAAATATTGGTTTGACAGGAAGTTAGACAAATGCATTTTTACTCTGAGATGTATACTTAAGAACAAGCCACCAAACACAATATTTATTTAAAGAAAGGTGAGGAGAGAGAATGAGTCTGCATCCGAGCAATACCAAACCAGATGGCACAAATTGGTTCTTTGCTAGCTTTAAGGAGAATGAAAATAAAAAAAAATACCTCCAAAACATATTTCATAGAAAAAAGTTCAAATGATAAGTTAAATATTCTCTAATAAAAAGTATTTGCAATCAGACACCTAGTCCTGTCTGTTTCTTTATTCTTAATGTTTTCCAGTTATACTGATGATTAACTTGATCAACTCAAAGAAAACTTCCTTATTATGCATGGGTATTAATTCATTTGTTGATCAAATATCAATTGATTGCTTATCCTGCATATAATTCTATTTTATATAACTAGAAGTATAGCAGTTATTTCATTCTTTTTTGAATATGGGTGTCAGGGTTCTAAAAAGAACAATAATAATGGCGAACAAATATGTGGTGGTTAAAGGCATTTGTAAAAGTGCTTTATATAAAAAAAATTACATTAAATTTTATAAATTAATAAGTGCTTTTTAAGGAAGTAGTTCTAGTTCCAAACTTTCATGAAGGGAGATAACTAATTGATATGGCTTGAAGGATGCTAAAGAACACAATGCTTCTCCTAAAAATATTTTCCCAGTATGCCAAGGAACCTCAAATCATCTCTATTAGAATATATCCATTGAGGTTGTCATTACAACTACATGTATATAGAGACCCCGTTATGATGTCAATTCTTTACCTTGGAATATTAGCCAGTATTTTATTTTATATTTATTGAAGTTTTAAACTTCTTTCTTATAACAATTTGTGGTAGATAGTGACTATTATCCTGTTGATTTTATATATAAAGAAACTGAGGCACCCAAATGTTATGTTCTGTCCATTATCACACAGCTAATTGATGTCAGAACTAGGATTTAAACCAAGATCTCTCAGGAGACAAAGCACAGTGTTCCTTCCCCTATACCATACTGGCTCTCACATTATATTGATGAGGTCAGGGAAGCATATGTTGAGGTTAAGGAACTATATGTTTTTAGGGGTACTCGAGACATAAAATACTAACATACCAGGTCCTGCTTGAATGAATTCTATTCAAGACTTCTCACAGACAAAGAGAGACAAAGTTTATTACAGATTCACCATATTGGTTAGTATTAAGGAATCTTACCATTTGTGACATTCAATTTCACAAGTGGGCCAGATTCCATCTGATGTACTTGGAATCTGAGTGCCTTCATGGAGGCAAGATGAAACTTATATACATGAAGACTGTGGGAGGTCTGTAGGGTAGTCCTGGGGTATTGGGAAGAGGGCATTAGGGAGGGTCTTGAGAAAGGGTCTAAGGAGGAGCTTGATGAGACTGGAGTGAGGTCAGATTCCAGGAACTGGGTGGGAAGTAGCTGAAGGTTACCTGGAGATAACAGACAACGTAGGGCTAGGCTGGTTTAAGGGTAATAGCGTAAGGGTGGAAACTAGACAGACAATGGAGGACTAGGCTAGGTTAAGAGTAACCTAGCCTACATATTTGGGCCTAGGAATAATAAAAGGCTTATGGCTTAGGCAAACGCCTCATCTAGTGGGAATATATCAGAGGAGTTCAAGGGGGTTCCCACACTCTAAACCTCATCAATAACATTAAGACTCCAAAGGGAAACATTACGGCAGTGCACAAGTACTGTGTTTTGTTTGTCTTTTGTTCTGGAAGAGGACCATGATCCACGACATCAGGGAAATGATGACATGACTTCCGGTTGACTTTGATTTGAGTGAGGGAGGGCTGCGCTAGGTCACTAGTCTCACTTTCTTCTCCAGAGTCATCTGGGCTCGGTGGCCTGATATTCACTAGGATGACTGGAGATGGCCCAGGATGCATTGGGAGACCCTGGCCCTCTCAGGATAAGGTTTTTTCAGGTTCTCACTTTAAGTAAGGTAATGCCCATTCAGTGAATAGGACTCTTTAAGAAGTTAATCAAGGGATGGCCTCTTTAATCAAACACTCAAAAAAAAAAATCAAACTGGGAAAGGAAGACCCTCAGGGTTCCTGACCAAAAGAGAAACAGTTGCTATTTAGTATTTACATTCACTTATTGTCCAAACCATGGGTTCCAGAGTGAATTGGGTTTAAGGCTTGGCTCTTTAGAAAGAAATCTAGCCAGTAAACCCAAGGCTAAGGAGTTATCCTTAGGCCATCAAAATGTACCTTCCTTTGAACCGAGCACCCTCAGGTTAAGAGAGGGAAGGGGAGGTTAGGGGAGGAGAGAGGAGGGGAGGAGAGACTACTCACATCTTGTGTTTGTCCTTAAAAGTGTAAGATTGAGGTAGGAGGCTGGCTCCATAAGAGAGAATTTCTAAATGAGAACATGTCTGAATTTTTCTTCTGCCTAGGCATGATGAGGTCATATACTGAAGATCTAAGCAAAACATTTATTTTGCCCAGTGACAAAATGAGAGAAACAGAAGTATGTGGGGAAAACTGTCCATTTCACCAATACTGGCAAGTAAGACATAGCTTTCTATAAAAGCACAATGTGTGGTATAATTCTCCTTCTTCCTATGAAAGGATAGGGTGTACATTAGGAGTTCTCATGTAATGAAGGCTTACCTGATAATATTCACATATTTAAAAGAAATTGATTTGGAATCATCAGAGGGCACAAGTTTGGATTATACCTTTGATGCTTTGATGACATGAGGTCTTGGGCAAGTCACTTTACCTCTTTTGACTTTAGGTTTTTCATCTGTAAAATGAAGATATTGGACTAAGCAGCCTCTGAGATCTTCTTTAAGATCAATATCAATGATCTGATTTCAAAGATCTGCAAGTTAATCAATGGGAATACTTCTTCCACTATCAAGAGTATAGCCTCCCTGCAAGAGTTGCTATGGCCAAAAACTTCTTCATTCTATGGTTGACATGGGGATGAACTTCTCTACAGTTGTCTTTGATGGTCTTTGGGCAATAGATATTGAAGTCTATCATCAGACCCAGACAGTTGGTCAGTGTGTCATACAGAAGTCTAAATGTTTGGAATACAAAGAAAGACAAAAAAATCCTTGCTCTCAATGAGCTTGTAGTGTAATAGGAAAAGCAACATGAAAACAAGTTGCATAAATAAGATACAAACAGAATTAATTGGAGTTAATCAATGGAGGGAAGGCACTAAAATCAAGGAAAATCAAGAAAGGCTTCCTATAGAAGATGAGATTTTATCTGAGACTTGAAAAAAAGCCAAGAAATTCAGAAGGCAGAGAAGAGGATGGAAAGTGTTGCATAGGGAACAGCCAGAAAAAATGCACATATCTAGATGTGTGTAATAACAGTGCTACTTGCCACTACTATGTCTGTGTAAAGCCAATAACACCAGGACACAGGAGGGCTGCTAGCACTGGGTCTTTTGATCTGCTTTTATATGTTTATATATATATATCATTCACTAAGTTCAAGGGAATTATTCAGCACCCTGAACTTCAGAGAAAACACAAACAGAAATGACAAGCAGAACTTATATAAACAAAGCAAATATACACAACTCAACAGATAGTCTTCTAACTCTCTGACCATAGCAATACATAAACAGTTACCAGAGAGAAAAGCACCAACATCTGGTTTTCCCAAGCCAAGTGGAGGGGTCCTCAATTGCTACCCAGAGTCTAGTCTGGCAAAGTCACAGGAACACCCTTCCAATGAGTGAACCCCCAAGCCAAACTTCTCCTCCGGCTGTTCTGAGACTTCTGGTGTCTCAATTCTCAATTCTCAATTTTGAGTTAAATGGCTATCCTCTGGGTATATATACTTGTTTTCAGGGTCCCAGGGCTTCATACCACTTGAGAACTTCATAGCTCATGAGGACTTCATACCTCTTGTGACCTAATTAACAAAAGGCTATGGGCCTTCCTACAAAGGCAAGACTAAATCAAAGACATTGCATTGCCTTATTACCAAAAAGCACTCCAAACTAAAAAGAAAAAGAAAAAGAAAAAAAAAACAGTAAAAAGTCCCACTTAGCTTCCCCTTACTAGAGGAAATGTTATTTTCAATAATTGCAAGAAGGCTGTTGTTGCTGAGTCAAAGAGTACAGAAAGGTGGGGTAAATGTAAGGAGTAATAAGATGCAAGAAAGTGGGAAGGGTAGGAGAGGCCAGGTTGTGAAGGGATTTGAAGGTAATCAGAACTTTACATTTGATCCTTTAGGTGATAGGGATCTCCTGCAATTTATTGAATGGGAGGGAAGGGATTGGGGATGTCATATGTCAATGTGACTTAATTATATCTAGAACCTTTATGATTTTGTGCTTTACTAGCATAGGCTTTAAGAATCCAGAGTCACCACTATTCCCTGATGAGTAATGGAAATGCAATTTTTGTTTGGAATTTGAATTTCATTCCAATAATGTGTATTCTTATCCAGTATACAAAATATGTGCTTTCTTGTTTCAGTTTTTTTTTTTTAATTTTCAGAGGTATGTATTATTCACCTATCTACCTAAATGCTTATCTCTTACACTTCCCTTACCTTTGCATAACCAAATGATGGGGTATCTGTGCTCGAATTTGCTTTCATGCTTTCTTCTCTTTGTTGTAATACTGGTTTTGCTTTGTTCTCATGCTAAAATATAAGCAATCTAATCTATACCCGCAAATCACAAGTAGCAAAGGAAATTTACTCAAACCAAAAGAGGAAGACATTATCATGTTCTTTAGTTGAGTAATTTTTTTTAAAAGAGAAAATTATTTTCTGTATATTAGATTTCCTAACAGTTACTATGATTCTAAATTGTTACCATTTTCTAGCAAACAATTCCATTTAACTGGTTGAGCTTCATGTTATTAAATAAGTGTCATTTTTTTTTCAAATTTCCAAATTCAATCTTATTTTAATATGCTTCCTTTCTATTACTCATTTTCTTTTTTTCTTTATTTAATATTTTTAGTTTTCAACATTGATTTCCACAAGATTTTGAGTTACAAATTTTCTCCCCATTTCTACCCTCCCCCCACCCCAAGATTGCATACATTCTTATTTCCATTTTGCCCAGTATGTCCTCCCTTCTGTCACTGCACTCCCCTCCCCCTATCCTCTTTTCCCTTATTTTCTTCTAGGGCAAGATAGATTTCTATACCCCATTGCTTGTATATGTTATTTCCCAGTTGCATGTAAAAAACAACTTTTTTGAGCATTTTCTTTCAGAACTTTGACTTCCAAATTTTCTCCCTTCTTTCCTCTTCACCCACCCTCCTTGAGGAGACAAGCAATTGATCATAGGCCACACATGTATCATTATGTAAAACACTTCCATAACAGTCATGTTGTGAAAGACTAACTATATTTCCCTCCATCCCATCCTGTCCCCCTTTATTCAATTTTATCCCCTTGACCCTGGCCCTTTTCAAAAGTGTGTTCTTTAGATTACCTTTTTACCCACTCTGAGCTCCCTTCTATCATTCCCTCTCTCTCATCACCTTCCCCTCTGCTTTCCTGTAGGTTAAAATACCCAATTGAGTGTGTATATTATTCCCTCCTTAAGTCAAGTCTGATGAGATTCATTCATTCCCTTTCACATACCCCCTCTTCCCTTCCAATAGAACTGCTGTTTCTTCCCACTTTTATGGGAGATGATTTCCTCTCCATTCTATCTCTCCCTTTATCTTCCCAATATATTTCTCTCTCACCCCTCAATTGTATTTTTTAGATATTATCCCTTTATATTCAACTCAGCCTTTGCCCTTTCTCTACATATATATATATATATATGTGTGTGTGTGTGTGTGTGTGTGTGTGTGTATAGTCCCTTCAAACCTTCAAATACCCTTATACTTAGAAAGGTTTCATGAGTTACAAATATCATCTTTCCATGTAGGAATGTAACCAAAACAGTTCACCTTTAGTAAGTCCCTTAAGATTTCTCTTTCCTGTTTACCTTTTCATGCTTCTCTTGATTCTTCAATTTGAAAGTCAAATTTTCTCTTCCACTCTGATATTTTCTCTTTCAAGAATGCTTGAAAGTCCTCTATTTTATTGAAATCCATATTTTGTCCTGGAGTGTTATACTCAGTTTTGCTGGGTAGGTGATTCTTGGTTTTAATTCTAACTCCTTTGACCTCCAAACAATCATATTCCAAGCCCTTCAGTCCCTTAAGGTAGAAGGTGCTAGATCTTGTTCTAGCCTAATTGTATTTCCACAATACTCGAATTGTTTCCTTATAGCTGCCTGCAAAATTTTCTCCTTGATCTGGGTACTATAGAATTTGGCTGTAATGTTCCTACCAGTTTTCTTCTTGGGATCTCTTTCAAGAAGTAATTGGTGGGTTTTTTTTCAGTTATTATTTTACCCTCTGGTTCTAGAATATAAGGAAGATGATGTCTAGGATGTTTTTTGATTGTGGCTTTCAGGTAGTCCAATAATTTTTTTGTCTTCCTTCCTGGAATTCTTCTCCAGGTCAGTGGTTTTTCCAATGAGATACTTCACATTGTCTTCCATTATGTCATTCTTTTGGCTCTGTTTCATAATTTCCTCTTTTTTCATAAAGTCACTAGCTTCCACTTGCTCCATTGTAATTTTTAATGTAGTATTTCTTCAGTGGTCTTTTGTACCTTCTTTTCCATTTGGCTAATTCTGCCTTTTAAGGCATTCTTCTCCTCATTGGCTCATTGGCTTTTTGGAGCTCTTTTGCCATATGGGTTAGTCTATTTTTAAGGTGTTATTTTCTTCAGTTTGGGGGGGTTCTCCTTTAGCAAGTTGTTGACTTGGTTTTCATGATATTTTTTGCATCAGTTTCATTTCTCTTCCCATTTTCTATTTTACTTTGATTACTTGCTTTTCCAATTCCTTTTTGAGCTCTTCCTTGGTCTGAGACCAATTAATATTTTTCTTGGAAGCTTTTGATGTAGGCTCTTTGACTTTGTTGACTTCTTCTGACTGTAAGTTTTTATTTTCTTTGTTACCAAAAGAAAAGATTCAATAGTCTGAGTCCTTTTTTGCTCCCTGGCCATGTTCCTAGCCAACTACTTTACCCTTGCGGTTTTTGCCAGGGTATAACCTCCTTTAAAATGATGAGTGCTTTGTCCAAACTTTTATGGGTATTTCATTGCTGTTTTTGAAGCTGCTTCTACACAACAAGCTCTGCCACTCTAGTATTCCTCCTTCCCCAAGAACCACCAGTCAGGATCATGACCCAGATCCAAGCAGGGCAAAGCAAGAGATCCCTGCCTCTGCAGCAGCAAAGTTCTCCCTGCACCACCACTCTGATCCACCCCTTGACTCCTCCCACTGGATGGGTGTGGGGCTGGAAGCAACTGCAGCTGGAGCTCCAGAAGCAGCCACAGGAGCTTCCTGCTACTGCAGCCACCACACTGCACTACCTCCACCACCCCCTGGGCTAGAGCCAACTATGCACTCCTCTCACCATGATCCACAAGTTTTCTCCCTGACCTACTAAGTTGTCTTTGGTGTCTGTGGGTTGAGAAGTCTGGTAGCTGACACAGCTCAGTGATTCAGGGCCGTATGGCTTGCTCTGCCCCATCTCCTCAATGCCTGGTCTGTCCTCATGCAGCCCATGCTGGGCTGTGCTCTACTCCCAGCATAGTGTGATAGACCCTTCCCAGTGACCATCCAGGGCATCTTGGGCTGGAGATCTGCTTCCTTCTCTTATTTAGTGGCTGCTGTAGCTCTAGAATTTGTTCAGAGCCCATTTTACAGGTGGCTGGAGGGATTTGGGGGAGATCCTAAGTGAATCCCTGTTTTCTTGCTACCATCTTGGATCTACCCCACTCCTTTCTATTATTTGTAGCTATTTCTATTAAAATCAGTCTTGTATTAGATTACTCATAATTTCCACCATCTAGGTAGGTTTCAATCTTATCAATAATTTCTACCTTCTAGGTAGATTTCAACCTATGTAGGAGAGGATATTGGGCTGCAACAAGTGGAAATTATTGTCTGATTTTCTTAACATCAGTTTCTACTTTCTAAAACCAATTTTAAAAAATCTATTTAGGTTAAGAGTAGGGGAAGAAATGAAAATTCAAGAAGTTTTAAAATATTTTTTGAGTTCTTTTAGAAGCCAGGATCTTTGAGAAAAAAATTTTATAGACCATAATGGCTAATTATACAATATTTGAAAAAATTACATGTTAAATGAGCACACTAAATGACATCAGGTCAATAACACATCTTATATCATCCAATGTAATCATAATCTTTTATTATTCAACACAACCTGACATCTGATATAAATCTATTCATAACTGAAAGGAATGGGGTATAATGTGGTTACAATATACATCCTGTTAATGAATTCAAGAGAAGAAAAATACACATCTGAAATTGAAAGAGAAACAGAGACAGAAACACACATAGAGAGAGAAAGAGAGAGAGACAGAGAGAGAGATAGAGACAGAGACAGAGACAGAGAGATAGAGAGACAGAAAGACAGAGAGACAGAGAAAGAAACAGAGAAAGACAGAGAAAGAGATGGAACATTTCTTAAATGCTGTTGTTCATTTGTTTTCAGTTGTGTCCAACTCTTTCTCACCCCATTCTGGGTTTTCTTGGCAAAGATACTGGAGTAATTTGCAGTTTCCCTCTTCAACTCAAGTTATAGATGAGGAAAATGAGGCAAGGAGTATTAAGTGAGTTGACCAGGGTTAGAGTGTTAGTAAATGTTTGAGGCCAGATTTCAAGTTAGGAAGATGAATCTTCCTGACGGCAGCCTAGGCACACTATCAACTGCACCAGTTAGCTGCCCATTTCTTAAATGGACATCATAGAATAATCTTATTCAAATAAGCAAGAGAGTTCATTTCTTAAAGGAGCTTATATTCGAAGGGGGAAAGACAACACGTTAAGAGATGCTAGAACTGGGGAGTGATAAACCTGGATGGTATGGAGATAGCTAGGAAGTGACTTGAAGGATCTAGTCCAAGACAACATAAGTAAAAAAACGTAACTACCAGAACCCTGGGAACCAGGGTAGAGTCCATGATTTCAGTGGCTGGGTGGATACATGAAATTTTATGGCAGAGGGTAGAAATTGGCGAGGAGGACCTAAGCATCAACAAGTACTGCATCTTGTTTTATATTTAGCTTTATTCTGAGGGCTGAAACTTGGAGATTTCTGCAAATGTTTTACCCTTGAAAAGTTTTTTTTTTAATGCCCAGTAACTGTTTCCTAGCATAACTCATAAGAGCATATGCAATGAAAAAGAAATCTTTATGAAAGTAATCAGTAAATTATTTTTATTGCCTCATTCTCTCTTCTCTTCCAACCTCCCCAAATATAATTGAGTTGACTGCATCTTCGTGATATCGTACTTATCTGTTTCATTGTTTCAACAATCTGGCTAGCAATTGTTGTCAGGGTAAAAGACCGACACAAGCCCAACAACAAGAACGCTACCAGCACACTGCAAAAGCACAGGTTCTTTTGATCTGCTTTAGTAAGGAAAGTAACGTTAACGGATTGACAAGCTTACTTTAACTCAGCATACAAATATCATTCACTTAGTGCAGGGGAAAAAACCAGCACCATGAACTTCAGAGCAAAATACAAAGTACAGATATCAACAGACAGACCTTGTCTGATTCAAATCCCAATACATAGTTACCAGAGTTTAACGAAGTCTCAGCATCCAGGTTGCAAGATGGAGGGCTCTTAGTTACAGCTGCCCAGAGTCTCCGCATCAGCACCACCATGAGTGAGAGCCCCTAAACAAATTACAAACATCGACAGACAGACCAAATACAAATTCATAGTTACCAACATCTAGGTTCAGCCCAGGAGCTCAGGACAAGGGCTGGCCCAGAGTCACTCACACCACCACTGTAAGAGCTCCAGAAAATAGAAAGCCACCCCCTGGTTTTATATCTTTTTCAGAGTCAGGGGTGAGTCACACATGCGACTCATCCTCGTCACAGCAACTCACCCATGTGACCTAGAATCCTCACAAAGAGGCAACTTAAACCCATGTGGTCTAAAAGTCCCTGCTGTCCCAGACATGTCACTCAAACTCATGTGTAAACTAGGCCCTCCCCTGAGGCAAGGAGGCACCAAGGACACCCAAATCTAATCAAGGAAACAAAGGCCAAACTCTTCAAGGGCACTTAGTTGAACTGAGTCCTGAGGGCCCATTTTGCTTACCAACACACATTAAAACAAATTTCATTAGTATATGGGTTTTGTAGGTTGCCATTATAAGTAAGATATAATAACCCAAGGAAACATCAAACCTATTCTTCATCTAAAGCCAAGTGAAGCCCAACTGGACTAGGGCATCAGACATTATTGATAAGATATGTGCTATCTGCAGTGAGACAAGGGGACAGTGAGAGGAGAGATGCTATGTAAGTTTATGGCTATTCTTCACTCAGTGCTTAGAAATCCACATGTTATATCACTTCCTCTGAAAACTCAAAAAAAGAAATAAGATTAATAAAATCAGTAGAAAAATATCCGCTAAAAAGTCATTTATATAAGACTCTTGATATTTAATATGTTCAGAAAAGTTTCCTCAATTTAAATTACCTTTTTAAAAAACTTTTATTTCTAGGCTCTGCTTTTGTGGGTTTTTTTGTTTGTTTTTTGGGTTTTTTTTGTTTGTTTTTTTGTTTTGTTTTGTTTTGTTTTGTTTTTTTGGAGAGAGGGAATAGTGTCCAGGTTTAGCATTTCATTTGTTTGGGGAATTTCTGGAGAGAAACTCTCTGTAGCCTACAGACTGACAAGTATCTGTAATTCATATTGTTAGAGTATGGCCTGGTTCACTGACAGCATAAGTGATAGTGTCCATAGTCACACAGCCAGTATGTCACAAGCAGTCTTTGAATTCAGGTCTTCCTTATTCCAAGACTTCATATCTGCACTCTTCCATGTTGTCTTGGCTTATTTTATTCAGTATATTTTTAATTGTATTCAGGCCTAGTTGATTCAACTTTAATTTAAGAGTTATAATCCTCCTATTAAGACAACTAGATGACACAGTGAATAGAGTGCTTGTCTGGGAATCAGGAAGACCTGAGTCCAAATCCAGTCTCAGATACTTAGTAGCTTGTTGACTCTGGCCAAGTCACTTAGCCCTGCTTTTACCTCAGTTTCCTCATCTGTAAAATGAGCTTAATCAATATTTATTCTCTGAGCAGGTATACTTTCATTCAAACCCAGAATATTGTCTTATCCAAAAGAAATGAAGCTTATTGGTAGAACTGCGAATTTAAGTGACAAGTTTATGTGAACAGAGAGTTTAGGAGCATGACAGATTTCCTGGACCATTGACATGATAGTAAGTCACTCTTGACTTTATTGACAAATAAGGCTTATATCCTGTCAGGGGATAAAACATGTACTTAAGTATGTGAAAATTAATACTAGGAAATTTTTTTAGGAAAAGAGACAAAGAGAAAAATAAAGAAATGAAATCCAAGTAAGAAAAGAAGAAAGTATTAAGGATGAAGAGGAACTGCAGAGTATATCCCCAAATTACTTTCCATCTTCTCAGAAGAAATAAAATAAAATTGAAGCACATAGACAAACTGGAAAAAAATTTCCCTTAGGCTACATGCTATCTTAATTCTTATATCACTTCATACAACATAAACTTGCTTCCCCTACTCAAAGGAGAAAAATTGGCCTCACCAATTACAATTAGTAGATAAATTAATGAAATAGCCTATTCCATTTATCTTTATAAGCAAAAAATGTCTTATTTTCTCCTTATATTTCAGATTTGGATTTTTAATGAAAATAAACACCACATAGGACAGGCAAAACTCAAATTACTATTAAAAAAGATGAATATATAAAACTATGACTCTTGCCTAATCTCTGAGATGAATCACAGACAATGTGGTGCATTGGAAAATGTTCTGACCTTTGTATCAGCTAAGTATCAGGTCCACTATTACTAAGTATCTGATATTGAACCAGTTATTTAATCTCTAAAGAATCTTAATCAGATTTTTCATGTACTTCAATGTTTTCATGGATCTATGATCTCATCAACATGGGTACACTTTCTATTCACACTCACCATGAACCTTTCCATTGTTCTTTTGTTGACCTACAACTTTATTTCTTCATATATTCTGTTATTTCATCATTTGTACTTATGTGATATCACTGAAAGAATCCTGAGGTTAAAAAATATTAATCTTTATTTCATGAATAAATATGGAGTTGTTTAAAGTAATGCACCATTTCCCAGACACTCCAGCCTGCTGTACTCCATTTCTGAGTCCAGTTCATTGTCCATCATTGTCTGCCTAAGGCATTTATTGATGGACTATCTTAAGCCTAGAGGTTGTCTTTGCGACTGCATATCACAGTCAGAAGATAGATATTTTTCATTCATTTGCTTTTGTTGCTTGTTTTGTTTATTATTTTACCATTTTATGACCTCTCTAATAATTAATTTCAATTGATGCGTTAAACAAGCTATGTGCTCATCAAATGTGTTTGCCACCATCGTGAAGGTCAAGAAGCACAGAGACCAAATGTAAGAGGAATTCCTAATAAATAGGGATTTATTCCATTTTGCAAATTATATTATGCTTGGTCCGGAATCTAGCTCTGAATATTGCAGCACTTCCAAAATCATATGCATACTTACATAAATCACTTTGACCTAACTATCCAAATAGGGGAAAACAAGTAAGTGAAGAATGATTCATTTAATACAATGCCTCTGCCTAGTTTACAGAGATTCAAGATGATAAAATTAGTACATCTATGCAAATTACTTTGTAACCATAAATGCTAAACAAATATGTGGTTATTATCCTTGATTAATGAGTCAAATAATGTGTCTAAAACTCTAGTGATTAGCTTATATAGGTTTACCTCTAAAAGATCTGGCATTGTTTCCATTAAGCTGTTAAACTGAGGCATATATAGTAAGACATCTCTAGCAGACATTTTACAGTTAGCCAAAGGACCATGAGCCAAGTGGACGATTTGGATATTTAAACAGCCACATTTAAATATGAGGTCTAAAGGTTTTTAATCAGGTTTTATTAACGTATTGCTATTACACTGGAAATGAAAACAAGATAACAGTGATATTTTTGTCTTTATCACAAGTTCAATATGTTTTTGATACAGAAAAGATGCCTCAGGTGAATTCATCTAGCTGCCCTTAACCTTTTATCAGCTCTGTGTATTTGAAGACATAAATGAAGGCCTATAGTGACAAGGAATATAGTTTAGAAGGTCAGTAGCATAAAACTAAGTGTTATCCTCTAACACACTTTCATATGTTGTATATTCTGTAAATTTTAAGAGGATCATGAAAATCATATTGTTCTGCCAATTGGCAGTAAACTAAATCAGGATTACGGACATATTTTTAAAAGAACTAGAAAGTCTTCCATTATGGAGTGGTGAGATTTTTTTTGATTGCCACAAAGCAACTTCAAATATGCAAACCAATTAACATGTATAAAATTAAATTAGTATGTATAAGACTCTAGTTAATAACTCAATAATTCTAATTTAATTACTATTAAATGATAGTTTTGACAATTCAATATATTTGGCTTGGTTTATGTTTTTTTTAATTGAAGTTATAATGGCTCTCTCCCTGCCACTAACTTAATAAAATGTGTATGTTCACACTGGATATCAACTGCCCATTAATATAAATAAATAAGTAAAACATTGCAAGACCTGAAGTGTGCTAACACATAAAGATCACAATGTTTCAATTGTGATCATAGCCCAAGGGATTGAATGCAGTCATCAGAAGAGGCCACTAGATCCTTCAATTTTTTCCTCTCTACTTTCCTCTCTCTTTCCCCTTCCCCCTCCCCAAGACAGCAAGCAATCTGATAATAGGTGACACAAATATAATCATATTAAACATATTTACATATTAGTCATGTTGTGAAAGAAGAATCAGAATAAAAGGGAAAAACCATGAGAAAGAAAAAAAAGTGAAAAACAGTGTGCTTTGATTTGCATTCAGACTCTGTAGTTCTTTCTCTGCACATGCATAACATTTTTCAACATGAATCTTTTGGAACTGTCTTAGATGATTGTATTTCTGAGAAAAGTTAAGTTTATCATAGTCATTCATTGAACAATGTTGCTGTTATAATGTACAATGATCTCCTGGTTCTGCTCACTTCACACAGCTTCAATTCATTTAAGCCTTTCAGGTTTTTCTGAAATCAGCCTGCTCATTATTTCTTATAGAAAAATATAGTATACCACTGCATTCATATATCAAAATTGGTTCAGCTATTCCCCAATTTATAATCATCCCTCCAATTTTCAATTCTTTCCGGTTCAATTTTTTAGGCAAAAACACTTGTTTACTCTATAGTAGATTTTTTTCTTTCCTTTTATTTAAATACCTTCCATCTTAAGGTTAATCCTAGCCTTCTCTTCAAGATACACATTCCCTATCACATTTTTCAATGCTGGCTTATGGCTTCTGCATACTTTTTTGCCACCTCTCTGTTATTTCAAGACCATTCTTACAACAACTTTTTTTTTCTCCTTTAGAAATTTACTCCACTTACACTCTCATATACAGTCTTCAATCTACTAAATCCTTCAACAATGCTCCAGTTTAACCTATCCTTCTAAATTTGTCCCTTGATCCTGCCTTCTCCCCCCAGCTATTCCTCTGTATCTATGTTTTCTGTTACTGTAGAATTCAGAAGAATAGTAATGTATATTCACTTCCTCCAATTCTTCATCACTTACTCACATTTCAACTCATTGAAATTTGGATTCTCCTCTACTTCTACTGAAATTGTTCCTTCAAAAATTAACAGGGACTTATTAATTTCTTAAATTCAATGAGATTTTCTCATTTCTCATTTATATTGACTTTAATGTATCCTTTCCTCCCATGTGATATCCTGGAAACTGCACTGCACTTTAAATCCCCAATATGACACTTCTTAATTGGATGAACTTGGAAAGTCAATTCTAAAGAGTTTCACTTCCCATGCCTATAAAATAGGGATAATTGTACTTAAAGATACATATCTTATGGTTTTTTTGTGAGGATACAATAAAAAATATGTATTGCTATTATTATTCTCTCTTTTCTTGGTTTCCATACTGTGGCTTTCTCTTCATCTATCAGACCAACTCTTCTGTTTTAAATCACCCTTTCCTAATCTTAATTGTAAATGTCTCCTAAGACTTGTCTTGACTTCCTCATCTATTTCTGCATAGTTTTACTTGGTGTTACTCCTGTGGATTTAATAATAAGCTCTGGTCTATGGGATCCTTAGCATCCTTTAACTCCATCACCTCTAAGAATTATCATTGGCATTTCAACATCATTCTGTCCACAATGAATTTATTGTCTTAATATTGGTTCATAGCTAAGCTCTGCTACTTGCTCTGCTACTTTTTATCTTTGTGGATTTGGATGAGAGAAAACCTATCTGCTATTCATTTTCTTTTTGATGTGTATGTTCACTAAGTTTATCCCTAACTTTAAAACATCTGATCTTAGCCTCCCCTCAATTTCATATTTCCCTTTTGTTCTTTTTCAATAGCCAGTCCTAAAGAATCAAAATCTCAGTCTCAACTCCCTCCCTCCCTCCATCTCTCTCTCTCTCTCTCTCTCTCTCTCTCTCTCTCTCTCTCTGTCTCTGTCTCTCTCTCTCTCTCTCTCTCTCTCTCTCTCTCTCTCTCTCTCTCTCTCTCCCTTCCTCCTTCCTTCCCTCCTTCCCTCCCTCCTTCCCTCCCTCCCCCTCTCATTTTATGGGTAAATTCTCTTCTTATATCCTATTAATTGTACCTCCACAACCTTTCTAACAACTGTCCCCTTACCCTCACTAATATAACCACCATCTCATCAACCTCTCACATGAACTATAATTACTCCCCTGCCTTATTTTCTGCCTCTAATTTATTCCCTTTTTATCCAGACTGATTATATCCTTCACAGAGCTTCCAAAATCATTTTCCTAATGAAAAAATTTGATCATGTAGCTCCTTTGCTCAAAAACCTTAAGTGGCTCCCTTCTGCTTATAGAATAGAATGCAAATTCTTGAGTTTGGCATTTAATGGTCATGATAGTCAGACTCTAACCTACTTTCCAGTTTTATTTCATATTACTATATTTCAGTATTTATTCCATGACTTTAACCTTCCTGATGTCTAGAATTTATTCTTTCTGCGTCTTTACATTTCAGATGCATTCATTTCTCTTAATGTTCAATTTAGGTGTCCCATCCTTTATAACTTCCCAGTACTCTCAGATGAAAGTTATCTCTATGCGTATAAAATTTTTATAGATACCTTTAAATGCATCATTCCTTTGTTTAGATGCCAATCATTGTATTTTGTATTTTTAGTGTTCAAAAAGACTTACTGTATTGGCAACCAAAAATGGGCTCCTTAGCACTTAGTCAACAAGTGCCCTTGACTAGTTTGGCTTTTTCCCCTGAACTGAATGCTGTTTGTATGTTGGACTGGAGTAAGCTTGTCAGCCCCTTCACCTTGCTTCCCTTGCTTAAGCTGATGGAAAGAACCTGTGCTTTCCTGGTCAACCCCTTCACCTTGCTTAAGCAGATTGAAAGAACCTGTGCTTTCCCCGGCGTACCTTACACCCCCGCAGAAGCTGGATGGTTAAAAGCAGCTCCTGTTGGAGCCAGAGGCTGCTATAGCTACAGCCACAGCCACAGCTGAAGCAGGAGCTGCCAGTAGCAGAGCTGACCTACGGGAGGAAGCTGAACAAAGACTTCAGGCCAGTGGGTAATCTTTTTACCATAGAGGGGGAAGCATGATTTTGCTTTATGCAATCATGCTTCTCTGTAGCCTCCTGGTTACTCTTTCAAGGCGTACTTATTGGGCCTGGAAGCTTTTGATCAATATATCAAAGTGGGGTTGCTGGTTCATGGGTTGGTTACTGTGGAGCCTAAATATATGTTTTGATTCTTCTGCCTTCTACTTTGAGAGTTTCTTATATCTGGCGGTTCCAAACCTTTCAGACATGTTTATGATCCTCTTTGAGATTATAAACTCTGCCCTCCTACTACACTTACTTATTACTTCTGTCATACTATCAGTCATATAGAGCTCATCTGGTCCATTTATCTTACTTGACAGATGTGGAAAGAGAGGCCTAGAGAGACTGTGATTTGACCACTCACACTAGTGAAGGACTTACTATCCAAAACCTCTGACTCCAAATCATTATTTTGTAAGTCCTCATTTTTCTCATATGTCAAATGAAGAAGTTAGATTAGATAATCTCTAAAGTCTTTTTGGACTTGGGCATTCTACAATTATATAATTTAACAATCTGTTTGGCTAGGTTTCATTATTTTTTTAAACTCTGTGACTTTTATTAATTTGTGTAGGTAGAATTTATTATATGTTGCACATGATACATTTATAAATAATGTTTGTTGAGTTTAATTAGAGATCATTTAATACAAACTTCTTTTTTAACTTGGGAGGAAAAAGAAGCCCCAAAATAGTAAAAGAACTTATTTAATTTATTATCAAAGATGTTGAACATCTTGTCTTTTAGTACCTGGAAAGGAATACTGTGTGTATCTTTTGGTTAACTTTGAGAATCATAGGCATTTGTATGCATTTTAAACTAGTCAACCAAACCAGGTTTAATAATTTTGTAAAGCTCACCTTTTATTTAGTCAACATATTTACAATGAACTAGCTATATAAGGTGGAAGGACTGTCTTTCACTATGGGCTATACTTCCTTTTTTATTTATAAACATTTGAGAATTAAAGAAAGATTGGAATAAGATAGAAAAAAAACCTAGAAAATGTGAGAAGTTATTTAATGTATAGCACAGGCACTACCTTACAGATATTGACCTTGGGGTTGTAATTTCCATCTGTTTGATGGATAGCATTGTAATTTAAAGATGGTGAATTTTTAAGGCCTCAGTGCTGTATCATTCCCTAACTTAGAGAAAACTCTAATTTCCTCTGGACTCAATTGATTTGTAGATGTTTTGACTTCACAAAGTGACTGAATTCAGATTTTCATCATCAATCCAAGTTGTTATCCTTGATGAAATGAGTGGCTATGAAAAGAGAGACTCTAATGTCAATTTTATAAGACTGGAAGCACTGTCACTTCTTGTTAAGCCCATGGAGATTTCCCTGAATCTCCTGTTTTCACTTGTCCCTTAAGTTTTTCCCTTTCTGGTTCTAGTGGTAGAGAAGAATAAGTTGGGTCCTTTTATCACAATAACAGCTGCAAAATTCTTTTTGTGGTGCCAAAGTATTGGAAATTGAGGGGATGCACTTTAATTAGGGTATGGCTGAACAAGCTGTGCTGTACAATTGAAATAGAAAAGTATTACTGCATAAGAAATGATAAGGGGAGATGGTTTCAGAAAAAAACTGAAAAACATTTGAACTGATGCAAAGTGAAGTGAGAAGAATGAAGAGAATGTACACAGCAACTTAGTAATGATGTGTAACTGTGAACGAATTAGCTATTCTGGTCAACACAGTTATCTAAGACATTTTTCAAAGACATCTCTCAAAAGAACTGAGGAAATCTGAGTGCAGATTAAAGCATATAGTTTTCAATTTGTCTTGTTTTTTTGGCAATGTGGCTAATATATAAATATATTTTGCATAAAATAATAGTTGTATCCGGGATGATATAGGTACTAATTTAAATAAAATACTCTAGATCCTAGAAGATAAGAAATTTGAGGGTATTTGGAGGTAAATCAATACTAGATTCAGAACTAGAAGAGATCTTAAAGGTCTTCTACTCCAACTCCCTGGTTTCATAGATGAAAAAAACCAGATGCAGAGAAGTAAAGCATTTTAGTTAAAATTACAAAGTAGTAAGTAGCTGATCTGTGTTTTTACCCAGGGCTTTTGATAACAACTTTGTATTATCAAGTTCATCAGTATAGAGTATAGGAAGTGTAGAGTAAAGAATTGACGTGTTCATTTTTTGAATTTCATAATGTATAAATGAGGCAGAGCTCACCACTTGAATTCTCCTATATCTCTTATTGTGAAATTATTTAATATCCAATGACTTTGCAGACAAAATTTTTGCTTCGTATTTGTACATAATAGGTAATAAAGAAGAATCAGAATCAATCAGTTTTTATAAGTGCAATAAGTAACTATAAATATAGTATTAATTTTATTACCTATGAGTCTCAGGGCATATCTTTATGAGTTTTATCAGAAAGTCAGGTTAGTTCTAACCTATCAGTTTAAATATATTTTGTATTTTCCATTGGATGGACTTCTAAAATGCCAGGAGTAGTAGAAAATAATTAAGGATATGAACAGGAGGGGTGGGGGGCAAGAATTACATTCTTAATTGCACATTTTCCTCATTCAAAGAGAAGAAAGTTTTACTAAAGTGCAAAAGTTCAAATGATTCTTGAGTTCCATACAACACATAAACTTAAATATTGACTGGAGGTTATAACCATGACATGACACTCCATATAAGTTTCAAGTAGTGCACTACTAGCAAGTACAACATCATCATCTAGACATGGTTTTTTTCATTTCTGCATGTTCACGTTGGCAAATGAGTTAACTCAACACATCAAAAAATGCCATTGATTTTAACTGTTGACATATACTCTATCTCACTTTTCTTACACTTCTACTGCTGCTGGCTAGATGACAGTGAGTAAAGGAGACACATGGAAGAAAGGAAAATGCAATGATAGGTCTTGTATGAAATTTCCCATTATAGTGATTTCTATTTATCATTCCAGTGATGGAACAGGAAAGAAAAAACATAATATTGGAGTTGAAATTGACATAAGTGACTATTTAGTACACTATTTTTCTTTTTGCTAAGTTAGTTTCCAAAGTGTATTCTTCAAATCTATATATGGAGAGTACACATGATCACAAATCTCACTATGATAAATTAGGTTCTGAAATCTCTTAAACATGCAATAAAGCAATATGAATAATAAGGCATTTTAGCAATAGGACTAACCAGAAAACCTTTATATCAACCCTCAAAAAATCTGCTTCTGCAATTTCCTTTTTCTTCATTCTGGATCTTTTCCAGTGGTTTGATTCAGAGGCTCTACTGTGATAGTTGTCATTGTTAGCATACTGTTAATATTCCTTTTAAGTCATGGGACTACTTAATTTCACAGCAAGTTCTCTTTCCAAAATGAATTGTCTCTGTGAAAGGGTCTTTAGTGTATTTCTATAGAAATTCATAACAGAAACTATAAAAATATAAAATTCAATTTCAAGATCTAATTTACATGTGGAAAATGAGAATTAATGGTTAAAATTTAATTGTTCTTTTTTCTACTGGAAATTGTACATAGTAAGTGTGAATAAATACTTAAGATTACAAAAGAAATATATATGAGTAGATGGTGTTGGAACTATGTGACATGACTTGAATGGTATTGGCTTTAAAGCATCTCTACCTCCTACCAATAATCTCTATGCTGTTTAGGATTAATTCTTTTTATCTATTTCTTCTCCCAAAATTTTTACTGGAAGGGCAGTTCTTTTTGTCCTTATTACCTGACATCTCACCAAAGGTTCGTTTAGTATATTACTAAGAGCAAACTTTAACAGGATAAGAGACGATGAGGAAATCACCAGGAATTGTGAGAGAACTCTGAAGATAGACTTTAGCCAGAAGACAGATTTACTTAGAAGAGTACAAGCAGCTCTTAAATCTCTATGTACAAATGTCTTAAATCTCCTTGTTGGAAACATTAGCTTCAGCTTTTGAAATGATGATATAAAATTGATCATTTAAGACTAACTTTATGTTAAGAAGATGCTATGAAAGTTTATAAAGGAATCCAACTCTCCCTCAGATACTCCCACACAGGTCTAAAAAATTCACTGGATCAAATAATGTTTAAAAAAATTCAGAAAGAAACTATAGTAAGCTAATTCCTTCAGCTTGACCTGAATGCAAAAAAAAGGACTGCACAGAGAAGACAACCAGAAATTTTCAGGTGCTAAAAAAAGGAGCTCAACATAAACTTAAGTAAACAGGCTGAAAGTCAGCTAGCCCTATAAACAAAGATGATATTGAAGGACCTGAAGCTACCAGCACTCAGACCACTGATAGCCTAAAGGGACCAGTGACCTTCTTTAAATAATAGTGCTGAGAGGTCAAGAAATCTTCAGTGATCATATCAGGATATCCCTCAGAAACTTGAAGCCTGCCAGTGTCTTGAGTCCATATCCTTGAGTCCAGGGGAGATGGAGGCCAGAAGGAATGATCCAAGAAATTGGGAAAAGCATCAAACACGGTTTGATTTCCCCATATTATAAGGTGGAGAATGGGAGGTGCCATACTCAGAGACAAAGTCCCAAATCAGAAACTGAGGATACGAATATGAGTAAACAAGTAGAAATATTCAGGCATACACAGACACACACACACAGACACAGACACACACACAGACACACACACACACACACACACACACACACACACACTTTGTCTCCATCTCACTCTCTCCCCCTCCCTACTCTGGGAGTTCTGTCACTCACAATTGAGTTCTGGGTCATAGATACAGGATAAACTGAGGAGATGAAATGCATATAGGGCTAGTATTCCTGACTGAATAACAGTGGCCAGTCTTAGGATATATAATCGAAAAAGGTTCAGGTTCAGAAGGATGTCACTGTTTGGCTGAGTCTTTAGGAACAGAGGAAGTAGAATCTCAGTTTTTGATTCCAACTGCACCTCAAGCCTGCAGAGGGATTACCAAAACAAGGATCCCAGACCAAAGAGAAGTCTATAGTTCAGTCACTCTGAACCAGCAGAGCTTTCCAGCTAGTTGATAGTAACTGAGTCTAACAGCAGACCACTGAAACTTACAAGGGCAAAAACTTAGTGGTCTGTTGCTGAGATTTAGACACAGGTCAAGAAACTGCATAGCTTCAAAAATGTATGTGGTTATAAACTTTTAAACTAGAGAAAGACAATGAATATTGATCTAAACATATTAAACCAAATGTCAGCAAATAGGCTGCTACAACAAACATATCAAATTATATTCTGTCTACAATTTGGATTATTTTCCAGGAATAAAAAAGTTAGTTAAGTATTAGGACATCAATAATTACAATTGATTGCACTGACAGAAATTAAAAACTCGTATGATAATATGAATACATGTAGAAAAACCCAACAGTTCTATGCTTCTATCACATAGCTATCAAATAGGTAAAGATGACCCAAAGAAAGAAAATGACACTTGTTAAAGGGGACTTGGGAAGACACGCACAGTAATACATTGTTGGCAGAGCTCAGAGTTGATTCATTCATTCTTGAAAGAGATTTGGATTCATACTTCAAAAAATGACTAAATTGTATTCTTATTGTCCTCACAATTTCAATCTAGGTCCAACTTCCACAAAGATAAAAAGGGATGGGTTGTTCCTCATGTGTATAAACACACATATATACATATATACACATGTATACATGTGTATGTACATGTGTACATATATAATGTTTATAAAATAACTTTTTTAGTAGTGAAAAAATAAACACAGTAGAAACAAAAGGCCAGAAAATGTGCCAAAATGAAGTCTGATCAGGAAAGCCAATGGAAAAAAGTGAGTCATTTTCCATTCTAAGCTAAATTAGAGAGACAGGAAGACAGATCTGCAGACAGTGGGTGGGGTCTGGCCAGTAGCAAAGTGAAGCAGACAAGGCAAGGAATGATGGCAGAACCGTTAGTATCAGTAGGGGTGAGCAGAACCTCAGCACACAGGGTTGGAAAAAAGACTGATAACCTAGGCAAACCAGAGGACCCCTGCAATACTACTGGACACATCAGGGTCTGTTTGGCAACTCTGTCATCATTCATTCAGTTCAGGCTGACAGTTCCAGGGCAGTTCAAGCAGTCTTGGTCTACTAACTTTGCCAGTTATTAAAAAAACATAGAACATACGAAATGTCTTATCATAAAAACAATATATCTAGAAAATAGTTTGAGTAGAGATGATTTAAGAATTATTTGATTACCTGAAAGACATGAAAAGAAATAAAAGAGAACCTAGATATCATATTTTAAGAAATCATGAAGAAAAACTGCTTTTGTGACTTAGAACCAAAGGATGAAATAAAAATTAAAAGAATCCTCTGTGCTGATACTCCCAAATGAAAACTATCAAGACAATTATAGCCAAAATCCAAAGCTCCACATTAAAGATAAAATGATGTAAGAAGCCAAAAAGAAAGAATTCAAATGGTATGGAGACAATGTTGACATCACTGAAGACCTAGAAGTGGTATTGTGAGGTCAAAATGTATGCACAGTTTATAGCCCTTTGGGCATAATTCCAAACTGCTCTATAGAATGGTTAGATTGGTTCACAATTCCACCAACAATGCATTAGTGTTTCAATTTTCCCACATCGCCAACAATTATCATTTTCCTATTTTGTCATATTAACCAGTCTGATAGGAGTGAGGTGATAATTCACAGTTGTTTTAATTTGCATTTTACTAATCAACAGTGATTTAGAACATTTTTTCATATGACAGTAGTTTTAATTTCTTCATCCAAAAACTGATTATTCATATCCTTTGAACATTTATCAGTTGGGAAATCATTTTTATTCTTTTAGATTTAACTCAGTTTGCAATATATTTTCTAAATGAGGCCTTTATCAGAGACATTGGCTATAAAAATTGTTCCCTAGCTTTCTGATTACCTTCTAATCTTGGTTGCATTGGCTTTCTCTGTGCAAAAACTTCAATTTAATGTAATCATAATCATTCATTGTGTATTTCATGATGTTCCCTATCTCTTGTTTGGTCATAAATGGTTCTGTTCTCCATAACTCAGAGAGGTAAAGTATTCCTTGCTCTCTGATTTTGCTTATTGCATTAGCCTTTATATCTAAGTCATATGTTCATTTTGACTTTATCTTGGAATATGATGTTAGATGGTAATTTATGTCTAGTTTCTGTGATACTGTTTTCAAGTTTTCCCAGCAGTATTTGTTAAACAGTGAGTTATTATGCCAGATGCTCTAGTCTTTGAGTTTGTCAAACTGTAGATTACTGTTTTCATTGACTATTGTGTCTTGAGTACATCTCATAAGTTTTGGTATGTTGTTTCATTATTGTCATTCTCTTGGTTGAAGTTATTGATTCAGTGATTTGTTGTTTGACCCACTCATTCTTTAGGATTAGATTATTTAGTTTCCAATTCAGTTTTAGTCTCTCTTTCCATGGCCCTTCATTACATGTATTTTTTTATTGTATCATAATCTGATAAGAGTGCATTTAATATTTCTACTTTTCTGCATTGGATTGGGGGGTTGTACACCATAATTCATGGTCACTTTTTTGTGTAGGTGTCATGTAGCACCAACAAAAAAGTTATGTTCCTTTCTATCCTCATTAAATTTTCTCCAGAAGGCTACCATAGCTAACTTTTCTAAAATTATAATCACCTCCTTAATTTTTTTCTTGTTTGTTTTGTGGTTAGATTTATCTAGTTTAGAGAGTGGGAGATTGAGGTTCTCCACTAGTATTTATTTGTTTTCTATTATTTTTCCTGTAATTCCCTTAACTTCTTTAAGAATCTGGATGTTATGTCAACTGGTGTATATTTGTTTAGTAATGATGATGATACCTTTTGATTCTTGCTTTTGCTTTACCTAAGGTCAGGATTGCAACCCCTGCTTTTTTTTTTACTTCAGCTGAAGCATAATGCATTTTACTCCAGCCTTTTACCTTTATTCTGTGTATATCTTTTTGCTTCAAATGTGTTTCAAGTAAATGATGTATTGTGGGATTATGGTTTTTAACCCATTCTGCTATCCATTTTAATCCATTCTGCTATCTGATTCTGTTTTATGGGAAAGATCCTATTCACATTCACAGTTATGAATACTATCTGTGTCTTTCTCTCCATCCTATTCTCCAACCCTATTTTCTCTCTCCTTTCTCCCTTTCCCTCCTCACTATATTTTTTCTTTTGACCACTGCAACTCAGTCTGCCCTCCCTTCTGCCTCCTTTTTCTCACCCCTGTCCCTTACTGCTTCTTCCCTCTCTTCTATCTATACCCTCCCCCCCCTTTCCCTTCCTAATTCCTATAGGTTATGTTATATACCTATCTGCATATACTTAACTGAGTATGATACTCCCTCTTTGAGCCAAGTCTAATGACAGTAAGGTTCAAACAATGCCCATCTCCCTTCTTTCTTTCCTCCTACTGTAATAGGTCTTTGTGCCTCTTCATGGGCTGTAATTTACCTTTTATTGCCTCCTCCTTTCCTCTTCTCCCAGTACAATCCTTCTTCACCACTTAATTAGATTTTTGATCATCACATCAAAGTCAATTTATACTTCTCCCCATGTCTATGTTTACCCCTTATGAGTATCTGTAACAATGCTGTTTGCTGCTACTGTGGCTGTGTAAGACCAACAACACCAGCACACAGGAAGACTCTAGCACAGGTCCTTTGATCTGTTTTTCTTTTTCTTTTTTTGTTTTTTTTTTGTTTGTTGGTTTTTGGCTTGGCAATTGGGGTTAAGTGACTTGCCCAAGGTCACACAGTACATGTGTCAAGTGTCTTAGGCTGGATTTGAACTCAGGTCCTTCTGACTCCAGGACCAGTGCTCTACTCACTGTGCCACCTAGCTGCCCCATTGATCTGCTTTTCTAAGGAAAACAACTTTAAGGGGATGATAACATTACCTTAATTAAACATAAATATTCCATTTACTTAGTTCAGGGGGAAAAGCCAGCTCTCTGAACTTCAGAGCAAATAAAACAGAAGTTACAGATGGAGACAATATAAACAGATCAACATTTCTGTCTAACCAAATCACAGTACATAATTAACAGAGAAGCACCAACATCTGAGTTTTTGGGTACCATGTTTCAACGGCTTACACAGATTCTCATCACCAGCACTCTTTCAATGAGTGTACCCCAAAAGGCAAAATGCCAATCTCAGATCTTACATATACTTTTGAGATTCAAGGGGAATCACAACCATGGAACTCAAGCCCACATAAACTAAATGCTCTTTCAGGGTCAAGGGACACCACAACCATACAATTCAAACATGTATCCACTAGGCATTCTGTTGACATAAGCAGGTCATCAACCACTCCAATTTCAATCAAAAATTCATTAGTGCTGAGAAGCACTTCCAAAACAAACATAACAAAAAGCTCACTTTGCTTGCCATTACATTTGAAAGGCAAGACTCATCAAAGGTACTTGATTACTTCAGCATTTCAAAAGAGAAAACAGTAAAATAAAATCCCACAATAATTATAACGGTGTCATAATAAAGATACAGTTCTGAGGACTTAAAAGTATCATTTTCCTTTGTAGGTACATAAACAGTTGGCTATTATGGAACAGCATGTTGGTTTTTTTTTTCTGTTTATCTTTTTTCTGTCTCTCTTGAGCTTGTATTTGAAGATCACATTTTCTGTTGAGCTCTGGTCTTTTCATCAGGAAAGTTTAGAAGTCTTTTATTTCATTGAATATCCACCTTTTCCCCTCAAAAATTATACTGAATTTTGCTAGGCTATTTGGATTTAACCCAAGTTCCTTTGCTTACAGAATATGGTATTCCAAGCCTTTTGTTCTTTTATTTTTTAAAATTTATTTATTCAATATTTTTAATTTTCAGCATTTATTTTCACAAGAGTTTGAATAACAAATTTTCTCCCATTTCTACCCTGACCCCATTTCAAAATGGCATATATTCTGGTTGCCCCATTCCCCAGGCAGCCCTCCTTTCTGTCAACCCACTCCCCCCCCCCCAAGTCCCTTTTCCTTTACTTTCTTGTAGGAAAAGATAGCTTTCTATGCCCCATTGTCTGTATAAATCATTTCGTAGTTGCATGCAAAAACGTTTTTTGAACATCTGTTTTTAAAACTTTGAGATTCAAATTCTCTCCCCTCTACCCTCCCCACACACCCTCCCCAAGAAGGCAAGCAATTCAACATAAGCCACATGGGCATCCACAATACTCACATTGTCAAAGACTAACTATATTTTGCTCCTTCCTATCCTATTCCCCTTCATTCAATTTTCTCCCTAGACCCTGTCCCTTTACAAAAGTGTTTGTTTTTGATTCCCTCCTCCCCCTATCTGCCCTCCCTTCTATTCCCCACCCCCTTTTTATCTCAGTGCCTGTGTTATTCCCTCCTCAGGCCAAATCTGATGAGAGCAAGATTCACTCATTCCCCCTCACCTGCCCCCTCTTCCTTTCCAATGAAAAGCTTTTCCTTGCCACTTTTATGTGAGACAATTTACCCCATTCTATCACTCCCTTTCTCTCTCCCTCAATATATTCTTCTCTCACCCCTTAATTTGATTTTATTTTTTAGATATCATCACTTCATATTCAACTCACCCTGTGTCATGTCTCTCTCTCTCTCTCTCTCTCTCTCTCTCTCTCTCTCTATATATATATATATATATATATATATATATATATATATATATATGAATGTTATATATGTACATATATATGTATGAATGTATGTTCCCTTCAGCTACCCTAATACTGACATTGCATGAATTAAACACATCATCTTTCCATGTAGGAATGTAAACAAAACAGTTCAACTTTAGTAAGTCCCTTGGGATTTCGCTTTTTTGTTTACCTTTTCATGCTTCTCTTGATTCTTGTGTTTGAAAGTCAAATTTTCTATTCAGCTCTGGTCTTTTCACTGAGAAAGCTTGAACGTTTTCTACTTTATTGAAAATCCATACTTTTCCTTAGAGCATGATTCTCAGTTTTTCTGTGTAGGTGATTCTTGGTTTGAATCCTAGCTCCATTGACCTTTGGAATCTCATATTCTATGCCCTTCAATCCCTTAATGTAGAAGCTGCTAGAACTTCTGTTATCCTGAATGTGTTTCCACAATACTCAAATTGTTTCTTTCTGGCTGCTTGCCATATTTTCTCCTTGATCTGGGAGCTCTGGAATTTGGTGACAATAATCCTAGGAGTTTTCTTTTTGGCATCTTTTTCAGGAGGCGATTGGTGCATTCTTTCAATTTCTATTTTACCCTCTGGCTCTTGAATACTAAGGCAGTTCTCCTTGATAATTTCTTGAAAGATTATATCTAGGCTCTTTTTTTGATCATGGCTGTCAGGTAGTTCAATAATTTTGGAATTATCTCTTCTGGATCTATTTTCAAGGTCAGTGGTTTTTCCAATGAGATATTTCTCATTGTCTTCTACTTTTTCATTCCTTTGGTTCTATTTTATATTATCTTGATTTCTCATAAATTCCCTAGCTTCCACTTGCTCCAATCTAATTTTTAAGGTAGTATATTCTTCAGTGGTCTTTTGGACCTCCTTTTCCATTTGGCTAATTCCTACTTTCAAGGAATTCTTTTCCTCATTGGCTTTTTGGAGCTCTTTTGCCATTTGAGTTAGCCTATTATTTAAAGTTTTATTTTCTTCGGTATTTTTTGGGTCTCCTTTAGCCAGTCATTGACTTGTTATTCATGGTTCTTGCATCACTCTCATTTCTCTTCCCAATTTTTCCTCTACTCCCTAAGTTGATATTCCAAATCCTTTTTGAGCTCTTCCATGGGCTGAGACCCATTCATGTTTTTCTTGGAGGCTTTTGATATAGGCTCTTTGGCTTTGTTGACTTCTTTTGGCCGTATGTTTTGGTTTTCTTTGTTACCAAAGAAAGACTCCAAAGTCTGAGATTGAATCTGAGTCCATTTTTGCTGCCTGGCCATGTTCCTGCCAACTATTTGATGCTTGAATTTTTCATTGGGGTATGGTGGCTTGTAGAGTAGGGAGTAATTTTTCCCAAGCTTGAGGGGCTGTGCTGTTGTTTTCAGAACTGTTTCTACTCACCAAGCTCTGTCACACCAGTGCTCTCCTCCCCCAGGATCCACCAACCTGGACTGCAACTCAGATATGAGCAGGCTCTTCACTCCTGCTCAGATCTGCCACTTAATTCCTCCTACCATGTGGGCCTGGGGCCAGAAGCAACTGCAGCTGTAGTTCTGTAGCTGCACCTCTTCCACTCTCCCTGGGGTGGTGGACAAACTGCAAACTTCTTTCACTCTGCCCCTGCAGTTTTTTTTCCACTAGCCTTCTCTGTCGTCTTTGGTGTTTGGGTGTTCAGAAGTCTGGTATCTGTCACAGCTCAATGATTCAGGGTGCTAGGGCCTTTTCTGCCTGGCTCCTGTTCTGGTTGGTCTGGGTGCTCCTCACTCTGGCCTCTGCTCCATCCTGCTCCCAGCTCAGAGTGATATACCTTACCCAGTGACCACCCAGGCTGTCCTGGGCTTTAGCCCTGCTTCCCTCTGCTATTTTGTGGGTGCTGCAGTTCTAGAATTTGTTCAGAGCCATTTTTATAGGTGTTTGGAGGGTCCTGGGGGAGAACTTTAGGCAAATCCCTGCTTTCCAGCCACCATCTTGGCTCAGCCCATTATACCAATTATTCTTAAATTATTTCTTCTGGATCCATTTTCTAGGTCTGTTGTTTTTTTCCAATGTCTTTTACTATTTCTAACACTTTTTTATTCCATTTATTTTGTAGTACTGTTCCTTGATGTCTCATAGATTCATTAGCCTCCTCTTGCCAAATTCTAATTTTTAATGAATTGTTTTCTTCACTTAACTTTTGTACCTCCTTTTCCACTTGGCCCATTTTACTTTTTAAGAAGTTTTTTCTCTTCAGTGAGTTTTTGTGCCTCCTTTTTCATTTGAACAATTCTATTTTGTAAGTAGTTGTTTTCTTTAATGTACTATCTTTTTTTGCATTTGTCAATTATATTTTTAAGCACTTGTTTTCTACAGTTATTTTTTGTACTTCCTTTTCCAAGCTATTGATTCTCTTTTATCTCACATGTCTTTTCCCAAATTTTTTTTTTCTTCTAACTCTCTTGTTTGACTTTAAAAATCCTTCTTGAGCCATTCCAAGAATGCTTTGGGGGGCTTGAAATCATTTCATATTCCCCTTTGGGGTTTCAGATGTGGGTATATTGAGAATTCTGTCCTCTTCTGTATTTGTAATTTGACCTTCCATGTCCCCATAGATCATTTATGATCATTGTCCATTTTGGCATTTTTGCTCATGACATTCGCCTATTTCCTGGCTTTGTAATTTTAGCTTTCCTGCTGGAACACAGGGGGCCCTTGTAATAACAATGCTACTACTGTGGTTATGTAAGACCAGCATGCCAGAACACAGGAGGCCTGATAGCACAGGTTCTTTGATCTGCCTTTCTAAGGAAAGTACCTTTAAGGGGTTTACAATCTCACTTTAATTAAGCATACATATGTCATTCACTTAGTTCAGGGGAAAAAGTCCGCACCCTGAACTTCAAAGAAAATACAAACAGAAATTATATAACCAGGGCAAAATAAAACAAATCAGCAGACAGGCTTCTAGCTGTCTGTCCAAGGCATTACATGCATAGTTACCAGGGAGAGAAGCACCAACATTTTACAACCTGGGTGGCTCCAATGGCTACCCAGAATCTTGTCTGGTCAAATCACATGCCATTCTTCCAGTGAGTGAGCACCAAACAAAATGCTAACCTCAGAATATATATACAACTCTACAGTGTCAGAGGGCATCACAATTATGCTACTCAAACCCTTGTGACTTAAGTCTTCCCATTACTTAAGCGGGTCATCAAAGACTCTTGATTGAAAGTAAGACCCAAATGCACTTTATTGCTTCAGTGCTGAGAAGCACTCCAAAAAAAAGACAACAAAAAGTCCCCCTTTACTTCCTTGATTCAAAGAAAGGCAAGACAAGGGCATTTGATTGCCTTAGTGCTGAGAAGCACTGCAGAAAAAAGACAATAAAAAGTCCCACTTTATTTCCCTTTATATCATTGACCTAAGCTTCTTGTGCTGGGAACCAGGGACCTGGTCACTGGCTTGGTTGGGGCCTCAGGTGCTGACAGCTGGAGGCTATAGGTGTCTGCCAGCTCACCTGGTACTAAGCAGGTGTCAGCAATACTGAAGCTCTTGGGGGTGGGGAAGGTCTGGCTCCTGGAGGATGCCTTCCCACCAGGGCTGCTTTCAAGTACCAGAAGGTTTGGCTGCTGGAGGATTCCTGCCCACCTTGAGTTGTGATTCCTGGCATTGTGATAAAGCAAGGGGACGTATGGCTGCTGGAGAATGTCCACCTGCCTGGAGTTTTGCTTGCTGGAGTTGTGATGAAAGATGGGGAGATTTGACTGCTGGAGTCTACCTGTCTGTGCTAAGGCACTTTGGAGGTCCTGGTGTTGGCACTTGCCTCTTCCACCACCCCTGGGGTTCAGGATTTTGAATTGGCTTCCTGAGGTGGGGCTTGCTGCTCACTTTCTGGGATGCTTCTCATTGTGTACTTCTCCCATTCCACCATAGTGAGGGGCACCTTTCCTGTTATTCTCCAAGCTTCCTGCTGTATAAGACTGCTGCTCCCTGTCTTTCAGCTGGCTTAGCTATGCTATGGTTATTCCTTGGATGATATTTTTTAGCTTTTTAGAGGTCAGTGAGCGAGAGTGAGGGTGGCTTGATGCTTAGTCTGCCATCTTGGTTCCTGGAAGTCGTTCTACAAAACTGTTTTTCAGATGATATGATGGTATCCTTACTAAACCCTAGAGAGTCATCTAATATAATTAGTTGAAAAAATTAACAATTTTAGCAATATTGCAGGATATAAAATAAAAACACACTGATCATCATTTTTATATATTATAAACCAAACAAAGTAGGAAGAGAAAGAGAAAATATATTTAAAATAAGAGCAGAAAATATTATATAACTTAGATTTTACTTCACAAAACACATACACCAGAACTACATAAAAACAATTACAAATGCTTTACAAAAATAAAATAAGAAATATTTACATAACTAAGAAAAAATACTTGGTTATACATAGGTCAAGTGAATATAATGAAAATCATAATACTATTTAAATTAATTTACTTATTCGGTACCTTATTAATCAAACGACCAAAGAATTACATGATAAAATTAGCAAAAATTATAACAAAATTAATCTGAAGGAAGTTCAAGAAGAGCAAAGGTATTGATGAAAAATGAAATGAAATGAAAAAAAAAATCTTTAGGAATCAGCCTAGCAGTACTAGACCACAATTTATGCTGCAAAGCAGTAATCCTCAAAAAAATTTTGTGTTACATAAGAAATATAATTATTGATCAATGGAATAAATTAAATACATGTTATATAGAAGCAAATAAGCACAGTAATCTTGGGTTTGCTAAACACAGATCACAGCTACTGTGGCAAGAACTTGGTATCCAACAAAAGTTGCTAGGAGACTGGATAGAAGTCGGCAGAAAATAGATGTAGATCAATATCTCACACTGCATAACAAGATGAGCTCCAAATGGGTATATGATTTGGATGTAAAGGGTAACATCATAAGGAAAGGCAGAGAAAAAACTTATCTATCTGATCTATTGTAGGAAAATTAATGTCCAATCAAGAGATAAAGAGTTTCAAAAGAGGTAAAAAGGATAATTTTAATTATATAATTTAAAAAAAGAATTGTTTGAGAAACTAAAACAAAAATATAAGAAAACTTAGGTGGAAACTGGGAGGAAAATATAGGAAATTTCTCTAATAAAAAGTCTAATTTCTATGCAAGGGACTGAGCCAAATTTATAAAATAAGAGCTATTCCCCAACTGATAAGTTTTGAAATGTTATGAACAGCTAGTCTTCAGAGGAAGAACTCAAAGGTATGAAGTCATATGAAAATGTTCCAAATCATTAATAATTAGAGAAATACAAGTTAAAAAACTCTCAGACATCATCTCACATTTATCAGGTTTGCTTACGTGACAGAAAAGCAAAATGACAATTGCTAGAGGGGATGTGGAAAAAAATAGGTACACTAATGCACTGTTGGTAGAGCTATGAACTGCTCTAAAAATTCTTGGGAAAAATTTGGAACTATTCCCAACAGCTGTAAAACTGTGGAGACCCTCTGATCCAACAACACCATTAATTTTGTATATGAGAGATCAAAGAAAAAAAGAAACAAAATGATATGTAACTTCTTTTTTGTTGTGCTGGCAATGATTTTGACTTTGAGAATATATCCATGAATTGGGGAAGGACTGAATGGGTTCTTTTATATACTTGTAATGCAATAATATTGTGATGTAAGAAATGAATAAGGGGATCATTTCAGAAAAGTCTGGGAAAACTTATATGAATCGATGAAAAGTGAAGTGAGCAGAAAGATGACAATATTACATATAATAATAGCAATATTTTAACAATAACAAACTATAAAAGACTTAGATCAACACAATATTTCATGATGATTACAAGAGAAAAAAAAATTAAAAAAAATTCTACCCACCTCCAGAGAGAACTCTGAGCAGATATTAAAACATATTTTGTTTTTTCCTATTTTTCTTCTTTTCTCATAACACAGGTACTGCTTCAATGTCTCACAATTTTTCATTTGTAAAAAATGTATCATATTTTTTGACTTCTCATGTAAAAAATTCTTCCTTTTAAGTTGCTCTTAATGTTTTTGTTCTATTCTGTTGAATTTAAATCCAGATTCATATTTCTAACAGTAATAGAATCTCTGAAAGGACATTGGATTTCACCTTGTCCAACTCATAACTAAAAAGAGGAGAGTTGTCTAATAATATCTCTATAATGGGGTCTTCCATCTCATCCCCAAGACTTCCAATTCTTTTCATTTAAAATTGTATTTAATAAACAACTACTAATTATAGAGATCTATGCTATGTACCGGCACAATAGAGGTAACCCTTTCCACCTTTGAATAGACTTCATTAATAGTAATTTTCCCCAAATACCCAGATTATATTTTCTCTCTCCAACTTCTTTTCATTGTTCCTAGTTCAAAACCCATCACACTAAGGGTCAAGAAGAAGAGAGAATTTTTACATATTTGAAGATGGTAATCATTAGTCCTCTCTATATGAAAAATCTCCCCCAAAAAGCAGGCTGATGTATTATAAAGGTAACTGAACTGAAATCTGAGTTCAGTTTGTGTCTCCTTCACTTTTTACCTGTGTGATGTTGACCAAAGCACTGAATGTCTCTGAAATTCAATTTTTCATCTTTAAAATAGGGAGGATAATGCTTACAGAAACTATCTCACAAATTTATTTGAAGAAAATATTTTACATTTTTAAGTACTAGATAAAGGGCTTTATTTCAGATTTTAAAGCAGAAATAGCACAAATGCAATAAAGTTATGCCCCTAAGCCTTAACTTAAAGACAAACTTGGTTTATTCTATGCCCATTAGTAGACAAAGGTCTGACAGTTTGCTTGTGGCAGGAGCTTATTCATTGCTTTCTTATTTTTACAAAAATAAAATGATGCAGTTAGAATTTTGTTAAAAACTGTCTTCTGGTCTACAGTCTCGTGTTGTCACATGCTAGTTGTGTAAAAGTCTTACGTTATCACATGCTAATTTCTTGACAACCTGTAAATGTAGGGATGGAATTTCTTTTACTTGCATTTTAATCTGGCCAAACTTCAAAATTTTACTTTAAATTGAAACAGTCCTATTCATAGTATTTAAAGCTGAAAGACATTAAAGATAATTTTCATTTTAGAATTGGGAAAAATGAGACCCAGGGAAAGTAATGACTTGCCTAAGACATATAAAAAGTTCACAACAGAACTGGATGGAATTTGAACCCTGGCCCTGAGTGCTAATTTCAAATATTTTTTTTTAATTTTATTTCTTTTTTTAAATTTTTCTTTTTAGTTTATAACATTCATTTCCATAGGTTTTGGGGGCTCAAAATTTCTCTCCCTCCCTCTCCTCCTCCCTTTGTCCCAAAACAGCATGTAGTCCAAAGTAGTTTCTATATGTACATTCACATTGAACTTATTTACATAATAGTCCAGTTGTAAAGAATTATAACCAATGGAATGAATCATGAGAATGGAGAAATGAAACCAAAAAAGAAGGAAAAAAAAAGAGAGAGCAAATAGTTTGCCTCCATCTGCATTCAGACTCCATAATTATTTCCCTGGATGGGCATAGCTTTTTCCAACATGCATTTTTTGGGTCTGCCTTTGAACCTTGCATTGATGAGAGGAGTCAAGTCTATCAGTTAGTCCTCACAGATACTGTATGTCTGTAATTCTGCTCCCCTCACTCAGCATCAGTTCATGTAAGTCATTTCATGTTGTAATGAAGTCTGTCTACTCCTCACTTCTTACAGCACAATAGTATTGTATTACATTCTTATACCACAATTTGTTTAGCCATTCCCCAATTGACGGGCATCCTTGATTTTCGATTATTTGCCATCACAAAAAGAATAACTATAAATACTTTTTCTACATATGAGTCCCTTTCGCACTTGTCTTATCTCTTTGGGATAAAGCCCTAGAAGTGATATTGCTGGGTCAAAGGGTATGCTCATTCATTTTTTTTTCAAAATGTATCCTTTTCTCCAAGATTATAATGACTACTTTTTTTTTCATCTAGTTTCTGTATTTCATGGTTTCAAGTAGCCTCGCCATCCTGGTTGCCCCTTGTATGTTCCTTAACTTGTCAATGTCCTTCCTTAATTAGTATATATCCATAAGTGAATACAGTATCTCAGTTGTCATCCAACTAGGGAAGTTTTGTCCTAATTATATTTTAAGGTAATGATGCAATGATAAACATTTTCTACTAGTCAGAGATATAAATGCTATTTTTTTAAATAAAAATTTTTCTATTTAAAGGACTCCCTTTCTTTCACACACACAGTCATTTTCACAGAAACTATTCTCTGGCAATATGCAGAAAAACTAAGACCATTAAGGAATATTTATTTGGTTAAATTTGTGTACAATCAACAAGGAAGTTTGATTCACTTCTTAGACACATAGGTTAATGATTATCTGTGAAACAGGATATAACTGTTGCACAAAGCAAACCATACAATTAACATTCAGACTGACTATTCATATATTAGTTTGAAGGAAATTATTAATTATTTTGAGATTGTTAAGGTTTACTATCCTTTTCTTTACAAGCCCTGTATATAGAACACTAATGGAAAAAAAAATCCTATCAGTGAAAAATTTAAATGTATGACACTTTTCAAAATTTATTCATACTGAATTACTATAAGATATAATGAGTTAATATTTGCTATACGCAGGAATTCAATATACATACAAAATCACTTTGTCTTTAATGTCTACTGTATCTCCAAGGCACCAAGAAATGTTCACGTACCATTTCAGAATGCCATAGAGCTCGCATTCAATCCCCTTTAATGTTGATATACAATTGGTAGGTTATAAATAATCCCATTGGGTGGGAAGAAGGTAGAGGGAAACACATTTTCAAATTGCACATCGAACAGAAGCAACAGAAATAATGTACTTAAGTTTTTGCTTATACAACAACATGGTAACTTGCAGTCATCAGAAGAGGTACATTCCATTAGTAGACAAATGCACTGACAGTCTGACTGTTGCAGGAATCTATTAATTGCTCTCCTGTCAATGCAAATTTAAAAAAAATACAGTTATAAAAGACTTGTGTGATAGCAGCAAAACATGTTAATTTTTGACAGGTTGAAAATGTAGACGTGGAAATCCTTTTGCTTCCAGTTGAATCTGGACATGATTCAAATTTTAAAAAGCAACTCAAATTTTAAATACTTTGACAAATATCTGCTTCCCCAGAGTATTTTGAAAAAGCTCTAAAGATGATATAATGGATAGAAGAGGCTAATACTATGTGTCCATGGAAGTGTGTACTGTACCAAGATGCTACAGAAATCTCTGCATGAGATTTTTTTTATCATTTTACTATATATATATATATATATATATATATATATATATATATATATATATGTATATGTATATATATATACATGTATATACATACATACATATACACACATATATATTTTTTTTCAAAAATTGAATTCCTTGTTTTGGATGATCCAATTTTAGTCTACTATAATTAAATAATTCTAAAATATTTCAGCATCATTGGTGATGACAAAAAGTTGAAGATTTTGTTTCAATCTTTTACATTTCTCATGAAATCATTGATAATGTAAAGCTGTTGAATCATTTTGGGACTCTTACTTTAATAAAGAGAATCTCTGATGATAATGTTTAACTATGTCATAATATAAAATGCACACCACATTATTCAATAAGAAAGATGTACCTGATTTTCTTTAAATGGAAGTTTTGACAATTTATTCAAAAGTACTATCAAAAACCAAATTTCAAAAGTAAAGGGGGGAAAGGATGAGAAAAGATCATGATGCTGGAGATTCGTCCACTAAAACTATTACAATTGAATCATTCTGTTTCCTTTCTTCCATGGGGATTATAATGGCTACATACTATGTAAGCATGTGAAACTAATAATAGCATCTATCCTCATAATCATGCCATTAAAGCAGAAGATGACAGCAGGAGCAGGAGGAGAAACAATGCTACACATAAATCACTCTGACCTAGAAGAATGAGAAAATTGAGAAGAAATTCTGTGCAAAACTAACCAGTAACAATCACAAGACAATCAACAAAAGTTAGTAAGGCATGGATAGGGCACATACACATATGTGAATGCATATACAGAAGCATAATTCCCCATTGAGTGTTATTAAATTAATGGGCAGTTAAGGAAAGAAAAATATTTTAATTATAAAGATTGACATAAAAAGACAATAAATGCTTTCTAACATTAATTAGTTGTAGCAAAGTTGAGCTATGTGGTTACAAAGAAATAGGAGGAATTTAGTTGCTCCAGTATTCTAGAGGTCAAGAAATTAAGGTTCCATGTTAAATTATTGTAAGAGTGGACATTTTTTTTGGGAAAGGTTCTGTGCCAGTATCTACATAATACAACAAAAGTAAAGATCACAGATTTGATTTTTGTATAAACTCAACAGCTTATTTCTTTTAAATGACCACAAATTAAATTTATAATCCTAATCAGCCATCTGCATTCCCTTTAATATCTACTTTGACTAATTTTCAATGAATTTCTTAGCTACTAGAATTGTTATTTTATTTAAGAAGGTTGATGTGGGTGCTTCAGAGAGATATGGGGTATCTCAAAATTTCCCCTTACCCTTCCAGGTGTCTGAAACAGAATGTTTGAAAAATAATTACCCATTATTACAACTATTGAAGAGCAATTACAAATTTCAAGAAAAAAATAATTTAAAATACTAGTAGGTTAGAAAACAGAAATACTGAGAAATAAGAATGAGAAGTATGGTATTAGAATCTTTTTAATTTCAATATTCTCTTTCCCCCAGGAAAAAAAAAAACACATTGTGATTTTAAACATTCTGGGTAGTGTATGTTGTTGAATCCAATATTTCCAATAATTAATTGAATTTAAAAATATAAGAACAAATTTGACAATATGTAGGATAAAGATCCATAGTATTTTCTAAAATATTCTAATAATGTAAAGACTACAAAAAGATTAAAATCTTTAAAAGTAAAATACATAGTATCTATTGTATGCTATTGTTCAATTCCAGCCAGACATATTTTTAGCCTAGTTGGAGATTGTTCAAGTAGGAGATATTCTACTCATAAATGACACCACAGGTATATTTATTCACCAGAATATGTGTTAGTTATTTAAACCCTTTAAAACTCTATTCCCTGTTTCACATTATGACATTGCTGGTTAGGTCATGTTATCAGGAAGTTCATCTAGATTTCAGTTACCACTAACAATGAAATTCCCAGTTTAGAAGATACAATCCATTTGCTATTTTTAATTATTATAAATTAAAAGAACTGTGCTACCCAAATGGGAAATTTTGCTTTCCAAGTTCCACAATGAGTTATTCAGCCAGTAATCTGCTCTTCTTCAACAAAGAACTTTTTGTTCCTATAGAGTACTTCATTGTGTCAGAATTTCCTGTTACTCCTCTGTAAATAGAAATTATTTGATTAATAAAAAAGCTAAAGAACCACAAAATTATAAAAGTTATCACACAACATGTGATGCTCCTTATTTATCCTGATGCTTTGCACCAAGATTTAGAATGATGAATCCTTTGTTTTCCTCAAGTTGCTTCTGGATACTTTGTTGGTATTTGACACTTAGTAGAATTTATACTAGTCACTAATTCTAAACAACTACTTACTAATTCTCAACATTTAAAGCTTGGTTAAAATTCCTCTATTTTATCTAGCTTCCACAATTGCATTTATCTCTGTATATTACAATGCCATTTTTTTTCTCTGTGACATTGGGAGGTTTTAAGGGAACCAATATAAAAAATTTATCCCATGTACCTTAAAGTTTCTCATTGCAAAAATGGAAATTAAGCTCTTTCAAACCTGCAAGGTTCTTGAAATCCCATGGAATTCCTTGGTTTTATGCTTAGAGGCAGTAGGAGGTGAAGCAACTTCCTATACATAGATGATATAGTCCCAATATGTTTTATTTTTCTCACCTTAACAAAAGAAAAGGATCACTGTTAGAGTAGATTGTGATGTGCTTGAGAACAATATAGAAACATATACCTAGATAAATGTGAACTTATAACTGGATACATTTTTTTCTCTCTTTATGGTCAGCAAATATATAAATATTCCCTCATTAGAATCGAAAATTTGGCCTCTTAGATGTGTAAATCCTATATATCTATGAGCTGATGTAATAGTAATTAAGGTGGGTCTTTTTGCTTTTCTTCTCTTAAGTGCCTTTAATGATTCTCACCTTTGAATGGCTCATATCAAGTGGGATCTTTTTGTCTTGGAGTATTTCTCAGCACTGAGACAATTGGGAGTCGTTGATTTGTATATTATGTCATGCTGGGGATGGAGAACTTTCCCAGAACCAGCCTGGGAGAAGTCAGAGCCCTCAGGGCTCCAAACTAGATATAATTGAGGAGAGCTTGGCATTTGATTTTTGAGGGAACACTCATGTAAGGAGTGTCAAGCCTCTGGGCAAGCTGCAAACTAACCCCCGGCATTGCAACCCAGATTTTGGCACTGGTAACTATGTATTGTGATTTGAATCAGACAAGGTCTGTCTGTTGATGTTTGTAATTTCTGTGTGTATTTGCCTTGAAGTACAGGGAGCTGATCGTTTCCCCCTGAACTGTGAATGATATTTGTATGTTTGATTAAACTGAGGTTGTTAACCCTTTAAAGTTACTTTCCTTGTTAAAGCAGACCAAAGAACCTGTGTTGGCAGCTTTCTGGGTGCTGGTTGTTGGTGGATTTTACACCCCTACAGCAGCTGATAGCAAGATTGTTGAAACAGCTGACCAGACTATATAAAGTTAGCTTACAAATGACAGAAACTAATTCCAATGAAGAGAACTGCATGGTGAATTGGATTTTTTCTTATTTTTTAATTTGAAAAAGACAAAAAACCCCTTTCTCTAGTAGTAGTTGAAAAAGAATTAAAATGTTTACTAGGTCTGCATCATGAAGGACATTGAAATACACAATACATTTGCACCTTGTGCCAAAACAAGCAATTCAATATAGAAAGCAAAAACAAATTATAGGACATTATATTAGTGGTATTTAAGATATTGTATCTTTTCTTTTCAAAATACCAGTTCACCATATCTCTGTTGTTCACTAAAATCCTACCTTGACACTAAATAAATTTTCGCATATATGGCAATCTCCTAATTCTCTTCTTGCCTGAAATTTTACCATCATCCTGCTTTTATCTAGGCATTAACAACATATGATACATCTAGGGGAAAGTATCATACTTTTATCAGTCTACACATAATATTTGCTAGTGTGAAAATTTTGAAAAGGTGAGGGTTTGTTTTTGTTTTTTTGGTGGGTGGACTTCTGGGAATCAAGATGGCAGAGTAAGATGTGTGTGTGTGTGTGTGTGTGTGTGTGCATGAGAGAGAGAGAGAGAGGTGGGGCACAGGGTGAGTTGAATATGAAGGAATGATATTTACAAAAATAAAATAAAATTAAGGGATGAGAGTGGAATATATTGAGAGAGAGAGAAAGAGAGAGATAGAATGGAGTAAAATTATCTCACATAAAAGTGCCAAGAAAAAGTAGTACTGTTGGGAGGGAAGAGGAGACATGTGAGGGGGAATGAGTGAATCTTGTTCTTATCAGATTTGAGCCAAGGAGGGAATAACATACACACTCAATTGTGTATCTTACCCCACAGGAAAGAAGGAGGAAAGAGACAAACAGGGGACACAATAGAAGGAAGAGCAGATAGGGGGAGGAGGTAATCAAAAGCAAACACTTTTAAAAAGGGACAGGGTCAAGGGAGAAAATTGGATACGGGGGATAGGATAGGAAGGAGCAAAATATAGTTAGTCTTTCACAACATGAGTATTGTGGAAGGGTTTTGCATAATGATACACATGTGGTCTATGTTGAATTTCGTGCCTTCTTAGGGAGGGTGGTTGGGGAGGGAAGAGGGGAGAGAATTTTGATCTCAAAGTTTTAAAAGTAGATGTTCAAAAAGAAATTTTTGCATGCAAGTAGGAAATAAGATAGACTGGCAATGGGACATAAACATCTCTTTTGCCCTACAATAAAACAAGGGTACAGGGAATGTTGGGGGGGGGAGTGGGGTGACAGACAGGAGTGCTGACTGGGGAATGGGGCAATCAGAATATATGCCATCTTGTGGTGGGCATGAAGGTAGAAATGGGGAGAAAATTTGTATTTCAAACTCTTGTAAAAATTAACTTTGAAAACTAAAAATATTAGATAAATACATAATAAAAAAATTCAGTGATCACCTGAAGAAAGAGATCCCAAAATAAAAATTCAAAGGAACATTATGGCCAAATTTCAAAAGTATGAATTTTAAAAATACTGCAGATGGCCAGAAAGAAACAATTCAAATACAAGGGTGTCACAATCAGGATCACACATGACCTAGCACCTGCAAGACTAAAGGATTGGAGGTCATAGAACATGAAAATCTAGAGGTTAAAAGAGCTAGGAATACAACAAAAGCCTCCAAAAAAACCATGAACTAGTCTCAGGCCATGGAAGAGCTCAAAAAGGATTTGGAAAAGCAAGTTAGAGAAGTAGAAGAAAAATTGGGAAGAGAAATGAGAAGGTTGTGAGAAAACTATGAAAAACAAGTCAATGACTTGCTAAAGGAGACCCAAAGAAATACTGAAAAATATACTGAAGAAAACAACACCCTAAAAAATAGACTAACTGAAATGGCAAAAGAGCTCCAAAAAGCCAACAAGGAGAAGAATGCCTTGAAAAGCAGAATTAGGGGGTGGAGCCAAGATGGCCACATGAAAGCAGTGTCTTACCGGAGCTCTCTCACAAGGTCTGTCAGACTCGTATAAAAAAGTGAATTTGAGCAGAATTGAGAGAGTTAGAAACCGCGAGCAGTCTGCATGGGGCAAATCTCCAAGCCGGGAGAGTCTGAAAGGCTGAAGGCATAAACCTGTAGGCTCAGAGAGTACTCGGATCGGAGCTACTCCAGACCAAAGCGGAATCAGCTGGCCGGGAAATCCCCGCGGGAGACAGGCTGGGAGAAAGCTGGGCACCCGAAACTGGAGGAGATCCCCAGGACTCCCAACACAGGACAGCAGACTGTGGAAGCAAGGAGAGGCAGCGCAATGCCACCAGCCAGGAAATACCAACTCCTGAAGCTTGCAGCACAGAAACTCGGCTTCTTGAACTTCCAGGAGACATAATGGCCAGGTAAATAGCTACAATCCCTCTCCTTCCCACCCAGAGAATTCCTCGGGGGAAAAAAAAAAGAACACAGGAACTGAGCAGAAAGAAGTGGGGCTTCAGTGGTCAAATAGTAGAAGTTCATCAGTCCCAGAGGGGCAGAGTTGGCAGGGGTCAGCACCAGGAGCCCAGACGTAATCTTGCTCCCCAAGGGGAAGTGCCAGACATCAGCACAAACAACGAACAGCTGAGACCATTGCTGAAAAGCAACACTACTGGAGAGCACCCACAGGGAGCGAGAAGCCAGGGAGACAGACCCCTCTCCCACACCTCAGGAAACTGAAGGATATAATTCTAGACTCACAAACCCGAAAATAAGAAACCTGGGACAGAGAACCCTGAGGCTCAAAGGTAGAAAATCATTGTAAAGCCAGGAAAAGGCAAACCAACAAACGAAGGAGAACACAAAAAAACCGAGGACAATAGATTCTTTTTATGGAGACAGGCAGGATCAAAATACCAATATGGAAGTAGACAGCAATGACACTGTAGATACATCGGATACCTCAAAAGGTAATATGAACTGGTCTCCAGCCCAAAAAGCATTGCTGGAAGAGCTAAAGGAGGATTTTAAAAACCAAATTAGGGAGGTAAAAGAAAACACGGAAAAAATGGAAAAGTCCCTAAAGAATAAGATTGGCAAAATGACTACAGAGATTCAGAATCTAGACAGAGAAAATGACACCCTGAGAGGCAAAATCAACCAATTGGAAAAGCAGACTCAAAAGCAAAATGAAAACACTAACTCATTAAAAATTAGAGTTCAGTAAGTGGAAGCTAATGAATCTATGAGGAACCAAGAAGTAGTAAAACAAAATGTACAGAATGAAAAAAATAGAAAAAAAATGTGAAATACCTGATAGGGAAAACAACTGACCTGGAAAATAGATCCAGGAGAGACAATTTAAGAGTTATTGGACTAACGGAAATCTATGATGAAAAAAAGAACCTTGACAGTATCTTCGAAGAAATTATCAAAAACTACTGCCCAGAGGTGCTAGAACCAGAAGGCAAAATAGTCATTGAAAGAATTCACCGATCACCCCCTGAAAGACATCCCAAACTGAAATCACCAAGAAATATTATAGCCAAATTTCAGAACTCTAAACTCAAGGTGAAAATACTGCAAGCAGCCAAAAAGAAGCAATTCAAATATCGTGGAACTACAGTCAGGATCACACAGGATCTCTCAGCTTCCACGTTAAAAGACAGGAGAAATTGGAATATAATATTCTGAAGGGCAAAACATCTGGGACTACAACCAAGGATCAACTACCCAGCAAAACTAAGCATAATTTTTCAGGCAAGGTGATAGACATTCAATGAAATAAGGGAATTCCAGACCTTCCTGATAAAAAGGCCAGAACTCAATGGAAAATTTGATCTCCAAATACAAAATTCAAGAGAGACATAAAAAGGTAACCTGGGGGGAAAACCCTCACAAAGCTTATTAACCAATAAAGGCAGGTTGTCTGTATCTTTATGTGGGAGTATATCATCATATGTATGTTTTATATCTATATCTATCTATATCTATATCTATATCTATATCTATATATATATATATATATATATATGTCAGTCTTCAGAATTGTACAGATATTATGACAATTGAAAGGGATACACAGAGATTGTGAGTGCCTGTATAAACTAACTGATGTAAAGATAAAAAACATAAGTAATAGATGTAAAGGGAGGGCTATGAGAAAAGAGGTAAGGAGGAAGTAGAAAAGGGTAAATTACCCCACATGAAGAGGCACAAAAACATATTATAGTAGAGAGAAAGAAGGGAGAGAGAAGAGCAATATTTGAGCATCACTGTCATCTGATTTGGTTCAAGAAGGGAATAACATACCCTGAGAAGTTTAGAAATCTAACTTGACTTACGGGAAGTAGGAGGCGAAGGGGGGAAAAAAGGAGGGGAAGTCAGAAGGGAGGGGAGAAGTAGCAGGTGGGAAATGGTAAGATAAGGGAGGGGAATAAAGAGGGAGGGTAAGCTGAGGAAGGCGGCAGTCAAAAGCAAAACTTTGTTGAGGAGAAAAGGGGAAAGGGAGAAATAAAAGCATAAACGGGGGAAATAGGATGGAGAAAAAGAGACAGGTAGAAATCATAACTCTGAACATGAACGGGATGAACACTCTCATAAAACAGAAATAGATAGCAGAATGGATTAAAAACCATAATCCTACAATGTGATGTTTACAAGAAACACGTTTGAAACAGGGGGATACACACAGGTTAAAGGTAAAAGGGTAGAGTAAAATATATTGTGCCTCAGCTAAAGTAAAAAAGGAAGGGGTAGCAATCGTAATCGCAGAAAAAGCAAAGGTAAAGATGGATTTAATTAAAAGAGATAAGGAAGGACATTATATCCTGCTAAAAGGAACCATAAACAATGAAGCAATATCATTATTTAACATATATGCACCCAGTGGTAAGGCATACAAATTCTTAGAGGAGCGGTTAAGGGAGTTACAGGGAGAAATAGACAGCAAAACTATAATATTGGGAGACCTCAACCTCCCCCTTTCTGAACTTGATAAATCTAACCTCAAAATAAATAAGAAAAAAGTTAAGGAGGTAAACAGAATTTTAGAAAAGGCACATATGATAGACCTCTGGAGAAAACTGAGTGGGAATAAAAAAGAATATACTTTCTTCTTATCAGTACATGGCACATACTCAAAAATTGACCATAAAAACTTCACAATCCACTGCAGAAAGGCAGAAGCAGTTGAAGCATCCTTTTTAGATCATGATGCAATAAGAATCATTTTTAATAAAGAACCATGGAAAATAAGCTAAAAACTAATTGGAAACTAAATAATCTAATTCTAAAGAATGAGTGGGCCAAAGAACAAATCAGAGAAACTATCAATAACTTCTTTCAAGAGAATGAAGATAATGAAACAACATACCAAAACTTACGGGATGCAGCAAAAGCAGTTCTTAGGGGAAGTTTTATATCCCCAAATGCTTACATGAATAAAATAGGGGAAAAGGCGATAAATGATCTGGGCATACAGCTGAAAAAGCTAGAAAAAGAGCAAATTGAAAATCCCCAATTAAATACCAAATTAGAAATTCTGAGAATGAAAGGAGATATTAATTAAATTGAAACCAAGAAGCCTATTGAATTAATAAATAAAACAAGAAGCTGATTTTATGAAAAAACAAATAAAACTGATAAACCTTTGGTCAATTTAATTAAAAAAAAGAAAGAGGAAAATAAAATTACCAGTATCAAAAATGAAAAGGGTGAGCTCACCTCTAATGAAGAGGAAATCAAAACAATAATTAGGAATTATTTTGCCCAATTGTATGCCCATAAATTTGACAACCTTAGAGATATGGATGAATATCTACAAAAACATAAACTGCCCAGGTTAACAGAAAAGGAAGTAAAATTTCTAAATAACACCAACTCAGAAAAAGAAATTGAGCATGCCATCAATGACCTCCCAGGAAAAAATCTCCAGGCCAGATGGTTTTACATGTGAATTCTATCAAACATTTAAAGAACTAATTCCAATTCTTTGTAGACTATTTGGGAAAACAGGTGAAGAAGGAGTCCTACCAAATTCTTTTTATGACACAAATATAGTACTAATACCCAAACCAGGTAGAGTCAAAACAGAGAAAGAAAATTATAGACCAATTTCCATAATGTATATTGATGCAAAAATTTTAAATAAAATATGAGCAAAAAGACTGCAGCAACTCATCACAAGAATAATACACTACGACCAGGTAGGATTTATTCCAGGAATGCAAGGCTGGTTCAATATTAGGAAAACTATTAGCATAATTGACCATATCTACAGCAAAACTAGCAAAAGCTATATGATCGTCTCAATAGATGCAGAAAAAGCCTTTGACAAAGTACAACACCCATTCCTATTAAAAACACTAGAAAGCATAGGAATAAATGGAACCTTCCTTAAAATTATAAATAGCATCTACCTAAAACCATCAACAAGCATTATTTGTAATGGGGATAAGGTAGATGCATTCCCTATAAGATCAGGGGTGAAACAAGGATGTCCCTTATCACCCCTACTATTCAATTTGGTACTAGAAACATTAGCTGTAGCAATAAGAAAAGAAAAAGAAATTGAAGGAATTAGATTAGGAAAGGAAGAAACTAAATTATCACTTTTTGCAGATGATATGATGATTTATTTAGAGAATCCTAGAGAATCAAGTAAAAAACTACTTGAAATAATAAACAACTTTAGCAAAGTTGCAGGATATAAAATAAACCCACATAAATTCTCAGCATTTCTGTACATTACTGACAAAGCCCAACAACAAGAGATAGAAAGAGAAATTCCATTCAAAGTTATTGTAGACACTATAAAATATTTGGGAGTCTATTTGCCAAGACAAACCCAGGGCCTATATGAACATAACCTTGAAACACTTTTCATGCAAATAAAGTCAGATCTGAAAAAATGGAAAAATATCAGTTGCTCATGGTTAGGCTGAGCTAATATAATAAAAATGTTAATTTTACCTAAATTAATCTATCTATTCAGTGCCATACCAATCAAACTACCAAAAAATTATTTTACTGAGCTGGACAAAATTATAACAAAATTCATCTGGAAAAACAAGAGGTCTAGAATATCTAGGATATTAATGAAAAGACATGCTAGAGAAGGTGGCCTAACCATACCAGATATTAAACTGTACTACAGAGCAGCAGTCATCAAAACTACCTGGTACTGGCTAAGAAACAGAGGTGTGGATCCGTGGAATAGGATAGGAATACAAGATGGAGAAGTCAACAACTATAGCAATCTACTCTTTGATAAACCCAAAGATGTCAGCTTCTGGGCTAATAATTCACTATTTCACAAAAACTGTTGGGAAAGTTGGAAAATGGTAAGGCAGAAACTGGGCATAGACCAATATCTTACACCATATACCAAAATAAGTTCAAAATGGGTTCATGATTTAGGAGTAAAGGATGATACTATAAGTAATTAGGGAGAGCAAGTAATAGTTTACTTATCAGATTTATGGAAAAGAAAAGAATTCAGGACCCAACAAGAGATAGAGAGCATTACAAAATGCAAAATGGAGAATTTTGATTATGTTAAATTGAAAAGTTTTTGTACAAAAAAAGCCAATGCAACAAAAATAAGGAGGGAAGCAGAAAATTGGGTGAAAATCTCTACAATTAGTATCTCTGATAAAGGCTTCATTTCTAAAATATACAGGGAACTGAGCCAAATATATAGGAATACAAGCCATTCCCCAATTGAGAAATGGTCAACTGATATGAACAGGCAGTTTTCAGAGGAAGAAATTCAAGCTATCTATAGGCATATGAAAAAAATGCTCTAAATCACTGCTAATTAGAGGATTGCAAATCAAAACAACTCTTAGATACCACATCTCTCCTGTCAGATTGGCTAAAATAATAAAACAGGAAAATGATAAATGCTGTAAAGGATGTGGGAAAATTGGAATATTGATACATTGCTGGCAGAGTTGGGAACTGATCCAGCCATTTTGGAGAGCAATTTGGAACTATGCCCAAAGCGTATAAAAATGTTCATACCTTTTGACCCAGCAATACCACTTCTAGGGTTGTATCCCAAAGAAATCACAGAAGTGACCCATATGTAGAAGGATATTTATAGCAGCTCTTTTTGTGGGAGTCAAGAATTGCAAATCAAAGGGATGCAAATCAATTGGGGAATGGCTGAACAAGCTGTGGTATATGAAGGTAATGGAATACTATTGTGCCATAAGAAATGGGGATGATACGGACTTCATAACAATGTGGAAAAACCTACACGACATTATGCTGAGTGAGTGGAGCAGAGCCAGGAGAACACTGTACACAACCACAGATATATGGACTCCGTGAGGACCAACCCTGATAGACTTCACTCCTCTCAGGCACAACACCAAAGGATTCATGATGGGGAATGCTATCTACATCCAGAGAAAGAACTGTGCAGTTTGAATGCAGATTGAGGCACACTTCATTTTCACCTTTTTTGCTTCTCTTTTGTTTTTGTTTTTGTGGATTTTTTGGTTCTGTTTCTTCTTTCTCATTATTCATTCCATTTGTCTTAATTCTTCTCCGCAACTTGACTAGTGTATATATCAATTCAATACGAAGTCATTTGTAGTAGTTATATGAGATTCCATGCCATCTTGGGGAGGAAGGGGGGAGGGTGGCGGGAGGGAGGTGAGAAAATCTGTAACTCAAAATTATGTAGAACCGTCTGTTGTACCCTAAAAATAAAAATAAATAAAAAGAAAATAAAAAAAAGAAAAGCAGAATTAGCCAAATGGAAAAAGAGGTCCAAAAGACCACTGAAGAAAATACTACCTTAAAAATTAGATTGGAGCAAGTGGAAACTAGTGAATTTATGAGAAATCAGGATATTATAAAACAGTACCAAAGGAAGGAAAATGTGGAAGACAATATGAAATATCTTATTGGAAAAACCACTCTCCTGGAAAATAGATCCAGGAGAGATAATTTAAAAATCACAGGACTACCTGAAAGACATGATCCAAAAAGGAGCCTAGATATCATCTTTCAAGAAATTATCAAGGAGAACTGTCCTGATATTCTAGAGCCACAGGGCAAAATAGAAATAGAAAGAATCCACCAATCTCCTCCTCAAATAGATCCAAAAAAGAAATCTCTTAGGAATATTGTCACCAAATTCCAGAGCTTCCAGATCAAGGAGAAAACACAGCAAGCAGCCAGAAAGAAACAATTTGAGTATTGTGGAAAAACAATCAGAATAACCAAAGATCTCGTAGGTTCTACATTAAGAGATTGAAAGGCTTGGAATACGATATTCCAGAGGTCAGTGCAGGTAGGATTAAAACCATGAATCACCTACCCAGCAAAACTGAGTATCATGCTCCAAGGCAAAATACAGATTTTCAACAAAATAGAGGACTTTCAAGCTTTCTCAGTGAAAAGACTAGAGCTGAATAGAAAATTTGACTTTCAAACACAGAATCAAGAGAAGCATGAAAAGGTAATCAAGAAAAAGAACAAGAAAAAGAAATTACAAGGGACTTACTAAAGTTGAAATCTTTTTTTTACATTCCTACATGGAAAGATGATGTGTATGATTCATGAGACCTCAATATTAGGGTAGCTGAAGGGAATATGCATGTATATATACATATACATATATAATGTATACATATGTATATGTGAGTGTTTATGTATGTATTTATGTATATGTATATATAAATATATATATATATATATATATAGAGAGAGAGAGAGAGAGCTAGAGAGAGTGGGCACAGGGTGAGTTGAAGATGAAGGGAAGATATCTAAAAGAAATGAAATCAAATTAAGGGATGAGAGAGGAATATATTGAGAAAGGAAGAAAGGGAGAGATAGAATGGGTAACTTATCTCTCGTAAAAGTGGCAAGAAAAAGCAATTCTGTAGGAAGAGAAGAGAAGGCAGTTGAGTGGGAAGGAGTGAATCTTGCTTTCATCAGATTTGGCCTGAAGAGGGAATACAACACATACTCAATTGGGTAACTTACCCCACAGGAAAGAAGGAGGAAGAAGATGAAAAAGGGGGGTGGGATTTTAGAAGGGAGGGCAGATGGGGGTGGAGTTAATCAAAAACAGACACTTTTGAAAAGGGCCAGGGACAAGGGAGAAAATTCAATAAAGGTGGATAGGTTAGGAAGAAGCAAAATATAGTCTTTCACAACATGAGTATTGTGGAAGGTTTATACATAATGATACACATGTGGCCCGTGTTGAATTGCTTGACTTCTTAGGGAGGGTTGGTGGGTAGGAAGAGGGGAGAGAATTTGGAACTCAAAGTTCCAAATTATATGTTCAAAAAGAAAACATCTACTTCTGCTTCATTGACTACATTATAGACATTATAGACTTTGACTATGTGGATCTTAACAAAGTGTGGCAAGTCCACAAACAGATGGGAGTACCAGATCGTCTTACTTATCTCTCAGGCCACTTATATGTGGGTCAAGAAGAAAGAGTTAGAACTGGACATGGGACAACTGATTGGCTTAAGAAAGAAAAGAAAGTATGATAAGGCTGCATTTAATCATGTTAAGTATTTAACTTAAATACAGAGAACATCCTGTGAAACACCAGACTGGAGAAATGTGCTGGTAAGCAAAATGGGCTCTTAGCACTTATTTCAACCAAGTGTCCTTGAAGAGTTTGGCTTCTGTTTCCTTTGAGTAATTCAGTGTATTTCATTGAGCCTTACTAGGTGCTAAGTCCCAGGCCTAAACCCCTATTAGGTGTAAAACCTATGTGGGTGTGGATTGGTAACTAAGGTGGGGCCCAAAGTGGGGCTAACTCAGGGGAGGGCCTACTTTACACATAAGTGTGCCATGTCTGGGACAGCAGAGGTTTTTAGACCACGTGTGTTTAATTTGCCTCTTTGCGAGGATTCTAGGTCACATGGGTGAGTCTCTGTGACAAGGGTGAGTTGCATGTGTGACTCACCCCTCATACTGAAAAAGATATAAAACCAGGGGTTGGGGGGGCGGAGCCAAGATGGCAGCTGGTAAGCACGGACTAGAGTGAGCTCCGTACCTGAGTCCCTCCAAAAACCTATAAAAATGTCTCTGAACCAATTCTAGAACGGCAGAACCCACAGAACAGCAGAGGGAAGCAGGGCTCCAGCCCAGGACAGCCTGGATCGTCTCTGGGTGAGGTCTATTCCACACGGAGCTGGGAGCTGGGAACGGAGTGGAGCAGAGCCCAGCCTGAGCGGCGTGGACAATCCAGACCAGAAGCCGGGCGGAGGGGGCCCTAGCGCCCTGAATATGTGAGCTATGGCAGTTACCAGACCCCTCGACCCACAAACACCAAAGACTGCGGAGAAGGTTAGTGGGAAAAGCTGCGGGAGTGGAAGGAGTTCACGGTTCGGCTTCCAGCCCCAGGGGCAGCGGAGGTGGGGCAGCTACAGCTGTTGTTACTTCCGGCTCCAGGCCCACCTGGTGGGAGGAATTAAGTGGCGATCAGAGCAGGAGTGCAACAGCCTGCTGAAGATCTAAGACCAGTCTGGACTGGGGGTCCTTGGGGAAGGAGGAGTGCGGCTCTGACAGAGCTGGCACCTCCCCCCCAAACGTAGAACATAGAACTCGTTAGTCTACAAGCAGTCATAGCCCACTGAAAAACTCAAGGGTCAAGTTAGTGGGTTCGGAATATGGCCAGGCAGCAAAAACGCACCCAGACTCAGTCTCAGACTTTGGATTCTTTCTTTGGTGACAAAGAAGACCAAAACATACAGCCTAAAGAAGACAACAAAGTCATAGAGCCTACAACCAAAGCCTCCAAGAAAAACATGAACTGGCCCCAGGCCATAGAAGAACTCAAAAAGGATTTGGAAAAGCAAGTTAGAGAAGTAGAGGAAAAATTGGGAAGAGAAATGAGAAGGATGCGAGAAAACCATGAAAAACAAGTCAATGACTTGCTAAAGGAGACCCAAAAAAATACTGAAAAATACACTGAAGAAAACAACACCTTAAAAAATAGACTAACTCAAATGGCAAAAGAGCTCCAAAAAGCCAGTGAGGAGAAGAATGCCTTGAAAGGCAGAATTAGACAAATGGAAAAGGAGGTCCAAAAGACCACTGAAGAAAATACTACTTTAAAAATTAGACTGGAGCAAGTGGAAGCTAGTGACTTTATGAGAAATCAGGATATTATAAAACAGAACCAGAGGAATGAAAAAATGGAAGACAATGTGAAATATCTCCTTGGAAAAACCACTGACCTGGAAAATAGATCCAGGAGAGATAATTTAAAAATTATTGGACTACCTGAAAGCCATGATCAAAAAAAGAGCCTAGACACCATCTTTCAGGAAATTATCAAGGAGAACTGTCCTGATATTCTAGAGCCACAGGGCAAAATAGAAATTGAAAGAATCCATCGATCGTCTCCTCAAATAGATCCCAAAAAGAAATCTCCTAGGAATATTGTTGCCAAATTCCAGAGCTCCCAGATCAAGGAGAAAATACTGCAAGCAGCCAGAAAGAAACAATTTGAGTATTGTGGAAACCCAATCAGAATAACCCAAGATCTGGCAGCTTCTACATTAAGAGATCGAAGGGCTTGGAATGCGATATTCCGGAGGTCAATGGAGCTAGGATTAAAACCTAGAATCACCTACCCAGCAAAACTGAGTATCATGTTCCAAGGCAAAATATGGATTTTCAATAAAATAGAGGACTTTCAAGCTTTCTCAGTGAAAAGACCAGAACTGAATAGAAAATTTGACTTTCAAACACCAGAATCAAGAGAAGCATGAAAAGGTAATCAAGAAACGGAAATTGCAAGGGACTTACTAAAGTTGAACTGTTTTGTTTACATTCTTACATGGAAAGATGATGAGTATGATTCATGAGACCTCAGCATTAGGGTAGTTGAAGGGAATATGCATATATATATATATATGTATATGTATATATGTATATGTATATGTTTATGTATATATATAAGTGAATGTGTATGTATGTATATATCTATGTGTATATGTATGTATGTGTATGTATGTGTATATATATATGTGTGTTTATATGTATGTATGTATATATATATATATATATATATATATATATATATATATGTAAAAGAGAGAGAGCAGACACAGGGTGAGTTGAGGATGAAGGGAAGATAGCTAAAAGAAATAAAATGAAATTAAGGGATGAGAGAGTAACATACTGAGAGAGGGAGATAGGGAGAGATAGAATGGGGTGGATTATCTCGCATAAAGGTGGCAAGAGGAAGCAGTTCTATGGGAGGAGGGGAGAGGGCAGGTGAGGGGGGAATGAGTGAACCTTGCTCTCATCAGATTTGGCCTGAGGGGGAATACCATACATACTCAGTTGGGTATCTTACCCCACAGGGAAGAAGAGGGAGGAAGATAAAAAAAAAATAAAAGGCAGGGGGATGATGGAGTGGAGGGCAGATGGGGGTGGAGGTAATCAAAACAAACACTTTGGAAAGGGGACAGGGTCAAGGGAGAAAATTCAATAAAGCGGGATGGGTTGGGAAGGAGCAAAATGTAGTTAGCCTTTCACAACATGAGTATTGTGGAAGGGTTATACATAATAATACATGTGTGGCTTAGGTTGAATTGCTCAACTTCTTAGGGAGGGTGGGTGGGAAGGGAAGAGGGAAGGGAATTTGGAAGTCAAAGTTTTAAAATCAGATGTTCAAAAACAAAAAAAGATTTTGTATGCAACTAAAAAATAAGATACACAGGCAATGGGGCGTAGAAATTTATCTTGCCCTACAAGAAAGGAAGGGAAAAGGGGATGAGAGGGAGGGGGGTGATAGAGGGGAGGGCTGACTGGGGAACAGGGCAACCAGAATATAAGCCATCTTGGAGTGGGGGGGGAGGGTAGAAATGGGAAGAAAATTTGTAATTCAAAATGTTGTGAAAATCAATGCTGAAAACCAAATATGTTAAATAAATAAACTGAAAAAAAAAAAACAGGGGTTGGCTTTCTCTTTTTTGGAGCTATTTCCCCCAGCAGTGGTGGCATGGGAGACTCTGGGCCAGGCCTCGTTATAGGCTCCCAGGTTGAACCTAGATGTTGGTAACTATGAATCTGTATTTGGTCTGTCTGTGGATGTTTGTAATTTGTTTAGGGCTCTCACTCCTGGTGGTGCTGATGTGGAGACTCTGGGCAGCTGTAGCTAGGAGCCCTCCAGCTTGTAACCCAGATGCTGATACTTTGTTAAACTCTGGTAAGTATGTATTGGGATTTGAATCAGATGTCTGTCGATGTTTGTAATTTGTTTGTATTTTGTTCTGAAGTTCAGGGTGGTGGTTTTTTCCCCTGAACTAAGTGAATGATATTTGTTTGCTGAATTAAAGTAAGCTTGTCAACCCCTTCACGTAGCTCTCCTTGCTAAAGCAGATCAAAAGAACCTGTGCTTTTGCAGTGTGTTGGCAGCTTTCTGGGTGCTGGTTGTTGGTGGATCTTACACCCCCACAGAAGCTGTGAGCTGGTTTGTTGAAGCAACAAATCAAAATCTAGAATTAAAGTTCTAAGAGAAATATCAATAATTGTATGCAGATGATATAATACTGTGATATAATGATATAACAATAATATGCAGATGATATCACTCTGATGACATAAAGTGAAGAAGTAATAACCCTGATGACTTGAAAGGGGAGAGTATAAAACTGGTTTGAAGCTTAGCATTTAAAAAAAAAAGAGGATTTCTTGGTGACTTTGAACAATTATTGAAGATTCTGTTAAATTTACGCATTCTATGAATATAAATCTATTGAATGTCTAGTATAGGCCCTCTGCTCTGCTAGGCATCTTTCAGTGCAGAAGAATAAACTACCTTCAAAATACTTAACATTGTGATTGGTGAGACAAGCTAACACAAATGAATGACTGAGAGAACAATAGAATATTGAATATAATCTATTACTAAATTGGTGTAAACATGATAATGAAAGTGAAAAAATGTCTACTTACATTAAAATAAGGAGAAGTTACCTGGTAGATTGCCAGATGGAGTTGAATTTGAAGGAAAGGTATTGCTGATGGAGGATGGAGTTGGGAGGAATCATGGGAGCAAGGAGGTCGTAATGTGGATTAGTAAAATAGGAAAATGAATTCAGTTAAAGTAGAGATTTCCAGATGGGTAGTAGTGGAAAAAAGGGATATAAGTGATCTGGGTATGATTATGAAGGGCCTGTCAGAAGACTTGAAATCCCTTTTTCATCTGTAGTAGAATTATTTAGACCCTAGAACATTGAGAAGACAGGAACCCAGTTATGTGTGGATTCAGTAACGGAGTTTTAGGAGGAAGGAGTAGAGGGCAGAAGGAGTTTTAAGAGGCTTTCTGTAAAGCTTAAAAATAAATAAAGGGGTGATTTGAGAACTAAACCATACATGAGTGGGAGCAGGAGCAGATACACAGTTGACATGCCAGGTACAGTGGTGATCCTCAGGCCTCTCAGTCCAGGACAGGAGTCTGTTGGAGCTACATAGGACAGAAGTGCAGAGCCAGTGGCCACAGAAGCAGCCACTCTTCAGGCTTTCAGCCAACAGTCTAAAGGTTTGAAACCAGCCTTCTTACTTCTGGGAGCAATTATGACCAGGTAAAATGTCTCTCATCTCTCTCTTTTTCACCCAGAGAACACTGCCCTGGGAGAAACCCTGAAAGAGAGGAGCCAGAAATAGGGCTTCAGTAAACATTTTGCTCAGGAGGCTGAGAAAATTGGCCTCTCTTGTGGTGGCAAAAGGAGATTAGTGCAGAAAGAGAGGTGTCCCAGCAGGCCCCACCTTAGCAGACCAGTGGGAGTTCCTGATCCCCAGGGAAGGGAGCCAGCAAGCCTCAACACCAGAACCACAGAAGTGCCTTTGCACAGTCAGGGGAAGTGGCAGACACCAGCACAGACAACTGCTGAGACCAGCCATGCCACAGTGCAGCCCTAGGGGAAGAGGAAACTTCCAGCAACCAGACCACCCCTCACCTACACCTCACATCAGGAGGTCTAGTGTAACCCAGAAGAACTCCGAAAGACATCCACCTGGCTCAACGTTCATGCACCAGCCAGCTTCAGCTTAGCACCAGGTGAGCTCCAGAATAATATAGTGGGTAGCTGACAAAACTAGAGGCCACAGCACACAAAGCCATTAACGAGGTTCACATTTCCCAACTTGGGAAGCTTGGGAGAGAGCCTCCCAAACCTCAAAAGCAGAGATCCACTTAAAAGCCAGGAAAAAGACAACCATCATGAAGAAGCAATACAGAAAGCCAAGGACTACTGATTAGTATTATGAAGACAGGAAGGACCAAAATACCAATTCAGAAGAGGACAACATTGACACTATACCCACAACTGAAACCTGAAAAGGGAATGTGAATGGGTCTCCAGACCAAAAAGCATTCATGGAAGAGCTCAAGTAGGATTTCAAAAACCAAATTAGAAAGGTAAAAGGGAAAAACTGGAAGAAAAAAAAGAAAATCACCGACAAGAACGAATCTTTGAAAAGCAAAATTGGTGAAATGGTTAAGGTGGTTCAGAATATAAATGGAGAAAATGTCTTTTGAAAAATAAAATTAACTAAATGGAAAAAGTGGTAAAGAAACTAAATGAAGAAAATGATTCATTAATAATTAGAATTCGCCAAGTAAAAACTAATGAATCTATGAGGCATCAAGAATCACTCAAACAAAATCTAAAGAATGAAACAGTAGAAGAAAATATGAAATATCTGATTGGAAAAACAACTGTCATGGAAAATAGATTGAGGAGAGCCAGTCTAAGAATTATTGGTCTACTGGAAATCCATGAAGAAAATAAGAGCCTGGACAATATCATCCAAGAATTCATCAAAGAAAAGTGCCCAAAAATCCTAGAACCAGAGGGTAAAATAGTCATTGAAAGAATCCACTGATAACTCCCCCATAGAGAGTCCAAATTGAAAACTCCAAGGAATATTGTAGTCAAATTCCAGAATTATCAGGTCAAGGAGAAAATACTGTAAGCAGCCAGAAAGAAACAATTCAAACATCATGGAAGTACAGTCAGGATCACACAAGTCTTTGCAACTTCTATATTAAAAGATAGGAGTAATTGGAAATGATATTTTGGAAGGCAAAGGAGCTTGGATTACAAGCAAGGATAAACTTCCCAGCAAAACTGAACATAAATTCTCAAGCAAGGAGATGGATATTTGATGAAATATGGGAATTCCAGACCTTCCTGATGAAAAAGCCAGAGCTCAATGGAAAATTCAAACTTCAAATACAAAACACGAAAAAGACATGAAAAGGTAAACAGAGGGAAAAAACACCTTGTTATTCAATAATGCAAATTGCTTTCATACTTATATCAGACTACATTGTTTGATATATGTTACATATATTACAATTTGAACTACCAAAATAATTTTACAGAACTGGATAAAACAATAATAAAATTCATCTGAGGAGCAAGAGATCTAGTATATCTAGGGAATTAATGAAAAGAAATGCTAGGGAATGGTGGCCTAGCCATACCAGTTGTTAAACTGTATTATAAAGCAGCAGTCATCAAAAATACCTGGTACTGGCTAAGAAACAGAGTGGTGAATCAGTGGAATACGTTGGATAAACAAAACACAGTAGTCAACAACTATAGCAATCTACTCTTTGATAAACCCAAAGAATCTAGCTTCTGGGCTAAGAATTAACTATTTCACAAAAACTGCTGGGAAAATTGGAAAATGGTAGGGCAGAAACTGGGCACAGATGAATATCATACACTGTATACCAAAATAAAGTCAAAATGGATTAATGATTTAGGAATAAAGGCTGATACTATAAGCAATTTGGGAGAGCAAGGAATAGTTTGCCTATCAGATTTATGGGAAAAGAAAGAATTCATGACACAATAAGAGATAGAGAGCATTACAAAATGCAAAATGGATAATTTTGATTATGTTAAATTGAAAAGTTTTTGTAAAAATTGTCCAGTGCAACAAAGATTAGGAGGGAAGCAGAAAATTGGGAGAAAATCTTTACAACTAGTGTCTCTGACAAAAAGTTTCATCTCTAAAATATACAGGGAATTGAGCCAAATTTATAGGCATATGAGTCATCCCGCAAGTGAGAAAATGTAGAGGGATATGATCAGGCAATTTTCAGTGGAAGAAATTAAAGATATCTACATGCACATGGAAAAAAATGCTCTAAATCACTACTGTTGAGAGAAATACAAATAAAAACAGCTCTTAGGTAACACATTTCTCCTGTGGGATTGGCTAAAATGACAAAACAGGAAAATGATAAATGCTGGAGAGGACCTGGGAAAATTTCAACATTGATACATTGCTGGTGGAGTTGTGAGATGATCCAGCCATTTTGGAGAGTAATTTGGCACTATGCTCAAATGGCTATAAAAATATGCATGCCCTTTGACCCAGCAATACGACTTCTAGGGCTGTATCCCAAACAGATTATACAAATGGTAAAAAGGATCTGTATGTACAAAAATATTTTTAGCAGATATTATTGTAGAAGAAAATAATTGAAAATCAAGGGGATGCCCATCAACTGGGGAATGACTGAACCAGTTGTGGTGTATAAATGTAATGGAATACTATTGTGCTATCAGAAATGAGGAGCAGATGGACTTCATTATAACCTGAAAGACTTATATGAACTGATGCTCAGTGAGGAAGCAGCACGAGGAGAACACTATATATGATTACAGACACAATATCTGTAAGGACTAAATTTGATATACTTGACTCTTCTAATCAATGCAAGATTCAAAGGTAGCTCCCAAAGACTCATGATGGAAAAAAAGCTACGCACATTCAGAGAAAGACTTATGGTGTCTGAGTTCAGATTGAGGCAAAACATTTGCTCTCTTTTTTGGTTTCATTTCTTCTTTCTCTTTATTCATCCCATTGGTTATAGTTCCTAGTTACAACTTGACTATTATGTAAATAAGTTTAATGTGAAGGTATATGCAGAATTTATATCAGATTAATGTCATTTAGGGGAAAAGTGTGGTGGAGAGGAAGGAAGAGAAAATTTGGAACTCAAAAACTGTGAAACTGAGTGCTGTGAACTAAAATTAAAAAATTAAAAAATAAATTAAATGTTTCATACTTGAAATGATTTTTATCAGAAAAGAATTGTCATGAAGCATTTTGTTTATTCAATTCATGAGTTCTTACTAAAGTTCCTGGTGTCATTAAGGAAGACTAGAGATGAGATATCATCACAAGATGATCTGGTAACCCAAGGATTTTCAAAAGTTGAAGCCTTTGTCTATATATACAGATCTTTACAAAGAATAAGATACACATGCTCACTTTATCTCCCTACCAGACTACCTTAGACCAAAGAAATTATAATATGGACCAAAGTTGCAAAAACAAGAGAAATGGTTAAAAATGGGCTAGAAAATATGTTGCAGGGGAAGTCTGGAAATCCTGGATATTTGTGGGTATAAAAATGTGGCATAAAATTCCACAACAACAACAAAATATATTAATCAACTAAATGTCTACCAGGCATTGTGCTAGCTGATGAAGATAGAAAGACATAAAGTAACATAGTCTTGAGGCTATATTCAATAAAATAGGTGGTTACCAAACTTCAAATTCTTTCATATTTATAAATTTTTGTGTATAAATAAAAAGAATTCTGGATTTACTTAGGAAAACTATTTTTGACTAAGATTTCAAGCATAACAGTGAAATAATTTAATATTTATTGAACTCAAATGACATGTGGGATATAAATAAGATGAATTTACATACAAAGAAAGTTAATGAGTTCAAGTAAAGAAAATCAAGAATAAACAAGATAGATCTTCAAGTACTATAAAAAGTGAAAATTTCAGAATATATATTAAAATGCAAAAGAAAAACCTTGCAAATATTTACAACACCCTGCAAAACTAGGTGTTACCTAGAAAAATAAGTTTTAATTGAAGAGAGGACTTTAATATATTCTTCATTAAAAAGAAAAGATTGAATCTGGGAAAAATCTTTGACATCTTGGAGTAAAATGGGATAAAACAAATATGAAAAATTAGGAAGGACTAAAGAATGTAGCACAGACAAGGGTCCCTACAGAATCCCAATACTGATATGAATAACAGGTGGAGTCTTAAATAAAAAAAAAAAAAACAACTAGGTTTGAATTTGGTTTTCTTTGGTTGGATTTAATAGATAAAATAAAAGAAAAAGGAAAATTAAACACTAGGGGGAAATGTGGGAAAAGGTAGAACAGCTTATTTTTTTCTCATAATTAGGATATAACAAATACCGACATCTCAAAATTGTTCCATTTACCTTAGCTGGTTTTATCAACTACTTGCTTCTTTCTTGAATACATATCTTCAAATTCTACTCCGCAGTTTTCCTTTGTTTCTCCTAATGCTTTTATGTTGTCCTAGTTATCCTTGATCCTTTCCACCCTGAAATGGAATCTAGACCAGTTTTCTTCCATTTTTTACATATTTCATCTGCAAATTAAATATCAGTAATATTAATTAAGGTGGTATTCTTTTACTGTTTTCACTTTTAGAGTGCTAAAGCAAACAAGTGCCTTCAATTAAGTCTTACTAGGTGTAAAATCCTAGGCCCACACCCTTTTGCTGATTAGGTGTTAAGCCTTCCAGCCCTAAGAAAGGTATATAAATTCAGAGATTAGCATTTTGTTTGGGCTCTCACTCAGTGGAAGAGTGTTGATGTGGAGACTCTGGGTTTTCACTGGAACTCCCCAGCTTGAAAACCCGGATGTTGTGGCTTCTCTGGTAACTATGTATATTATGATTTGGTTAGACAGAAATGTTGATCTGTTTTATATTGTCTCTATTCATAAATTCTTTTTGTGTTTTCTCTGAAGTTCAGGGTGCTGGCTTCCCCCCCTGAACTAAGTGAAAGATATATGTATGCATGATTGAAGTGGGATTGTAAACCCCTTAAAGTTGCTTTCCTTAGAAAAGCAGATCAAAGGACCTATGTTGGCAGTCCTTCTGTGTGCTGGTAGTGTTGATCTTACCCAGCCACAGAAGCCACTAGTAATGTTGTTACAACATCTCATATATTCCAGTAGTCTAATACCATTCAATGCACATGAATTTCTTTACCTTTTGATTTTTCTCATCTTTCTTTCTTTGCCTTTTCCTCCCATTGCTGTCAAAAGTAGAATATAAAGTATACAAATATAAAGGACTGGATTATGACAGAAGCATGCAGTTCATTAATATCATTCCCAGTTTGGCAGAAGATACCCACACAGATATATACAAAGATTATCTAGAAGAAACTTAACATCAACAAAGAAAGAGAAAGGGACAGAAAGAGCTGGAAATGGGAAGAGATTAGAAAAGAATTGGGGCTAAAAACACTTTAGGGAAAAGAACTTAATTGTTAGAATCAATCATCAAGATATCTTGTTTGGTTGAGTATAGGAAAGAGAGAGTGAAATGAGATCCTTTCAATAATGGATTGCAAATGTTGATACCATTCTTTATCTTTTCCCACTGAGTATTTTTTTTCTTTTTTTAAAAATATTTTAGACTCAAACACAAGAACAAAAGTACACAATAGAGAAAAGAACCAAACATATCATAAACTTAAATACTGGAACTTAAATACAGAGTAAAAAGGGGGGAAAGCATGTTAAGTGAACAGCACAACATATGTTACATATGTAAAAATTTTCATTTCAAGAAAGCCTGTATGATAAATACTATTCAATAATATATTATTTAATAAAATATATTGTGTTGAGAGCTATCCATCTTTTCTTTGCTTCTTTGTAAGTATTCTTTCATTCTCTGCTGTGCACATTTTTACTTTTTTTTTCCATTGCACCCCAAAGCCACAATTAAATGATGATATATTTCTCTATAGCTATAGATATATAGATACACATATACATACAGATAAAGACATATGCTTTCTCAAACAAATTCTATTCCTGATCTTTGTTTGTATGTTTGTGCACACCTCTTGCTTCCTACCCCTCCTACCACCTCTACTTTACTCCTGCCTGCTACCTTGCCTTCCTATTACTTGCCTATCCCACTCCAAGGATCCCTCCCTTATCCTTCCATTCCCACAAATCTAAACATACTTCTATTGTCCCCTATAACCTATCCCTTCACAGTGCCCTCTAGAGATCCCTCTATTCCCCCCCCCCCCGCCCATCAATTAACTGTTTTGTTTCTTCTGAACATAGAGGACTTTTATACTCTTTTAAATATATATGAATTGTTCCCTCTTAAACCCATTCCCAATGAAAGTAGGTTACTAGAACTACCAGCCCTCCTCCCCCATCTAATTCTTCTATATCAATTCTTCTTCTTGCTCTTTATTTGTACAAAAATAATTACTCTTTTTAGCAGTTCCTAAATGGTTTTACTTTTGAAAGTAATATGATACTCAGGTTTACCCCAAACTTTCTTGTGAGCTTGGCAATTATTAATAAGACATATACTTTGCATTTTGCATATATAAAAAGTAAATAGTGGGGGGCGGAGACAAGATGGAGGCTGGTAAGCACAGACTAGAGTGAGCTCCGTACCCGAGTCCCTCCAAAAACCTATAAAAAATGGCGCTGAACCAATTCTAGAATGGCAGAACCCACAGAACAGCAGAGGGAAGCAGGGCTCCAGCCCAGGACAGCCTGGATCGTCTCTGGGTGAGGAATATTCCACACGGAGCTGGGAGCTGGGAACGGAGTGGAGCAGAGCTCAGCCTGAGTGGCGTGGATGATCCAGACCAGAAGCCGGGCGGAGGGGGCCCTAGCGCCCTGAATATGTGAGCTGCGGCAGTTACCAGACCCCCCTCGACCCACAAACACCAAAGACTGCGGAGAAGGTTAGTGGGAAAAGCTGCGGGAGTGGAAGGAGTTCACGGTTCGGCTTCCAGCCCCAGGGGCAGCGGAGGTGGGGCAGCTACAGCTGTTGTTACTTCCGGCTCCAGGCCCACCTGGTGGGAGGAATTAAGTGGCGGATCAGAGCAGGAGTGCAACAGCCTGCTGAAGATCTAAGCCCAGTCTGGACTGGGGGTCCTTGGGGAAGGAGGAGTGCGGCTCTGACAGAGCTGGCACCTCCCCCCCAAATGTAGAACACAGAACTCATTAGTCTACAAGCAGTCATACCCCACTGAAAAACTCAAGGGTCAAGTTAGTGGGTTCGGAATATGGCCAGGCAGTGAAAATGCACCCAGACTCAGTCTCAGACTTTGGATTCTTTCTTTGGTGACAAAGAAGACCAAAACATACAGCCTAAAGAAGACAACAAAGTCATAGAGCCTACAACCAAAGCCTCCAAGAAAAACATGAACTGGCCCCAGGCCATAGAAGAACTCAAAAAGGATTTGGAAAAGCAAGTTAGAGAAGTAGAGGAAAAATTGGGAAGAGAAATGAGAAAGATGCGAGAAAACCATGAAAAACAAGTCAATGACTTGCTAAAGGAGACCCAAAAAATACTGAAAAATACACTGAAGAAAACAACACCTTAAAAAACAGACTAACCCAAACGGCAAAAGAGCTCCAAAAAGCCAGTGAGGAGAAGAATGCCTTGAAAGGCAGAATTAGCCAAATGGAAAAGGAGGTCCAAAAGACCACTGAAGAAAATACTACTTTAAAAATTAGATTGGAGCAAGTGGAAGCTAGTGACTTTATGAGAAATCAGGATATTATAAAACAGAACCAGAGGAATGAAAAAATGGAAGACAATGTGAAATATCTCCTTGGAAAAACCATTGACCTGGAAAATAGATCCAGGAGAGATAATTTAAAAATTATTGGACTACCTGAAAGCCATGATCAAAAAAAGAGCCTAGATACCATCTTTCAGGAAATTATCAAGGAGAACTGCCCTGATATTCTAGAGCCACAGGGCAAAATAGAAATTGAAAGAATCCATCGATCACCTCCTCAAATAGATCCCAAAAAGAAATCTCCTAGGAATATTGTTGCCAAATTCCAGAGCTCCCAGATCAAGGAGAAAATACTGCAAGCAGCAAGAAAGAAACAATTTGAGTATTGTGGAAACCCAATCAGAATAACCCAAGATCTGGCAGCTTCTACATTAAGAGATCGAAGGGCTTGGAATGCGATATTCCGGAGGTCAATGGAGCTCGGATTAAAACCTAGAATCACCTACCCAGCAAAACTGAGTATCATGTTCCAAGGCAAAATATGGAGTTTCAATAAAATAGAGGACTTTCAAGCTTTCTCAGTGAAAAGACCAGAACTGAATAGAAAATTTGACTTTCAAACACAAGAATCAAGAGAAGCATGAAAAGGTAATCAAGAAACGGAAATTGCAAGGGAGTTACTAAAGTTGAACTGTTTTGTTTACATTCCTACATGGGAAGATGATGTGTATGATTCATGAGACCTCAGTATTAGGGTAGTTGAAGGGAATATCCATATATATATATATATATATATATATATATATATATATATATATATATATATATATATATATATAAGTGAATGTGTGTATATATATCTATGTGTATATGTATGTGTGTGTGTGTATATATATATATATATATATATATATATATATATATATATACACATATGTGTGTGTGTGTAAAAGAGAGAGAGCAGACACAGGGTGAGTTGAAGATGAAGGGAAGATATCTAAAAGAAATAAAATGAAATTAAGGGATGAGAGAGTAACATACTGAGAGAGGGAGATAGGGAGAGATAGAATGGGGTGGATTATCTCGCATAAAGGTGGCAAGAGGAAGCAGTTCTATGGGAGGAGGGGAGAGGGCAGGTGAGGGGGGAATGAGTGAACCTTGCTCTCATCAGATTTGGCCTGAGGGGGAATACCATACATACTCAGTTGGGTATCTTACCCCACAGGAAAGAAGAGGGAGGAAGATAAAAAAAAAATAAAAGGTGGGGGGATGATGGAGGGGATGAGGTAAGGCAGATGGGGGTGGAGGTAATCAAAAGAAACACTTTGGAAAGGGGACAGGGTCAAGGGAGAAAATTTAATAAAGCGGGATGGGTTGGGAAGGAGCAAAATGTAGTTAGCCTTTCACAACATGAGTATTGTGGAAGGGTTATACATAATAATACATGTGTGGCCTAGGTTGAATTGCTCAACTTCTTAGAGAGGGTGGGTGGGAAGGGAAGAGGGAAGAGAATTTGGAACTCAATGTTTTAAAATCAGATGTTCAAAAACAAAAAAAGTTTTTGTATGCAACTAAAAAATAAGATACACAGGCAATGGGGCATAGAAATTTATCTTGCCCTACAAGAAAGGAAGGGAAAAGGGGATGAGAGGGGAGGGCTGACTGGGGAACAGGGCAACCAGAATATAAGCCATCTTGGAGTGGGGTGGGAGGGTAGAAATGGGGAGAAAATTTGTAATTCAAAATGTTGTGAAAATCAATGCTGAAAACCAAATATGTTAAATAAATAAATTGCATTTAAAAAAAAAAAGTAAATAGTCTGTCCTTATTGAATCCTTTATAGTCACTCTGGGGTATGTACCTTATGTTTCTCTTGGCTCTTGAATGTTAAATCTTCTATTAAGTCCAGGTGTTTTTTTTTACTGGCTTGAAAGTCTGACAGTTGATCAACTGTCCATTTTTTCATTCAGGAATCTGCTTAATTTTGCTGGGTACGATATTTTCAGCTAGAGCCCCAGTTATTTTGCTCTTCAATATATAGTGTTTCAAGACCTATAGTCCTTCAGTGGTTCCACTGCTAGATCTTGTATGATCCTAATTGTGGCACCATGATATTTAAATTGATTTTTTCTTGTTGCTTTTGTTGACCTGTTGGATAAACACTTGTCCTTAGAGATTCTCTCCTGTCCTTTTGCTCTCCACACCTGTCAGACTGAAAACCAAGAGACCCATAAGTCTTTAGTGTTGGAAACAATAGAGAGAATTCTGTTTCTAAAGGATTAAATGTACTTCTCTGAGCTTTCAGTGATATCAGAATGTAAGTCAGAGGAGACTGGTTCTAATCAGAGCTGTGACCTCCCCACTTAGTTCTTTGTAAAGAGAAATCAAAAGAAAAGTGTGGTTCAAAAGGAGGATGTGATAAACAAAAGAACAAAATTAATCCCATACATATCTTGTTTCTAAATAGTTATTTCCATGTTTTCTCCCTTTATTAAGCAACTTCAGAGCAGGAACTATATTTTTCATTAATCTGTTTACTTTTCTTTGTATCCCTAGAACCTATCACAAAGCAGGGCAAGTAGTATATATTTAATAAATGCTTAGCAATTGCCTGACTGATAATTGAAAATGTGGCTAGGATAGTCATCTATCCATAAAATGGAGAAGATTAGTAGAATAAATTGGTGAATAGAATACAACAATATGTTATTTACAACAAACGTACTTGAAACTTGAAGATTCTAACTGTTAAAATGAAGGATCGCAACAAAATATGTTATGATTTAGAAAAATCAGGAAAAAAGTGAGATTGGTAATTATAATCTCAGGCAAAAGAAATGTAGAAAAAATACATGGGCAAAAGACAAAAGCAGTGAAACTTCATTACGCTTAAAGATACGATAGAAATTAATTAGCATAACTAAAACATATTATATAACATAAGTATATAAAGAAAAAGCTAATAAATTCAGGCAGGGAGCAATATCTAAGATTACAATAGATAGAAACCTTAATGTTCTCATTTAGAGGTAGAGAAATCTAACATAAAGCAAGAAAATATAAGGTAAGTCCTTTAATATTTTTGAGCTATAGATGATAGATAATTACCAATAATACACACATATGTACATATAAATATATATATATATATATATATATATACATGCATGTATGTATATGTTTACATATACATTTGTATGGACACATACATAGATATACATGTATATACACTATGATGAACATAGAACGTTTAGGAATATTGACCATAGATAAGACATATAAAACTGACAAATAATGCAAAAATATCAAAATCATATTTAAATAATAACAATGGAATATAAACTACAATCAATAAAGTGAATTTCATGAAATAATTGAATCTTAAAATGTAGACAAAATATTTGCTAATATTTATATCAATAATAAATCATAATACAACACAAAACTTCAACATAGCAAGATGACAGCTGGAAAGCAGGGACTTGCATGAGATCCTCCCCAGGTCCCTCCAAAAACCTATAAAAATGGCTCTTAACAAATTCTAGAACTACAGAACCCACAAAATAGCAGAAGGAAGCAGGGCTCCAGCCCAGGACATCCTGGATGGTCCCTAGGTAAGGTCTATGGCACTGAACTAGGCACTGGGAGTGAAGTGGAGCAGAACCCAGCATGAGCCTCCTCAACCAACCAGACTGGGAGCCAGGGGGAACAGGGCCTAGTGCCCTGAAGCAGTGAGCTGTAGCAATTAAAAGACTTCTCAAAACACAAACACAAAGGCAACAGAGAAGAACTGCAGAACCCACAAAAGAGCAGAGGGAAGCAGGACTCCAGCCCAGGACAGCCTGGATGGTCACTGGGTGAGGTCTATCACATGCAGAGCTGGGAGCAGAGATGAGCAGAGACTAGCATGGGCAGGGGCAGGACCAACCAGACCGGGAGCCTGGCAGAACTGGCCCTAGCACCCCAAATCAGTGAGCTGTGCCAGTTACCAGACTTCTCAACCCACAAACACCAAAGACAACAGAGAAGGTTAGTGGGAAAAGCTACAGAGTGAAAGGAGTTTGCAGTTGGGTCACTGCCCCAGGGGCAGCGGGGATGGTGCAGAATTACAGCTGCAGTTACTTCTGGCCCCAGGCCCCCATGGTAGGAGGAATTAAGTGGCAAATCACAGCTTGAGTGCAGAGCCTGCTTAAGATCTCAGTCCTGTTGGCACTGGCAGTTGTTGGGGGAGGAGGAACACTGGTGTGGCAGAGATGGCTGAACAGAAATAACTCTGAAAACAACAGTGCAACCTCAAGCTTGGAACAAAGTACTCTCTATTCTACAAGCAGTGATACCCCGACAAAAATCTCAAGGATGAAGTAGTTGGCTGGGAACATGGCCAGACAGCAAAAAATGAACTCAGATGCAGACACAGACTCTGGAATTTTTCTTTGGTGACAAAGAAGACTAAAACATACTGCCAAGAGAAGTCAAGAAAGTCAAAGAGCCTACATCAAAAGCCTCCAAGGAAAACATGAACTGGTCTCAGGCCATGTAAAAGGTCAAAAAGGATTTGGAAAAGCAAGTTAGAGAAGCAGAGGAAAAATTAGGAAGAGAAATGAGGATGATGCAAGAAAACCATGAAAAAGAAGTCAATGACTTGCTAAAGGAGACCCCAGAAAATACTGAAGAAAACAATACCTTTAAAAACAGACTAACTCACATGGCAAAAGAGCTCCAAAAAGTCAATGAGAAGAAGAATGCCTTGAAAGGCAGAATGAGCCAAATGGAAAAAGAGGTCCAAAAGACCACTGAAGAAAATACTACCTTGAAAATTATATTGCAGCAAGTGAAAGCTAGTGACTTTATGAGAAATCAAGATATTATCAAACAGAACCAAAGGAATGAAAAAGTGGAAGACAATGTGAATTATCTCATTGGAAAAACCACTGACCTGGAAGATAGATCCAGGAGAGGTAATTGAAAAATTATTGGATGACCTGAAAGCCATGGTCAAAAAAAGAGCCTAGATATCATCTTTCAAGAAATTATCAAGGAGAACTGCCCTGGTATTCTAGAGCCAGAGGGTAAAATAGAAACTGAAGGAATCCACAGATCACCTCCTCAAAAAGATGTGAAAACAAACACTCCTAGGAATATTGTTGCCAAATTCCAGAATTCCCAGGTCAAGAAGAAAATACTTCAAGCAGCCAGAAAGAAACAATTTGATTATTGTGGAAACACAATCAGGATGAAACAAGATCTAGCAGCTTCTACATTAAGGGATCGAAGGGCTTGGAATACGATATTCCAGGGGTCAATGGAGCTAGGATTAAAACCAAAAATCACCTGCCCAGAAAAAACTGAGTATCATGTTCCAAGGCCAAATATGGATTTTCAATAAAATAGAGGACTTTCAAGGTTTCTCAGTGAAAAGACCAGAGCTGAATAGAAAAATTGACTTTCAAATACAAGAATCAAGAGAAGCATGGAAAGGTAAACAAGAAAGAGAAATCATAATGGACTTATTAAATTCAACTGTTTTGTTTACATTCCTACATGGAAAGATGTGTTTAATTCATGCCATCTCAGTATTAGGGTAGCTGAAGTGAATATACATATATGTGTATATATATAGACAGAGGGCACAGGGTGAGTTAAATATGAAGGGATGATATCTATAAAAAAATCAAATTAAGGGATGAGAGAGGAATATATTTAGAGAGGGAGAAAGGGAGAAATAGAATGGGATAAATTATCTCACATAAAAGTGCCAAAAAAAAGCAGTTCTGTAGGAAGGGTAGAGGGGGCAGGTGAGGGCTAATTAGTGAATCTTGCTCTCATCAGATTTGACCTGAGGACAAAATAACATACACACTCAGTTGGGTATCTTACCCCATGGGAAAGGAGGAAGAAGATAAAAAGGGTGGATGATGGAAGTGAAGGCAGATGGGGGATGAAGTAATCAAAAACAAACACTTTTTAAAAGGGACAAGGTCAAGGGAGAAAATTGTATAAAGGGGATAGGTTAGGAAGGAGCAAAACATAGTTAGTCTTTCACAACATGAGTGTTGTGGAAGGGTTTTACATAACGATACACATGTGGCCTATGTTGAATTACTTGCCTTCTAAGGGAAGGTGGGTGGGGAGGGAAGAGGGGAAGGAATTTGGAACTCAATGTTTTAAAAACAGATATTCAATAAAAGTTTTTGCATGCAACTAGAAAATAAAATACAGAAGCAATGGGGCACAGAAATTTATCTTGCCCTACAAGAAAGTAGAGTAAAGGGAATGGGAGGGGAGTGGGGTGACAGAAGGGACAGCTGACTGGGGAACTGGACAATGAAAATACATGCCACCTTGTAGTGGGCAGGAGGGTAGAAATGGGGAGAAAATTTGTAATTCAAACTCTTGTGGAAATCAATGCTGAAAACTAAATATATTAAATAAATTAAATAAATAAATTCAAAAAAAAACTTTAACATATAAGACAACAATGAAGAGACAACAAAATTTTGAGGAAGCAGTAAAACATCAGTTAGAAGAATATTTATATTTCTAGATACATTTATGCTTTTGGGACTCATTTTTAAATTAAGTTACTTGATTGATGTATTAATTAATTTAATTTTCAACATTCACTTTTATAAGGTTTTGAGTTTGAAATTTCACTCTCTCCTTTCCCTCCCCACTTCCCAAGATGGCATTCAATTTGATATAGGCTCAACATGTACAATCATAGAGCTAAGTATATCAAAGTTGATCACTAAACTTTATGATGTGTATGATGTTCTCCTGGTACTGCTCATTTCATTCAACATCAGTTCATGTAAGACTTTCCAGATTTTTCAGAAATTCACTTGATCATCATTTCTTATTGCACAATAGCATTCCAGTACATTCATATATCACAACTTGTTCAACCAGTTTTATAGCCCTTTGGGAATAGTTCTAAAATTCTCTCCAGGAAGTTTGAATCAGTTTACTACTCTGCCGCTAAGGCATTTTCCAATATTTCCACATCTCCTGAAACATTTACCGTTTTCTTGTTTTGTCATATTAGCCAATCTAATAGGTATGAGGTGCTACCTCAGAGTTGTTTTAATTTGCATTTCTTTAATGATGATTAACTTAGAGCATTTTTTCATATGATAATAATTTTAATTTCTTCATAAAAAATGCCTGTTCATATCCTTTGATCATTCATCTTTTGGGAAATTACTTGCATTCTTATAAATTTGACTCAGTCCTCTATACATTTTTAAAAAGAGGTCTTTATCAGAGACATTGGCTGTAAAATTGTTTCCTCCTCCTAATCCTGGTTGCATCAACTTTGTGCAAAGAAAATTATTTAATGTAATTAAACTCATCCACTTTGAATTTCAAAATGTTTGGTATTTCTTGTTTGGTCCTAAATACTTCCATTCTCCATAAATACGAAAAGGAAACTACTCCTTGCTCTCCTAATTTGTTTATGGTATCAATTTCTGCCTAAATCATGTACCCATTTTGATCTTATCTTGGTATACAGTGTAAGATATTGGTCTATGCCTACTTTCTGCCAGTTTTCCCCATGTTTTTTGTTAAATAGTGAGATTTTATGCAAGAAGCTGGAGTCTTTTGGATTATCAAACAGTAGATTATTATCATCACTTACTACTGTCTTGTATACCTAACCTATTGTAGCAACAATTTGGCTAGCAGTGTTGTGGCGTGTAAGACCCAACAAGACCAGCAACAAAAGCTGCCAGCACAGGTTCTTTTTATCTGCTTTACTAAACTATAAATGGAATTTCTCTATCTATCTCTTGCTATTTGGCATTGTTAGTAATATATACAAATGCTGATGGTTTATGTGGTTTTGTGTTACATCCTCCAACTTAAAGTTATTCATTATTTAAAATAATTTTTTACTTGATTTACTAGTATTCTCTAAGTATACCTTCATATCATCTGCAAAAATGTGACAGCTTTCTTTCTTCATTGGTTATTCTAATTTGTTCAATTTCTTTTTCTTCTCTTATTGCTAAAGCTAACATTTTCTAGAGCCATATTGAATAACAGTGGTAATAATGGTTATCCCTGTTTAACCTCTGATCTTTTTGGAAATTCTTCTAGTTTATCCCCATTTACATATAATGGTTGGTGATGATTTTAGACAGATGCTACATAGCATTTTAGTGATTATTCCTTAATAATAGGTGTTATATTTTGTCAAAAGCTTTTTCTGCATCTTCTGTGATAGTCATATGACTTCTGTACATTTTGTTATTGATGTGGTCAGTTAGGTTGATACCTTTCTTAGTATTGAAACAGCCCTGCACTGCTGGTATAAATCCCACCTGATTATTGTGTGTTATCCTCATGATAAATTGCTGTAATCCGTTTGTTACTATTTCATTTGAAATTTTTACACCAATATTCATTAGTGAAATTGGCCCATAATTGTCTTTGTTCTGACACTTCTGGGTTTAGGTATCAATAACATATTTATATCAAAAAATAATTTGCCAGGATTCCTTCTTCACCTATTTACTATATGTATATATATAGTATTAGAATTAACTGTTCTTTAAATGTTTGGTAGAATTCATTTGTAAATCTGTCTGGCCTTGGATAATTTTTCTTAGGGAATTCATTGATACCTTCTTAATGTTGTTTTTTTTTTTCTGAAATGGGGTTATTTAAGTATTTTATTTCCTCATCTGTCAATCCCAGAAATTTTTATTTTTGTGAATATGCATTCATTTAACTTCGATTGTCAGATTTATTGGACTATAGTTGGGCCAAATATCTCCTAATTTTTGTTTTAATTCACTCCTCATTGATTGTGAATTAACCCATTTAATTTTTGATATTGGTAATCTGCTTTTTAATCAAATTAACCAACTTTTTGTATTTTATTGTTTTTTTCATAAGAACAACACTTAGTTTTATAAATTTGTTCAATAGCTGTCTTCATTTCATTTTTTATCTCTCCTTTGACTTTCAAAATTTCTAGTTTGATACTTAATTGGGTTATTTTTTAATTTGTTCTTTTTCTAGGTATTTTTTAGTTGCATTCCCAATTCATTGAGTTCCTATTTCTCTATTTTAGCCATCTCAGCATTTACTGACACAAAATTTCCCCTAAGAACTACTTTGGCATCCCATAAGTTTTCTCATTATTGTCATTCTCTTTGATGAAGATATAAATTGTTCCTGTGACTTGTTCATGCTACTCAGTCTTTAGGATCAGATTATTGAGTTTACAATTAGTTTTACTCTCTCTTTCCATGGCCCTTCATTGCATGTAATTTTTATCACATCATGATCTGAAAAAAAGATGCCTCCCATATTTCTGCCATTCTGCATTTTTTGTGAGGTTTTGATATCCTAGTACATGGTGCATTTTAGTGTAGGTGCCATGTACTGCTGAGAAAAATGCATATTCCTTTCTAGCCTCATCTAATTTTCTCCACAAGTCTACTATATCTAAATTTTCTAAAATTCTATTCACCTCCTTAATTTTTTTCTTGTTTACTTTGAGGTTAGATTTATCTATTTCTGAGAGGGGGAAGTTGAGTATAGTTTTGTTGTTTACTTCTTCCTATGTGTTGATGTAAAAAGCTTGTCTTATTGAATAACATGTTTCTTTTTTCCTTTCTGTTTATCTTTTTGTGCCTTTCTTGAGTCTTGTATTTGAAGATCAAAGTATCTATTGAGCTCTGGTCTTTTCATCAGAAAAGTTTAGAAGTTCCCTATGTTATTGGATGTCCATTTCATCCCTTGAAATATTATACTCAGTTATGCTTGGTATTGATCCTTGATTATAATCCAAGCTCCTTTGCCTTCCAGAATATCATATTAAAAGTCCTACAATCCTTTAATGTAGAAGTTGATAGGTCCTGTGTAATCCTGATTGTGGCTCTATAATATTTAAACTGTTTCTTTCTGGCTTCTTGCAGTATTTTCTGCAATTTTACTACAATATTCCTTGACATTTTCATTTTGGGACCTCTTTCAGGAGATGATTGCTGACGTCTTTCAATGACCATTTTGCCCTATGGTAAGGCAGTTTTCCTTGATAGCTTCTTGAAGATGCTATCCAGGTTCTTTATTTTGATGATGGCTGTCAGGTAGACCAATAATTCTTAAATTATGTCTCCTAGATCTATTTTCCAGGCCATTTTGTTTCCAATGAAGTATTTTGCATTTTATTATATATTTCTTTCATTCTCTTGGTTATCTTTGGCTATTTCTTAATGTCTCATAGAGTCATTAGCTTCCATTTGCCCAATTCTAATTTTTTTAATGAATTGTTTCCTTCAGTTAGTTTTTGTACCTCCTGTTACCATAAAAATCATATGTATTCAATGTTCTTTCCTGCTTCTTTCTCAATTTGTATTTGCCTATTTCATGGCTTTTCAAGTTGAACTCTCCTGCTGGAGCACAGGGAGCACTGACCCAAGCTTTTTGTGCTAGGGGCCTGAGGCCTAGTCCCTGGCTTTGTGTGCTGAGGCCTCAGGTGCCGATAGCTGGGGCTTCTAAGGGTCTGCAAGCTTATGTGGTAATGAACTGGGTCCTAGTGGTGATGACTGGCATTCACTGAGGCCAGATGGGGTTTTCTGCATTTTACTATGGCTGTGCAATCCCAGGCTGCCCAACTGGGACTGAATGGGAACACAAGGAGATCTGGCCACTGGAGGACACTCATCCACCTGGGGCTGGGCTGCATCACATTGAGGTCTGCTGCTGGGGGACACCTGTGTGCCTGGGGATGCACCAGCATCCTATTTGGAGTTGCTGATTACCCTTGTCATACTAAGGCACCTTAGTTTGCCTATTCCCTGGCTTTTAATATTTCTGACTCCTGCTGGAGCAGTGTCCCAAGCTTCTTTTCTTAGGGTTTGGGTACTTGGTCACTGACTTTGTGTGCTGGGGCCTCAGGTACTGGAAGCTGTAGGGTGTTGGTATCTGGAAGCTGAGCTGGTGCTGAGGTGGTGTCTTGGATCTGCTGAGGCCAGGTGGGGTTTTTCTGTGTTACAAAGAAGCACATGGAGGTTTGGCACCTAGAGGATGCCTGCCTATCTAGCACTGTGCTGGCACATATGGTGGTTCTCTGAGATGGAGTCTGCTGATTCCTCTGGCTACACTAAAGCACATGAGGAGTCCTGGTATTGGTATTTCTTTGCTCCACTACTGTGGGGTACAGAATCTCCCACTGGTTTGCTGAGGTGAAGCTTGTTGCTGGCTTGCAGTGATGCTTCCTTTCCTGGAATCTGCTCCCCTTTTACCCAAGCAAAATAGAACTTTCCTGCTGGTTCTCCAAGTTTTCTGGGCTAAAGGAATGTTCCACCTCATCTTTCTGTTGGCTGTGCTCTCCCATATTTTTTTTCCTAGAATGCTATTTTTTTTTTCTTTACAGAGACGAATATGGGAGAGTGACAGCAATTTACTACTTACTCTGCCATCTTGGTTTCCAGACTCTAGATACTTTTATTAAAAAAAAATAATTGATCAATGAAATGGGCATGTAAATTATAAAAAAAAAAAAAACACAAAAAGGAAGGAAAAGAACAAAACAAAAAAAGTAAAATGAGTCATTGAAATCAACACAGCCCTTCATAACCTGGCCCCTCCTTACCTGATGATCTTTTTAAAACTTTGTTCTGCTCCATGAACTCTCATTCAGTGACACTGGCTTCCTTTCTGTTCCTTTCATACAAGATGATGTAGTTGCTTCCACTCATTATCTCCCATGCCCAGAACTCTCTTCTTCCTCATCTCTACCTTCTGGGCTCCTTGCCTTTCTTCAGGTGTCATCTAAAGTACCAACTTCTGAAAGAAGTCTTACTTAATTTCAGTGCCTTTACTCTGAGATTATCTCTGATTTGTCACATATACATATATAATATGTGTATACATGCTTTATATATGTATATATATATATGTATATATACATATTTTCACATATACACATTTATATGCATATATAGTTTATACATAGTTGTTTTTATGCTGTCATTCCCCTAATTGACTGTGAGCTCCTTGAGAACAGGGATTTTTTTATTTTGCCTTTTTTTTTTTGGACCTCCAGGAATTAGCACAGATTTAGCACATTGTTGGTGCTAAATAAATACTTCCTGTTGATTCAACAATTCAGAGAACAATAAACCTGACAATGTAATTTACTTGGGGAAGAACTCCATGTTTGATAAAAGTTGTGAGAAAAACAGAAAAGCAGTGTGGCAAAAAATGGGGTTAGATTTACATTTTACACCATGTGCCACAATAAATTTAAAATTGTTATATAATCTGAATATTACAGGTTATACCAGAAGAATGAAAAGGAAGGAAGGAAGAAGGAGAAGACTAAATAAAGTACATTTCACAACTATGAATAGGGAGCTGAATTCCTGACTAAAGATGGTGATTGTAAAAGACAAACTAGATCAATCAGGTTTTTCACACTGTTTTACTATTAACCAAATTAAATCAAGTAGGAAAAAGAGGGAAAACAGATATCTGGTAACTAACTAAATATAGGTATGTGTGAGTGTGTGTGTGTCTGTGTGTACACATTTATGTTTCATGTGAATATCCATGTATGTCAAATATAAATATGGATATACATATGTATGTATATATCAAATATCTCTGATCAATGTCTATTACTGAAAACACATAAGCAACCAACAGAAATACATGAGCCACAAAGTAGTGTTCCAATATAATTGTGTCATACAAGTTATAAATACTCATCCAGTCTTGAGATGAGTTTGATCAATGAAGGCTAGAAGATCCACAAAAAGATTTACAGTGGCAGTATGGTATAGTAGAGAGCACACTACTCTTGGAATCAAGAGTGACCTAGATTCCAGTTCAACTTTACTCCAAGATCATTATAGGAACTCAACAAGTCCCTTAACTCACTAAAGCCTCAGTTTCCTCATCAATAAAATAAATAGATTAGATTTAAATAATATTTAATATTTAATAATGATATTTAAGTGATCTTTTTTTTTTACTCCAACTCTCTTTGATTTCAGGGGAGATATCTAGAATGTAGCTCATATACATAATCCATTAAGATTTATAAAGTGATTACTCACAACAAACCTTTGAATTAGCTGTTACAAACTTCTATCAATACTTCAGGAAGACAAAAGACAAAATATGATAACATTCCACAGCATGGTATAATGGGAATATCTCTGGACCTGGAATCAGAGAACTTGAGTTCAATTCAAATCTGTGATATTTTGTATTTGTGAACCTTGGACAACCAACTTCATGTCATTGAGTCTTTCTTCATTTGTAAAATGTGATAGCAATACTTATAAAGTGGAAGAAAGCAAAGTATTGCATAAATGGCAGTAATTTAATCAAATTAAATGCACCAAATACTTAGATAAGTTTTTATGTCTTTAATTGTTTAAAAAAATTGTTTAAAAAAAGATAGAGAGGAAAATGGTGTTAACTAAGAACTAGTTTATCTTCATTAGAGATAGACATTCTATTTAGAAAAAAAGACACATACTCCATCTATTTTAGAATATATACATATATATAATATCTAATTTTCTTCAGATTTCATTTACATGGCACATGAGTGTGAAATCATTGAGGTTTCTTCTGTGTTTCTGTGTTGTTGGTTGTTGTTGTTGATAGTTGTAGTATGTATTTTAGTAGCCATGAGGCACACAGGCAATAAAATAGCTCTAATTGGCACTCTTCATTACTTGCCCTTCATAAGCTGTCATCCCTCCTGGGAACCAGGCTATTGTAAGCTGGAATCATCATCACTTCAGAAACACAGGGGTGGACACAGTGCCAGCAAATCCCAGTTTGTTAGCAGATTGGACTAATTGCTAAGATTTACATATTAAATTTAAACTGCAGGACGAGAGGATATATTTGTCAATCTCCCTACAGGAAGTCTCCCTGTCATTGAAATAAAAACATAGTTTATAGGCTTCTAAAGATAATGAAAAATGAGAAAATCATTGAGTGAAATGCAAAAGTGAGAGTGACTCTGTGCACTTCACTCTGATTCTCAAGGCTGTCAAAATGTTTGCCTAGTCTCTGGTGTATTTCCTTAATTAGAGAAGCAAATATGTCAGAGTAGCCAGATCCATTTTTTCTTCCTAAAGAGCCTTCTTTGTCCTGTAATTTATAAGCATTTTTCCCCAATGTTTTTTTTTAATTCTAACTTTGTTCAACTGTGTTTTAAACAATATCTACCTTTGCTATTAATTATACTGAAGTCCCTTTACCTGTTGCTTCCTGAATTTGAAATATTGATGCATTTTAAATTTTCTATAAAATCATAATTTACAGTTTAGAATAAGAGATTTCAATTTTATGTATTCATTCAGTTAAGTATAAAATTTTACTAATATAATAAATTAGAAATAAAAATCTCATGAAAAATGATATTCATATCTTTTTTTCTTAATCAACTTCCTTTCTCCCTGCTTTTTCTTTAAATCACTATCATTGTGTTTTAATGATTTATGTATAGATTTAGTGACAGATTAATATTGTGTAAAATAATTTTTCTGAGCTCTGTCTGTCACTTGGAATATTTTTTATGAGCCATTATTGAAATCATTTCTTTAAATATTAAATGAAATGAAATCTTCCTAGCACTAAACACCTTTGAAAGCTTACAAGCAAGTACTGGCCCCAGATATCACCTAAGAAGAGGAAAACATGAATTCTCTCACAACTTTTGTTTGCTCTGCTAAAGGAAAATTTCTAAAAAAAAAAAAAAATTTAGGTGGGTCAAACAAAATCTCTTCTGTTTCAAAATTAAACAAAATATTTGCATGACTAAGAACTTTTAGAATGAGCAAGTAAATCAGATTAACCATGTGACTTTGTTGATGAATATGTGTGCTGCAGGTATGCCAGCATGACCTAAATTCAAGGATAGGTTTTCCAGCTATTTCTAACTGACTGGAAGCAGCAGATCTAGTTCTTTGAGAATCAGGAATGAACATGTGTTTAATTTTCAGACTAATTTATCACGAGGTCAAAAATGGGGTATGTAACTGGGAACATTGTCAGGGGTTGTGTTGTTGTTGTTGGGTAACTAGCGACTCAATTGGGTCCTTCATTTTGAGAAAAAAAAAATCTCCTATTGAGTTTCCTTAGGCTACTAATTGTAAATGCATTTAGTTTTTTTAAATGTTTTGTTGAAGCTCTTTTTTTATACGTTTCACTTTCCAATATCTTTCCACCTTGCTTCCTCTCTTCCCACAGACTCATCCGCAGTAATGAAGTTCACCATATGACTATATTTCCTTATCTTAACATTGTGTAGGTAGTCAGAAGTTGTGAAGAAATCCATGGAACAAACAAAATAACCAATTAAGACAATATAATGTGCTTTGCACTAAGTAAAATGATTTCAGAATTAAAAGAACCTTCGTGCTTATTTAGATGATCATAGGAAAAGAAGGGATCTCAGAAATCATTGGCCAGGGAACTTAATCAAGGTAACTAAGGGATAATCTTAGGAATTTTAATCTGTGCATGATTGACAGACTTCTCATAAGTGATTTTCTCTTTATAGAACCACCTGGCAGTACAGGTTTTGGAAGAGGGAAGAAGGACAACTTTGGTGCTTGTCACATCGCATTGCTGAGATTTTAGCTCTGATTGGAAAAGGAAAGTTGTTTCTTTGGGAAAGGTAATATCTAGTTGGGGGGATACTAATTAGGCCCTGTGCAATGAGGTCACACACTTTCCTTAGGTAAAAAGATTATACAGTAAGAAAGTTTCTTCCCACATGGTTGTATCTTTCTAAGCACAAGGGGAAGAATTAGCAATACTGAGAATCTCATCTGCTGTATACCTGATAATAGTCATTCAGCCTTTACATAAGACCTCCAGTGATCAGAAACATACCATTTCAGGGGGCAATTCCTTTCATTTTGAGGAAGAGCTAATCATTAGGGTGGTTTCCATTATATAGAAGCCAAATCCGCATGGAACTTTAATCCCTCTACACATAATCTTGCTTTTGGGAGATACAATAACATCCCTGGTCCTTCTTTCACCCAACTTCATTTAGAATATTTGAAAATAACTTGAGAATAATGCCTTACATCTTTTCTAGTTTCTTCAATAGATCCTTCCATAGAAGAAAGTTAGCACAGTGGTTAGAGTACTAAGCTTATAAGTCAGAAAGACCTGAATTAAAATCCTGCCTCAGATATTTTCCATCTGTACAACCCTGGAAAAGTCACTTAAAATTCTCAGTTTTTGTTTTCTCATCTGTAAAATCAGAGTAATAATATTGCCTATTAAGATAGGAGATATTCTTCCTCTGCTTGTGGAACAAATCAAATGAGAAAACATAGGTAAAGCACGTTGCAAACCTTGAAGCAATATATGAATGTTGGCTGTTGGTGGTGGTGGTGTTGTCATTGTTGCTATTGACAATCATGATGTTTGTTGTTATCTGTATTCACTTTTTAACCTGTTCTTTCTCTAATATAGCTGTGGCTGTTGTTCAACGTCTGTCCCAAAGTGCAAAATTGAACATTGTCTGACTGTACATTGGGAAGAACATTGGCTCTAGGGTCAGAAGACCTGGTTTCAAATTTCACCTCCTATCCTTATTACCTTTGTGACTATGAATACATCACATTACTCCCATGGTCCTCACTTTCATTATCTGTAAATGGAACATATGGCTTCTGGGGCCCCTTTTAGCCTTGGATATATGATTCTATGGATGATGGTCTTACCAAGGCAGATTATAATAAAACTCTCATTTATTTGTTCCAGAAATTTTATTTTATTAATGCAGGTTAATATATGTTCATATAAAATATTAGCCAACTACGCTTCCCTCATATAGTACCTGTATTTATATTATGGACACAAGAGAGAAGTTATGAATTCATATTTATATATTCAATCCATAATTATAGCCTGTTAAGGTGTTTTGGGAGCTTGATATTCATCTACCATTTAAACTTTATCTGCCCTCACCAATGTTATATCATCTTCAATTTTAGTAAATCTTGCTTTCTATGCCTTCATATAGGAAATTGATAAAATTGTTGAGCTACACATGATGAAAGCTAGATCTCATGACATTCCACTCTAGACCCATTTAAAAATTGACATGGATCCACTAATCTTATTCTTTAGATCTAGTCATTCAAGCAGTTCTGAATCTACTTACATATACTATCATCATGTTGGCTGATTACATACTTATTTGTTACAATGGAGAGCTTTTCTCTGAGGTAGAAAGAATTTATACAGAGAGGAAACAGAGATAGAAAAAAAGAGAGAGAAAGGAAATTAATGTCAATGGAACATTTTTTTAAAATACAGAAAAGACCACAAAGAAATTAACAATGGTGCAGAGATAAGAAACATGTTGTTGGTATTAGCATGATAAATTTAATGTGTTTTAAAAGTGAACAATGATAGAGATTTCCAAAGCATTTGTTTTGAAAAAAATTCAGAAAAGAGCATAAGAAAATGCAGAATGTGACAGAAGTAAGCTAAACAATATTTGTATTATCATTTAAATTTAATATAGTCATAAAAATAAATAATCATAATGATCATTGTAATAGAAATGCATGTTTACATACCCAGTTTTGTTTTCTGTTAATTTTATTTTGAAGTGTTCATGTTGGTCAGGTCACCCTTATCTATTTTGCCCATAAGTATATGAAGAGTAATTTTATCATTTGCTTTGTTGAAATCCAGCTGTTCTATCTACTATTTTCCTGGATCTACTAACATACTCGCTGTATTAAAAAAGAAAATGATATTGGTGTGTCATAATATATCTCTAATGAAGATAAACTAGTTCTTAGTTAACACCATTTTCCTCTCTAAATGTTCACAAACTCAATCTTTAATAAGATGTTCAAGAATGTTGCCAGGAATGTTGGATGCAGTGGTATATATTTTAATATACATATCCACCATCTTCTCTTTTTGACAATCATGACATTTACCCATGCTGAATCCTTTGGCACATCTCATTCTCTCCATAGTTTCCAAATGATCAAATACAGACATTTAACAGTCATATGCAACAATTCTTCCAGTAACCAGAGATACAATTTCTGTAGGCCTAGAGACACTGAGGACAATAAGATTCCTTCTTACTATATCTTTACTTATCTTGAGTTTAAGCTACTTTTTTTTATTTTTTATTTTATTTTTTTAATTTATTTATTTAACATATTTAGTTTTCAGCATTGACTTTTCAGAAGAATTTGAATTACAAATTTACTTTCCATTTCTACCCTCGCCCCCCACTCCAAGATGACGTATATTCTGGTTGCCCTGTTCCCCATTCAGCCCTCCCTTCTGTCACCCCACTCTCCTTCCATCCCCTTTTCCCTTCCTTTCTTGTAGGGCAAGATAAATTTCTACACCCTATTGCCTGTGTATCTTATTTTCTAGTTGCATGCAAAAACTTTTTTTTTGGTTTTTGAACATCTGTTTTTAAAACTTTGAGTTCCAAATTCTCTCCCCTCTTCCCTTCCCACCCACCCTCCCTAAGAAGTCAAGCAATTCAACATAGGCCACACGTGTATCATTATGTATAACCCTTCCACAGTACTCATGTTGTGAAAGACTAACTATATTTTTCTCCTTCCCAACCCATCGCCCTTTATTGAATTTTCTCCCTTGACCCTGTCCCCTTTACAAAGTGTTTGTTTTTATTTACCTCCACCCCCATCTGCCCTCCCCTCCATCACCCCCCCTTTTTTATCTTCTTCCCTCTTCTTTCCTGTGGGGTAAGATACCCAATTGAGTATGTATTGTATTCCCTCCTCAAGTCAAATCTGTGGAGGAGCAAGATTCACTCATTCCTCCCTCACTTGCCTTCTCTTCTCTTCCTACAGAACTACTTTTTCTTGCCACTTTTATGCTAGATAGTTTACCCCATTCTATCCCTCCCTATCTCCCTCTCTCAATATATGCCTCTCTCATCCCTTAATTTGATTTTATTTCTTTTAGATATCTTCCTTTCATCTTCAACTCACCCTGTGTCCACTCTCTCTCTCTCTCTCTCTCTCTCTCTCTCTCTCTCTCTCTCTCATTCTTTCTCTCTTTACATATATATATATATGTATGTATATATATATATATGTAATTACACACACATACATATATACATACATGCACATTCACTTATATATATGTATACATAAACATATATATATACATATATATAGGCATATTTCTTTCAGCTACTAGGATATTGAGGTCTCATGAATCATACTTGTCATCTTACTATGTAGGAATGTAAACAAAACAGTTCAACTTTAGTAAGTCCCTTATGATTTCTCTTTCTTGTTTACCTTTTCATGGTTCTCTTGATTGTTGTGTTGGAAAGTCAAATTTTCTATTCGGTTCTGGTCTTTTCACTGAGAAAGCTTGAAAGTCCTCTATTTTATTGAAAATCCATATTTTGCCTTGGAGCATGATACTCAGTTTTGCTGGGTAGGTGATTCTAGGTTTTAATCCTAGCTCCATTGACCTCCGGAATATCGTATTCCAAGTCCTTTGATCTCTTGATGTAGAAGCTGCAAGATCTTGGGTTATTCTGATTATGTTTCCACAATACTCAAATTGTTTCTTTCTGCCTGATTGCCATATTTTCTCCTTGATCTGGGAGCTCTGGAATTTGGCGACAATATTCCTAGGAGATTTCTTTTGGGGATCTATTTGAGGAGGCGATTGGTGGATTCTTTCAATTTTTGTTTTGTCCTGCGGCTCTAGAATATCAGGGCAGCTATCCTTGATAATTTTTGAAAAGATGATATCTAGGCTCTTTTTTTGATCATGGCTTTCAGGTAGTCCAATAATTTTTAAATTCTCTCTCCTGGATCTATTTTCCAGGTCAGTGGTTTTTCCAATGAGATATTTCATATTGTTCTTCAATTTTTTCATTCCTTTTGTTCTGTTTTATAATATCTTGATTTCTCATAAAGTCACAAGCTTCCACTTGCTCCAATCTAATTTTTAAGTTAGTATTTTCTTCATTGGTCCGTTGGACCTCCTTTTCCATTTGGCTAATTCTGCCTTTCAAGGTATTCTTCTCCTCATTGGCTTTTTGGAGCTCTTTTGCCATTTGAGTTAGTCTATTTTTTAAGGTGTTGTTTTCTTCAGTGTATTTTTCAGTATTTTTTGGGGTCTCCTTTAGCAAGTCATTGACTTCTCTTTCATGGTTTTCTTGCATCCTTCTCATTTCTCTTCCCAATTTTTTGTCTACTTCTCTAACTTGCTTTTCCCAAACCTTTTTGAGCTCTTTCATGCCCAGGGACCAGTTCATGTTTTTCTTGGAGGCTTTTGGTGTAGGCTCTTGCACTTTGTTGACTTCTTTATGCTGTATGGTTTGGTCTTCTTTGTCATCAAAGAAAGAATCCAAAGTCTGAGACTGAATCTAGGTGTGTTTTTGCTGCCTGGCCATATTCCCAACCAACTAACTTGACCCTTGAGTTTTTCAGCAGGGTATGACTGCTTGTAGAGTAAAGAGCTCTATGTTCCACGTTTAGGTGGGATGTGCCAGCTCTGCCACACCAGCAGTCCTCCTTCCCCAAGAACCCCCAACCCGGACTGGGCTTAGATCTTCAACATGCTGTGTACTCCTGCTCTGATCTGCCACTTAATTCCTTCCACCAGGTGGGCCTGGGGCCGGAAACAATAGCAGCTATAGCTGCCCCACCTCTCCTGCACCGGGGCGTTGGCTGAACCTCAAACTCCTTCCACTCCCGCAGCTTTTCCCACTAACTTTCTCTGTTGTCTTTGGTGTTAGTGGGTTGATAAGTCTGGTAACTGCTGCATCTCACTGATTCAGAGCACTAAGGACCTCTCCACCCAGCTCCTGTTCTGGTTTGTCCGAGCAGATCATGCTCCCAGCTCCATGTGGGATAGACCTCATCCAGAGACCATCCAGGCTGTCCTGGGCTAGAGCCCTGCTTCCCTCTGCTGTTTTGTGGGTTCTGCAGTTCTATAATTGGTTCAGAGCCATTTTTTATAGTTTTTTGGAGGGACTTGGCAGGGAGCTCACTGCTTTCCAGCCAGCATCTTGGCTCCACCCCCGGAAGTCCTAAGCTACTTTTTAAAGACTTTAGTTTTTTTTTTCTTTTCTAGTCAAAGAATATTGATCCAAATCTAAGATGAAGTTTATAGGGATAAATCTTATGTTTTGATTTTAAAAATCAACTTCACAAGTATAAGATGGATATCATACAGTATGATGGGAAGTCATCTGAATAAAATCTGAGGATTTTTGGGAATTACTGACTCATTACGGCAAAAAAAAAGAAAAAAACAATGTCTTTGTAGACTACGCAAAGAGAAGTAGAGAGGTAAGGTGTTCAGTTGTAAGGAAATTATACTCCTAATATACTCTCTCCTAGGAAGAACCATATATGTTTTAGTATGTTCAATTCAGGTGCTACATTTTACGACTGGAATTCATATTCCAAAGAGCTCAGGAACATGGCAACCTGAATTGTGAAAACCTCAAGATCATGAGGGTAAGTTGAAGAAAATGAAGACAACTTGCCTAGAGAATACTTTGGGGGGTGCGTTGCAGTTATCTTTAATTATTTGAAGGGTTTCTCTCTCTTTTGTGATTAATGATCCAATTTATTTTTTTCTATCCTCATCTTTATCGATTTCTCTGCACCATTCGACATTTTAAAAATCTTCTTTGTATACTAGAGGCATCTAAGTGCATTGTGCATAGAGAGCTGGACTTCCAATCTACATGAATGGAATTTGAATACTGCCTCAAGTTAGTCACTCTAGCTTTGTTAGCTTGGATATGCCACTTAACTTCTCTTAGCTTCAGTTTTCTCTTCTATAAATGCAGGTAATAATGGAACCTATATGGCAGCATTGTTGTAAGTATCCGGGGAAATAGTCTAGGCAGAACATTTTTAAAATGTAAGAAACTATATGAATATTGTGCTTATGGTTGTTGTCCCCATTATATTCTTACCTCCCTGAATTAGACTTCTGGTAAGAGAGAAAGAGAGGGGTGGGGAGGGGGGAGGGAGAAACAGAGAGACAGAGAGAGACAGAGAGACAGAGAGATGGCTGAAAGGGAGAGGGAGGGAGAGAATGAGGAAAATGTGAAGAGTTTAGAAGAGGCAAATTTAGACTTGGTGTAGGAAGAAACTATAAAAAATCAAAGGTATTAAAAAACATTTCCTGTACTGTCTCAGAAGTTATTTGTTGCACCATCACCTGGGCTCTTTGGGCAAAGTCCAAATAATTTGTCAGGTATGTAGAAGAGTCTTTGTTCAGGTCTGATTTTAAGTAGATGCTCTCTAAGGTCTGTGATAACTCTTAATTCTCATTCTCCATTGTTAACTCTTAAATGGAGTGATATATCGCCAATGCAATACCCACACCTAATGCTGTGAATACACAGATGTATTTCCAGGTTTGATTCACAAGATATAAAAGACTCTCTTCATGGAAGCCAGAACCAAGACATTTATTCAAACACTAGAAAGCCAAATCCCAAAATCAGAAAACAAAATCCATCACAGCAAAAAACAAATGTATACACATTATCAATGCAGAGAGCACTGACATCCCCAAACCTTGCTTCTGTCAGCCTTCCCACAAGCACACTCCCTTAAGAAAAAAACACTCCTTTTCTCACTCATGCTAGCTGCTGCTACCACTCTCCTCCCCAAGCTACAACTCCCACCTTCTCTCTCCCAGCTCCATCTCACTCCAACTTCCTGCTCCACCCCTTCCTGCTCCACCCATATGGCAAGCTACTCTGACCACAGGCTCATATGACTCAGGCTTCCATGTGACTTAAGCAGGTCACATGGGCCTATTAGTGGATGGGAAAGATCTTCCTATTTTCATTAATATTCAGCCCCATGATCTTTTGTATACCATAGGTCAATGGGAGTTTTAGTAGTAATTGGTATCAACAGAACTGTGCAACAATATAACAGGGATTACACAAAATAGGCACAAAACAATATCTTAGGGTGGGGCTTGAGAACAAGTACCCCCTCTCAAATGGATGGAGTCCAAAATGCCTTGGGGCAAGGGGAAAGGTCTCTTCTTCTATAGCTACTTCCTGCTGAAATTGGATGTATAGCTGTCCTTGCCTGAAGAGGTCCCATTGAAGGGGTCAATTAATTTTTTTAATCTTCCAATTATTTTGATTTGATATATTTTTTAGTTTTCAGCACTGATTTCTACAAGATTTTGAGTTACAAATTTTCTCCCCATTTCTACCCTCTCCCCTACTCCAAGATGGAATATATTCTGATTGCCCCATTCTCCAGTCAGCCCTCCCTTCTATCACCCCCTTCACCTCCCCCCACCCCCATCCCTTTTCCCCTTACTTTCTTGTAGGGCGAGATAGATTTCTATGCCCTGTTGCTTTCATATCTTAATTCCCAGTTGCATGCAAAAACAACTTCTTTTGAGCATCTGCTTTTAAAACTTTGAGTTTTGAATTCTCTCCCCTCTTCCTTCCCCACCCACTCTCCCCAAGAAGGCAAATAATTCAGCATATGCCACGCATGTATAATTATGCAAAACACTCCCATAAATAGTCATGTTGTGAAAGACTAACTATATTTTCCTGCCTCCAATCCTGACCTCCTTTATTGAGTTTTCTGCCTTGACCCTGTCCCTTATCAAAAGTGTTTGCTTTCGATTACTTCTTCCCCTAATTTGCCCTCACTTCTATCATCTCCCTTTTTTATGCCCTTCCCCCTACCTTCATGTGGGGTAAGATATCCAATTGACTGTGTATGCTATTCCCTCCTCAAGTCAAATCTGATGACAGCAAGATTCACTCATTCCCCCTCACCTACCCCTCTTCCATTCCAATGAACTGCTTTTTCTTGCCACTTTTACACGAGATAATTTACCCCATTCTGTCTCTCCCTTTCTCCCTCTCTCAATATATTTCTCTCTCATCCCTTAATTTTATTTTATTTTTTTAGATATCATCTCTTCATATTTAACTCATCCTGTGCCCTCTGTCTATGTATATGTCTATTCCCTTCAGCCACCCTAATACTGAGAAAGTTCTCATGAATTACACACAACATCGTTCCATGTAGGCGTGTAAGCAAAACAGTTCCACTCCCCTGTGATTTCTCTTTCTTGTTTACCTTTTCATGCTTCTCTTGATTCTTGCATTTGAAAGTCAATTTTCCTATTCAGGTTTGGTCTTTTCACTGAGAAAGCTTGAAAGTCCTCCATTTGATTGAAAATCCATATTTTGCTTTGGAGCATTATATTCAGTTTTGATGGGTAGGTGATTCTTGGTTTCAATTCCAACTTTTTTATACACAGATGTATATCAATGCATCATATTCCCAGCCCTTCGATCCCTTGATGGGGAGACTGCTAGATCTTGTGTTATCCTGATTGTGTTTCTACAATACTCAAATTGTTTCTCTCTGGCTGCTTACAATATTTCTCCTTAACCTGGAAATTCTGGAATTTGGTGACAATATTCCTAGTTTTCTTTTGGGGATCATTTTTCAAGAGGTGATCTGTGGATTCTTTCAATTTCTATTTTGTGCTCTGGTTCTAGAATATAAGAGCAATTTTCTATGATAATTTCTTGAAAGATGGTGTCTAGGCTCTTTTTGGATCATGGCTTTCAGGTAGTCCAATAATTTTTAAATTATCTCTCCTGGATCTATTTTGCATGCCAGTGTTTCTTTCCAATGAGATATTTCAAATTGTCTTCCATTTTTTCATTCCTTTGCTTCTGTTTTATAATACCTTGATTTCTCATAAAGTTACCAGCTTCTACTTGCTCCAATCTAATTTTTAAGATAGTATTTTCTTCAGTGGTCTTTTGAACTTCATTTTCCATTCAGCTAATTCTGCTTTTCAAGGCATTCTTCTCCTCATTGGCTTTTTGGAGCTCTTTTTCCATTTCAGTTAGTCTATTTTTTAAGTTGTTATTTTCTTCAGTACTTTTTTGGGTCTCCTTTAGGAAGTCATACACTTGTTTTTCATGATTTTCTTGCATCACTCTCATTTCTCTTCCCAATTACTCCTCTGCTTCTCTTATTTGCTTTTCCAAATCCTTTTTGAGCTCTCCCATGGCCTGAGACCAATTCATATTTTTCTTGGAGGCTTTTGATGTAGGCATTTTTACTTTGTTGTCTTCTTCTGGCTGTATGTTTTGATCTCCTTTGTCACCAAAAAAGCAAAAAAAAAAAGATTCCAAAGTCTGATTCTGAATCTGGGCCCATTTTTTGCTGCTTTTCATGTTCCCAGCAACTACTTGACCCTTGAGCTTTTTGCAAAGGTATGACTGCTTGTAGAGAGTACTTCGTCCCAAACTTTTTGGGCCTTGTGCTGCTGTTTTCAGAGCTATTTCTACAGAGCAAGCTCTGCCACACCAGTGCTCCTCCTCCCCCAAGAACCACCAACCTTGATCGCAACTCAGATCCAAGCAGGCTCTGCACTCCCCCTCTGATCCACTGCTTAACTCCTCTTACTGCGTGGGCCTGGTGCCAGAAGCAACCTCAACTGTAGCTCTGGAAGCAGCACCAGAGCTGCACTACTTCCACACCCCCAGGGCTGGGGCTGACTTCTCACTTGTCTCACTCCACTCTAGCAGCTTTTCCCAATAACCTTCTCTGTTGTCTTTGGTGTTTGTGGGTTGAGAAGTCTGGAAACTGCCACAGTTCAATGATTCAGGACCCCACCTCCTGTTCTGCCCGGTTCCTGGTCTGGTTGGTCCTGGCCTGGCCCATGCTGGGTTGTTCCCTGCTCCACTCTGAGCTCCGTGTTATAGACCCTTCCCAGAGACCATCCAGGCATTTTTAGCCTGGAGCCCTGCTTCCCTCTGTTATTTCATGGGTTCTGCAGCTCTAGAGTTTGTTCGGAGCCATTTTTTACAGGTGTTTGGAGGGACCTGGGGGAGAGCTTAAGCAAGTCCCTGCTTTCCAGCCATCATTTGGCTCTGGTTCTCTGAAGGCGTCAATTCTTTATCTGGCTTCTGGAGCTTGGTTGATGCCAGGGCCAGGGGTGACACAGCACAGTCTTGAACAGGGGGTGACATCCAGTTCAAGTGGTCAGACATCTATAGGTAGAGGGCACCAAACCTTCAGGAAACAAATCTTGCAAACTAGATAAAAAGACAAAAAATAAGGAGATGATGCCAAGAAGTAGGGTGAATACAGGATTAGCCATGCTTCTGTAGTCCATGAAACCACTAAAACTGTATTAATTCCTGTCCTCCTCACTGCTGTTTATTTCTTTAATCTGAAATCAGGGTTTGGCCAATTTCCTATTCTCCCTGAAAGTGTGACAAACTTGGATACCATGATTCAGGAGTGTCTACAGCAGCAGTTCCTACTTCCCTCTTCAGTCTAATATTAAGTACCTTTTCTTAGTACATCCTATATAGCTCATTAGTTGTAATACCATCTATTCTTCCAAAGTCTATCCCTGCTCTCAATGGAATGGTAAACAATTCTTTTCTTGTTAATCTCTTCTGACTTTAAGTCCACTGACTATTTACTCTTCTTTCTTAAGGAAACATATCTTTTCCCCTTTCCCCTAACTTGCCAAACTGTGAAATCTTATCCAGAACCTCTGGAAGAGAGTGCCATATTTCCCCAATTAGATGAGTCAGAATTAGATGCTTATAAGCAGGAGGAGCCATCTTCACTATTGCATTTCTATCAGAAATTATTAAAGAAGTATACCATGATATGCATCTGTGTCTGCAATCATAATTGTAATTTTCATTACCTCTTCCTTTAACTTTCTCCTGCAATTTTTTATTGAATACCAAGGTCTATCTCCAATAGGCCACACAGAGTCTGTTGTATATTGTTTGTTGCATCTCTCTGCAGCTAAAGCTAATAGATTAGTTTCCTTGTTACCTCTTTGCATATGTAAATCCCTAAAAGCTTACTGTACAAAAGAATTCTGACAGATATCTATGAATTTCAAATAATCTATGTTATCTATTCCAACTCTTCAGGCCCCCTCATCACTGATCCTATTTTGGAACAATTTTCCTATTTTGGAGTTGACTCAAAATATCTGTGACTTGCTGAGTAAAATCCTCAATTATTTCCCTGGCCCCTCTAGTTCTCCTGTTTCCTTCATAGTATTGCACAAACACACGCCTCCTCATCTAATTTTGTTTCATTCTCCTCCCATGCAGCTTCCTGCCAGGTGTTTGGACCCCAATCAAGTCCAGCCTCTGGAAGGGCTTCGTGCACTTTTTTCTGTCAATTTTTTTTGCTTCTTTTTATGAACTAAACTAACAGGTGGCTTCTCTTTTGACACCTGTAACTTTCTAGTTTGCTCTTCTAAAGGAAAGTTTGAATGCTGTAGCATAGAGAGCTTCTCATATAAATCAGTTAACTCCTTTTGCATCTGAACCTTTTCCTCCAGCAATGTGTTTCTGCTTTTACATATGATTTGATAACTTGTTACCAAGGCCCAGCCTCTTCTATACACCCCTGCTATTTCTTTCCCCAGTTCTATTGGTATTCCTTGCAAAAATCTTTCTAAATTTCTGGGTGCTCCCTTCTGTAGCCTCAGTTCTCAGTTTTCACAGAGTTTTGTGCTTTTAGCCCATTCTCTTGCTAGGGAGAAATAAGGTAAATCCTCCAATCCTGGGATATCCATTTTCTTCCCTAAAGCCTTCCTGCCTCCAAATAGAGGTTTTATATCTTGTGACCCTGTCCATGATGCCAAATATATTGCCAATGCTATACCCACAGTGAATGCTATGAATATGCAGGCATATTCCCAGGTTTGAATCACAAGATATAAAAGACTCTCTTCATGGAATACAGAACCAAAACATTTATTCAAACACTAGAAAGCCAAATCCCAACACCAGAAAGCAAAATTCATCATAGCAAAAAAGAAATCTATAGACACTATCAATGCAGGGGCACTGACATCCCCAAGCCTTCTCTCTGTCAGACTTCCCACAAGCAAACTCCCTTAAGCAAAATCACTCCCTCTCTCACTCATGCTAGCTGCTGCCCACTCTCTCTCTCTCTCTCTCTCTCTCTCTCTCTCCTCCCAAGCTGCAACTCCCACCTCCTTTCTCCCAGCTTTGTCTCACTCCAATTTCCTGCTCCACCCCTTCATGCTCCACCTATTTGGCAAGCTACTCCCACTATATGTGGATCATTTGACTCAAACTCAAGCTGGTCACATGGGCCTATTAATGAATGGGAAAGATTTTCCCATTTTCATTTACAAAACAAGTGCCTACCTCCTCTTGAGAGTCATATCATTTCTACATGAGCAATAAATTCCTTCTCGTTGACCACAGTTAGGTCCAGAATAGCCATTTCCTTTATCATTTCCACTACATTTAAAAAAAGAGAAAAATATCAGATGAAGCCAGGATGGTAGAGTAAAAGCAGGGATTCACCTGAGCTCTCCCACAAACTACTTCAAATACCTCTAAAAAGTTAATCTAAACAAATTTTAGAGTGGTAGAATCCAAAAAGAGGCAAAGTGTGGCAGATTTCCAGTCTAAGACAAACTAGATGGTAGACAGGAGGGGTCTGTTGCACTAGATTGGAAAAGGAATGAAGTTTAGCATGCAGGGTGAACCAGTGCAGGTTCAACCATGGCAAAGTCGCAGCAGACTCCAGCAGACTGAATAACTGGCAGCAGTGGCAATTTCCAGACCTCTTAGCACATTGGGAGGGGCAGTTTATCTGTCATAAATTGGTGAGAGACAAGTATAGTCCTAAGCAGGGCCTGCAGCAGTGACAGCAGCTAGTTTTGGGGCTGTCAGCCCACAGACTGAATATTTGAACGCTGCTTATTTAAACTTCCAGGAAACAAGATGGTGAAGTAAACAGTAGATTGCTCTCACCTACACTTGTTTACTTGAAAAACCCAAAGAATATTGTCCCAGAAAAATCCTGGAGTAGTGGAGCCAGCAGAAAGATGTGGTATTTCTTACTTTCATTTATATCTCTGGAGACTAGTGGGATTTATGGGAAATCTCCCTCTTGCTGTGGCTGAAAGGAACTAGTACAGACTGGAAGCATCCCAGCAAGCCAAAAAGAAGCCTTACCTCAGCAGACTAGAAAGAGATCCTGAGCCCCAGGTTGGAGGATCAGGCAAGCACCAATGGAAGGCACACACTACCTTCAGCTCAGCACCAGCTAAAATACCAGACTACTAAAATATCCAACTGCAAGCACCTGAGACAACCAGACCCCTGGTCCCCAGCACAAGAAGTCTGGAGAGTGCCCCCTGAGCCCCAGAAGCAGAGATCGAATTTAAAAGCCAAAAATAAAAAAAAAGAAAAGGCAAACAACATGAGCAAGAAGAATGAAAGAAGTCAATGACCATAGAGAAATATCTTGGTGAAAGGGAAAAGAGGACAATAACATCAATATACCTGTATCCAAAAACCCAAAGGGGAATACGAACTGGTCTCAAGCCCAAAAAAGCCTTCTTAGAAGAGCTCAAGAAGGATTTTAAAAGTCAAATAAAAGACAAAATGGGGGGATGCACTGAAGAGAAAAAGCTCCCTAAAAAGTACAATTTCCTAAATGGAAAATGAGATACAAAAGCTAAATAAAAGAAACAATTGGTTAAAAAATTAAAATTGGGCAACTGGAAGCTAATGACTCTATGAGACATCAAGAATCAGTCAAAAATTGAACAAAAAAGAGAAGAAAATGTTAAATATGTCATTGGAAAAATGACAGACCTGGAAAATAGATCCAGGAAAGATAATTTAAGAATTTTTGGTCTATCTGAACAGCATGAAGAAAAATATGTCCTGGACATCATCTTTCAAGAAATCACCAAGGAAAATTTCCCTGGTATCCTAGAACCAGAAGATAAAAGTCATATAATGAATCCACTGATCACCTCCTGAAAAAGGTCCCAAATCAAAAATGCCAAGGTATATTATAGCCAAATTCCAGAATTATCCACTTAAAGAGAAAATACTGAAACCAGCCAGAAAGAAACAAATCAAATATTGTGGAAAGACAGTCAGGATTATGCAGGACCTTGCTTCTTCTACGTTAAAAGATCTGAGGGCATGGAATATGATATTTCACAAGGCAAAGGAACTTGGATGACAACCAAGGATCTACTACTCAGTGAAATTGAGCATAATCTTTCAGGGGAGGAGATGAACATTCACTGAAATGAGAGGCTTCCAGCCTTTCCTGATGAAAAGACCAGTGTTCAATGGAAAATTTCCTCTTCAAATACAAGATTTAAGAGAGGCATAAAAAGATAAACAGGAAAGGGAAAAATCAACAGCAACAACAACATGTTATTCAATAAGGAAAAACTGTTTACATCCCTAAAAGGGAAGGTGATATATTTAACTCCTGAGCACTGTTTCTTTATTCCATCATATAGAAGGGAGATATATAAACAAGAGGGCATGGAAAATTTAAGTGGATTTTGATGTGTTGATAAAAAAAAACTAAATGCTGAAAAAAGATTGCAATGGGAGAAGAGAAAAGGAGGAGGTAGAAAATGGTAATTACATCACATGAAGAGGCACAAAGGCACACTACAGGAAAGGGAAAGAAGGGATGGTGATGAGCATGGTTTGAACTTTACTGACTCTGATTTGGCTCAAGGAGAGAATAACATACTCAGGAATAGAAATCTAATTTGCCCTACAAGCAGTTGGTGGAGGGAAGGGGAAAGAAAAGGGAGGTAAGGAGAGAATGGACAGAAGAAATAGTAAGGGAAAAGGGAAAGTAAAGGGAGGGGGGCTGATAGAAGGGAGGGCATATTGAGGGAATATATGGTCAAAAGCAAAACTCTAGTGAGTAGGGAAAGAGAAAAGGAGAAAGATAAACATATCGGCAGGGGGATAGGATGGAGAGAAAGAAACAGATAGTAATCATAACTGTGAATATGAATGGGATGAACTCTCCAATAAACAGAAGTGGATAGCAGAATGGATTAAACATCATAATCCTACAATATGTTGTTTACAAGAAACACACTTGAAATAGAGGGATACATGCAAGGTAGAGGTCAAAGACTGGAGTAGAATATATTACTCTTCACCTGAAGTAAAAAACAAAACAAAAAGCAGGGGTAGCAAGCCTAATCTCAGATAAAGCAAAAGCAAGATAGATCTAATTTAAAAAGATAAGGAATGAAACTATATTCTGCTAAAAGGCCCATAAGCAATGGAGCAATAATATTAATAAACATAGATGAACCATGTGTCATAGCATCCAAATACTCAGAGCAGAAGTTAAGGGAGTTATAGGAAGAAATTGACAGCAAAATTGTATTAGCGGGGTATGTCAACCTCCCCATCTCTGAACTAGATAAATCTAATCACAAAATAAACAAGAAAGAAGTTAAGGAGCTGAATAGAATTTTAAAAAAATGTGGATATGGCAATCCTCTGGAGAAAAATTAATGGGGTTAGAAAACAATATATGTTTTCTCCATGGTACATGACACTTAAAAAACTGACTATGTACAAGGGCATTAAAACCTTGCAATCCAATGCAGAAAGACAGAAATATTAAATGCATCCTTGCCAGATCATGGTGCAATAAAAATTATATGTGATAAAGGACTGTGGAAAAATAGACTCCAAATTGATGGGAAACTAAATAATCTAATCCTAAAGAATGAGCGGGTCAAAGAAAAAGTCACAGAAACAATCAAATACTTCAACCAAGAGAATGACAATGATGAGACAACATACCAAAACTTATGGGATGCAGTAAAAGCAGTTCTTAGGGGAAGTTTAATATCTCTAAATTCTTACATGAATAAAGTAGAGAAAGGGGAGATCAATGAATTGGGCATCCAACTAAAAAAGCTGGAAAAAGACTAAATTGAACATCCCCAGTGAAATACCAAATTAGAAATACTGAAAACCAAAGGAGAGATTAATAAAACTGAATTAAGAAAACTATTGAAGTAACAAATAAAACTAAGAGCTGATTTTATGAAAACACAAATGAAATTGATATAGCTTTGGATATATCTTTCCAATTCTTTGCCACCACAAAAAGAGCTGAATAAATATTTTTTTGTATATATGGATTCTTTCCCCACTTATATGATTTCTTTGGGATATGGCTCTAGAAGTAGTATTGCTGAATCAAAAGGTATGAACATTTTTATAGCCCTTTTGGCATAGTTCCAAATTGCTCTCCAGTATGGAGGGATCAGTTCACAACTCCACCCGTAATGTGACAATGTTCCAATTTTCCCACATCATTTCCCGCTTTAGTCAAGTTAGCCAATCTGACAAGAGAGATGCGGTACCTAAAAGTTGTTTTGATTTGCATTTCTCTATTCAATAGTGATTTAGAGCATTTTTTTATATGCCTATAGATATCTTTAATTTCTTCCTCTGGAAACTGTTCACATCCTTGTACCATTTCTCAGTTGGGAAATGACTTGTATTCCTAAAAATTTGTCTCAGTTTCCTGTACATTTTGGATATGAAGCTTTTATTAGAGACACTGGCCATAAAGATTTTCTGCCATTTTTATGCTTTCCTCCTAATCTTTGTCGCATTGGCTTTGTTTATACAAAAACTTTTCAATTCAACATAATCAAAAATATTCATTTTGTATTTTGTAATGCTCTCTATCTTTTGCTGGGTCAATAATTCTTTCTTTCCCATCAATCTGACAGGTAATTGGAGCAGATAAGAGTAAGTTCAGATAAGAGTAGTTCAGGGTGGGGTTGAGGAAACATGAGGGCTGAAATAATTATATGACACTCTCCACTCTGTGGAAAAGAAATAAGTTTAACTGCCAATGGAATACCATAGAGAAAAAAATTCTATGAATTTTTTAAATGACAAGTAATATCAATATTACATGAAGTATCTAAATAATTGAGAAAGTATTCTACCAAACTCCTGTTGTAAGACATTATTTTTAAACTAAACTAGGGAAAGATAAAAAAAATATAACATTAACTATAGATCAATATTATTACCAAATATCAAATCAAAAATTTAAACAGAACTCTCTCAAAGAAACTACACCAATCCATCCAAGAAATCATTGATTATATCAATGTTACCTTTATGTCAGATGTATAAAGGCAATTAGGAAAACATTAGGACATTAGGAAAACAACATAATTATTTTATTAAAAAGAGAAAAATATCTAGAGCCACATGATTACTTTAACAGAAAAAAAGTTTTTTTTTAATTATTATAACATTTCTACTAAAACATCTGCAGAAAGTAAGCATAGAGGGATGCTTCTAATGACATGAAAACCCATCAAAACAAAAAAAAATGTCATTAAATGGAATGGAAATATACTAGAAATTTAGCAATAAATAAAGGAGTAAAGCAAAGATGGTCACTCTCTTCACTTATACATGATATAGTTCTTGAAATGCTAGCAATAGAAATAATAAGAAACAAAACTATAATCAAAAAATATCAAATCCAAAAGGAGTGATAAACCTTTTCCTATTTGCTGAGAAAATGATGGTTTACTTAGAAAATCCTAGGAAATTAGCAAAACTGCTACTCAGTATGAATAATACAAACACATAAAAATATATAACTATTCAATGTATTTAATAGCTTCAGCAAAGTTTCAGCTTACAAAATAAAAATGCAAAGTTCAGCAATGTTCCTACAGCATAATAAAATCTAAGAGGTGATCCTAGAAGGGAAAATAGTATTTAAATAACTTACAAAATACATAAAATACTGGGAATCAAACTAGCAACGTACAAATCATCTTTCTATAATTACAAAGTACTCCTTGAAGAAATGAAGAATGAATTAAATAGCTGGAAAAAACATTCTGTGCTTATGGATGAATTGTAGTAATAGAATGAATATTATAATAAAATAAAAATTGAATGCCATTTCTATGCTAAGCTAAAATCAGTCTGTCAAAGGCATACTTTCAAGAAGTTGGTAAAACAATAACAAAATTAATTTGAAGAAACAGAAGAAATATTCATCATATTTTAAGGGAAGGGAAATAATGGAAAATTTACATATGAAAGAGCAATGCAATGTAAAAAATTCAAAATCTATTATAAAACAAGAACCATCAAAACCATTAAGTGTGTATGTGTGTGTATCTATATATCTATATCTATCTATCCATCCATCATCTATCTATCTATCTATCTATCTATCTATCTATCTATCTATCTATATGTCTGTCTGTCTTAGCAGCTATACCTGGAACAAAATATACAGTGGAAAATCAGAAAACAGTGGAAATCAATAAGCCACTGTTCTATAAAGTGGGAAAATGTAAATTGTTCTGGAAATAATTATTTGATTCAAAAAAATAGCAGTGATGGAAAAAATGGAAAGCATGGTACAAGAAATTAGGCCTAGACAAACACATATTACAATGCAAATAACTTCAAAATGCTATGTGATGTTAATATTAAAAATCATGCTGTAAAAAAGCAGCAAAGGAGACCATATACATTTCGCATCTATGAAGAAGAAACATATTTTCAATCAGAAAGGGAAAAACACAAAAAAATAGATAATTTGGTTGCCTTAAATCAAATGTTTGCAAATAAAAATATTTTATTTTGATAAGAGGGAATCAATGAAAAAATGCAAGAATGAGTAGCCTAGCCATATCAGATGTTAAATTGTATTATAAAATAGCCATCATCAAAACTGCTTGGCACTGGCTAAGAAATAGAGTGATGGATTAGTGAAATAGGTTAGGCACACAAGACACGGTATTCAATTACTATACTGATCTACTATTTGATTAACTCAAAGCCTCCACCTTCTGGGATAAGAACTCACTATTTGACAAGAAGTATTAGAAAAATTTAAAAAACATATGGCAGAAACTGGGGATAGACCAATATCTTATACTGTATACCAAAATAAATTCCAAATGGATTCATGAGTTAGATATTAAGGCTGATACTATAAGTAATCTGGGAAAGCAAGGGATAGTTAACTTTCATATCTGTGGAGAACAGAAGTATTTATGAGCAAACAAGAGATAAAGAACACTATGAAATGCAAAATGGATAATTTTGATTACATTAAATTGAAAAGTTTTTGTACAAACAAAGCCAATGCAGCAAAGATTAGGAAGGAAGCAGAAATCTGGGGAAAAAGTAAAACCATTGTCTCTGATAAAAGTCTCATTTCTAAAATATGTATTGAATTGAGCCAAATTTATAAGAATACAAGTCATTTCCCAATTGATAAATAGTCATAGGACATGAACAGGCAGTTTTAGGTGGAAGAAATTAAAGCTATCTATAGTCATATGAAAAAATGCTCTAAATCACTATTGATTAGAGAAATGCAAGTCAAAGCAACTCATAGGTACCACATCACACCTGTCAAATTGGCAAACATGACAAAATAGGAAAATTTGGAATACTGGAGAAGATGTGAGAAAATTGAAAAACTAATATATCTTTTGGTGGAATTGTGAACTGATCCAAACATTTTGGAGAATAATTTGGAAGTATGCCCAGAGGGCTATAAAATGTGCATAGCCTTTGACTTAAAAATACTACCTCTAGATCTGTATCCCAAAGGGATCATACAAATGGTAAAAGGACCCACATGTACAAAAATATTTGCAGCAGCTCTTTCTGTAGTAGCAAAGAATTGGAAATTGAGGAGAAGGCCATCAATTGGGGAATGGCTAAATGAGTTGTGTTATATGAATGTAATGGAATACTATTGTGCTATAATAAATGATGAACAGGTGGACTTCAGAAAAATCTGAAAATACTTATATTAACCTTTGCTGAGTGAGGGGATGTTTCAGCAATCCAGCTAGCAGCTTCTGTGGGGGTGTAAGATCCACCAACAACCAGCACCCAGAAAGCTGCCAACACACTGCAAAAGCACAGGTTCTTTTGATCTGCTTTAGTAAGGAAAGCAACATTAAGGTGTTGACAAGCTTACTTTAATTCAGCACAGAGATATCATTCACTTAGTTCAGGGGAAAAGACCAGCACCCTGAAGTTCAGAGCAAAACACAAACAAAGTACAAACATCGACAGACAGACCTTGTCTGATTCAAATCCCAATACATAGTTACCAGAGTTTAACAAAGTCCCAACATCCGGGTTTACGAGCTGGAGGGCTTCTTAGCTACAGCTGCCCGGGAGTGTCCAAACGCCACCAAGAATGAGAGTCCTAAACAAATTACAAACACTGACAGACAGACCAAATACAGATTCATAGTTACCAACATCTAGGTTCAGCCAAGGAGCTCATAATGTGGGCTGGCCCAGAGTCACCCGTGCCACCACTTCTGTGGGTAAGAACTCCCAAGAAGAGAAAGCCAACCCCTGGCTTTATATCTTTTTTAGGGTCAGGGGTGAGTCACACATGCAACTCACCCATGTGACCTAGAATCATCACAGAGAGGTAACTTAAACCCACGTGGTCTAAAAGCCTCTGCTGTCCCAGACATGTCACTCAAACTCATGTGTAAACTAGGCCCTCCCCTGAGGCAAGGTGGCACCAAGGACATCCAAGTCTAATCAAGGAAACAAAGGCCAAACTCTTCAAGGGTACTTGATTGAACTAAGTGCTAAGAGCCCATTTTGCTTACCAACACAGGGGAGCCGAACCTAGAGTATTTTGTACACAGTTACAGCCACATTGTGTGATGACTAACTTTGATAGAATTGACTTTTCTCAGCAATTCAAGGTTCTAAGAAAACTCCAAAGGAGTCATGATGGATGCTATCCAGATCCAGAGAAAGAATTACGGAATCTGAATGCAGATTGAAACATACTATTTGCTTTCTATCATTTTTTGTTTTGTTACTTCTTTCTCATAGTTCATTCCATTGGTTCGAATTCTTTTCAACATGACTAATGTGAAAACCTGTTTAATATGAATGTTTATATAGAGCCTATATTGGATTGCATACAATCTTAGGGAAGTGTGAAAGGGGGAGGGGAGGAAGGGGGAGAAAATTTGGAACTCAAAACCTTATGAAACTGAATGTTGTAAACTAAAAAATAAATAAATATATTTTTCTTTGCAGGGGGGAAGGCAGGACAATTGCGGTTAAATGACTTGCCCAAGGTCACACAGATAGTATGTGTGTCAATTGTCTGAGGCTGGATTTGAACTCAAGTCCTCCTGACTCCAGGGCCAGTGCTCTACTCATTGCACCACTTAGCTGCCCCAATAAATGTTTTTTTTTTTGTTTTAAAGAGGAAGCTTTGATGAAGAAAAGTCAAAATAAATCATCCATTAATTTAATTTATCATGGATATATATAAATAGTTAAGGAGGCACTTTATTATATCATGTTTTATTGATGGTTAATGATATTTCTTGTACTGTCTATCCACCAGAGCATTCTGAAATGTAGCCCCCTGTTTTTCCATTAATTGTATTGCAAATTCTCTCCACCATGTTTTTTCTGGTCCTGGATTTCCCCACATGAATGTGCCTTTGCAATATATAATGCTATCCTACAACTTTAAGAAAAATGTATTGTATTACTTTTAAGTACAAGGAATTTTACCCTAGTTAACAAACATATGTTAATCAACATTCACAATATTGCACAGAATGAAGCAAAAAAAAATATTCTAAAGAAAAGAGAGAAGGAAAAAAAGCAAAATGTCTTTAGAATGAGGCTCTACAAATATCTGAGAAATGAAGAAAAGTGAAAGTGAAAGGAGAAAGAAAAAATATGCCCAACTGAATGCAGAATTCCAGAGAATTGCAAGAGAGATAAGATTTTCTTAAATGAGTAATTCAAAGAAATTGAAGGGAAAAACATGATGGGAAAGACAAGAGATCACCTCAAGAAAATTAGAAATATTTAGGGAAATTTCATGCAAAAATGTGCATGATAAAAAGTAAAAATGGTAATTTTTAATAGACATGGAAGAGATTAAGAAGAAGTGGGAAGAATAAATCAAAGAACTATACAAAAAAGATCTTAACATCACTTATAACCATTATGGTGTGATTACTGATCTAGGGATAGGCATTCTGGAAAATGAAGTCAAGTGGGCTTTAGGAAGCATTGCTAACAATAAGGCTATTGGAGGTGATGGAATTCCAATTGAGCTATTTAAAACCCTTAAAGATGATGCTATTACAATACTTCACTCAATATGCCAGCAAACTTGGAAAACTAAACAGCATCCACTGAATTGAAAATATCAGTTTATGCCCCAATCCTAAAGAATAGTAATGATAAGGAAACTTCAAGTTACTGAATGATTGTACTGGTTTCACACACCAGCATGGTTATGGTTAAGACTCTGCAAACTAAGCTTCAGCAATATGTGGACTGGGAATTACGAGAAGAGCAGACTGGTTTCAAAGAGGCAGAGGAACTATAGACCAAATTGCGAAGATTCACTAGATTGTGGCAAAAGTAAAGTAGTTCCAGAAATAAAAAATCTGCATCTGCTTCAGTAAAGCCTTTGACTATATGGATCACAACAAAATTTGGCAAGTACTCAAAGAGATGGGAATACCAAATCATCTTACCTGTCTCTTGAGAAACCTGCATGTGGGCCAATCAACAGTTAGAATTGCACATGGAACAACTGATTATTTTAAGATTGGCAAAGGAACACAATGAGGCTGTGTATTATCACCTTATTTAACTTGTTTGCAGGGTACATCATGCAAAATATGAGGCTGAATGATGAATCAAAAGCCTGAATTAAGATTGTGAGGAGAAATATCAACAATCTCAAAAATACAGATGATAGCACTCATGACAAAAAGTAAAGAGGAATTAAGACACCTCTTGATGAGGGTGAAATAGGAGACTGTAAAAACTGGTTTGAATCTTAGCATCAGAAAAACTAAGATATTATCAACTGGTCCCATCAGTTCCTGGCAAATAGAAGGAGAAGGAATGCATGTGTCAGATTTTATATTCTTGGGCTCAAAGATCACTGCATATGGTGATCGCAGCCATGTAATTGAAAGACACTCCTTGTTAAGAAAGCTATGCAAATCTGGATACCATTCTAAAGAGTAGAGACATTTACTTTACAACAAATGTCCTTATAGTCAAGGCCATGGTTTTTCCAGTAGCAATCTATGATTCCATCTGATGCTACCATTTCCCAATGCATAAATCATGAATCTTGAAAAGCAGACAGTAGCGGTGAAGTTTCATAAGCTTCTCAGCAGGCTTTGCCATATCCCAGCTATATGTTCTGAGAAGATAGTCTTCCTCTTTACTTTTAATGTCAGTTCATTCTGTGCCTCCATATACCTTGGTTCTGAGTCACGATCCACTACCCTGTTTTTCAGTAGCACAATGAATAGAGTATTGGACCTGGAGTCATTGAGCTTTGAGTTTAGATTTGGCCTGAAACACTTTCTAGCTGTCTAGCCTTGGGCGAGTCACTATACCACAGTATGCCTCAGTTTCCTCATCTGTAAAATAGGGCTAATAGCTCTTTCCTCATGAGGTTCTTGTGAGGATAAAATGAAATAATTTTTACAAAGTACTTTACTCACCTTAAAGCACTACATAATTGCTAGCTAGTATTATAATTGTCATATTCAGTACCAAATAACTTTTTTTCCCTTAATGCCGCTTCTAATCCACATCATCATTGCATGGCACACAAGAAGCTACTTTCTTCTTATTAGGAGCAGCTTCATTTTCCACAGGAAAATCATCAAAATGGTTAATATTTAGAAATTCTCACTGGTGATTTTTCTTCTTTTACTTCTTTCTTTCCCACATTTTTCTACTCTCTGAGATCTTGACAAAAGTTATGAAATTGAAATGCCTTCTCAAATTCAAATAATCAAGCTCCCTAATTTTGCATATGAGGAAACTGTAGTAAGTGATAATATATTTATCTAGAAATAGATGTAGGTGTAGATATGGAGAGGTATACAGATATGTAATTTGCTAAGGTCCTGCAACTATGAAGTCAGAGGGCCAATAGTAGAACTCAGCTCTCTTAAGACTTAGTCCCATATTCCCTTAACTACATTGATACATGTTTTCATTCTTAAAAACTGATTTTTTAATTCTTTCCATATCACTTGCAAGATTCACCAATGGAACCACACTGAGTTGGGATGAATGGTCAGGACTTTGAAGTCTTGCTGGTTCTTCTTGATCTCATTTGCCAATTATCTTGGCTCAATGCTCTGTGATTCTTGATTACAGGAGAAATATTCCCAAATCCATTTATATCTCAGAGCCTGGCTACAGATGGCCATTGAATTGAACTGGAACTGAAATTTTGAATCAGGACGTCACACTAGTTTGTATACAACCACAAGAGGCACAAGCTGATATTTACACAGTTCCAAGATCAGCAGGAAACCTGAGTGTGTGAGCAATGATCATTTATCTAAATGACTTGAGCTGAAACTTGGAATTCTTGCTAGACATCATACATACATATTCTAAATCAAGCAAAAGGTACAAAAGGTTTTCCAAATCTTCAAGGAATGTAAAGTTGAAATCATTCATATCTAATGATCCTCACCATTTGAAAGATTTAAACTAATGCTAAGAAAATTTTGATGACCTGCCCAAGGTCAGCTTAATTAGAATTAAGCAATTAGAATACACTACAATCTCCTACTCTATGTAAGAATTCAGTGGTCAACTGATATAGGTTTGAACATTTCAGTAACAGAATGATCACTGCTTTACTAAACATGCCTCCATTATAGTTTTGGACAGGCCTAATTGTTACATATCAATTTATCAAATAATAAAAAGCCTTTATTAAGCACCTCCTAAAGGTCAGGCACTGTTCTAGTCACTGAAGCTTACAAACACAAAAGTACCCAATTTCTGTATTGTAGAAACTCACAATCAAGCTTAAGAAGACATAGAATAGAAGACATATAGACATAGGATAGAAGATGATGTTGTAGGGAATGCACTCACAGCTGGAGAGATCACAAAATGTATCATATGGAGGATGACCTTTGAACTGAAGTTTGAAGGAAACTAGGGATTCTAAGAAATTGAGGTAAAAGAGAAAGTGAATTTCACTTATGGATGGTGGCCAGGGCAAAGAACATAGGAAATGGAGTGTCATGCATAAGGATTGATAAAAAGGTCAATTTGGCTCTTCTAAATAGCATCTGCTATGCTGCCTCCATAAAGTTCTCCATTTTCTAGGATAAACATACTTATTTCCTTTAAGTACTGTACATTTAATATGAGAATATTCAACATTCTACTCACTCTTCTGTGGTTTCGTTCTAGTTTGGCTTTTTTAAAATGTTGTACCTTGAATTTAATAAAGTACTCCAGGTATAATTTAGTTAGCTAAAGATATTTTATTGATTAGGTTAATTGATATTCTATTGATAAGCTTGATTAGTTCAAGATATTCTTTTACTACTATTATTTAAATAAACAAATGAATTCATTATTTCCATGATTCTGAAGGAGGGAGGAGGTGCTGGATCCTTTTTCAAACTCTGAAAAAAGTTTTATATCAATCTACTAGGGGCCTTCCTCAATCTCTCCTGACATAATCATGGTGTGAGTGAAGCACTGGCAATTCAGCAATCATTCCTGGGCAAACTCTTGCCATGTGACAAATTCACCTCATCCTGTCATACACTACAATTGTTAGATAGCATCCTTTAGTCTTATTTTTCTTCAGAGCTCCATGCTGATGACATATACAACTACCAAGGGTCTTTTCCATTACCTTCTGTGCGATACTCATCTTTAGTTCTTCAGAGGCAATGGTGTTTGAAGTCTCTCTACTATGCATAACTCCGGTAAAGTGCTAACATTGAAAGTGTTGGCCTTTGCTTTCATGGGATGCTTGGGGTCAATAAAATAACTTCCTAATTTCTAAAAAGCAATTCATGCTGCTCTCTTTTTCAACTTAGAGCCAAACACTTTAACTATCTTTACTTTCCATATATGTAAATCTAGGCAATAAAAATTATTCATCCACTTAGACTTTCCTCTGTGTGTGTGGATAGTTCAAATTCTTTGAATGATCACAGGTTACTTCCAGAAGGCTTTGCAATATCTTGAGGATTGCAACAATACTCTTTGCCTGTAACATTGCACTGTATATTCTCTCTTCTAATAGTGAATTCTTTTGTTGAGTAACATAACTTCCTCTTTTATACTTTGCCTGATGTTTGTTAATCAAAGGATCAGTAAACAGGGTTGTTGTGTTTTTTTTTTCATTTCCTATTAATTCCAAGGATTGTTAAATGTTCTTTATATATAGATTGGAGTCATGATAACATAAAAGAGCCTATGAGAGAGATCTTTGTTCTACAAAAAAAAAATTGTAAAAGCATAGTAACATTCGTTAGTCTTTTTTTTAGTGACTCAAGTAGTCAAATACAAGATTTCGAGTTGCAAAATGTCTCCCCATCCCTCCATTCCCCCCAGACTCAAGATGGCATGCATTCTGTGCACTCCTTCCCACAGTCTGCCCTGCCTTCTATCACCCCACCTCAGGCTTTCCCCCATTACTTTCTTGTAGGGCAAGAAAGATTTTCTATACCCCATTGCCTGTATATCTTATTTCACAGTAGCATGTAAAAAAAATTTGTAACATTTGTTTTTACAACATTGAGTTCTATATCCTCTCCCTTGCTCCCTCCCCACCCAACCTCATTGAGAAAGCAAGCAATTAAATATAGGTTATACATGTGTCATTATGCAAAACACTTCCGTAATAGTCATGTTGTGAAAGATTAATTTTATTTCCCTCCCCATCCCTATCCCTATCAATTTATCCCATCCACCATATATTCTATTTTCTCCTTTGATCCTGTCCCAATCTGCCCTCCCTTCTATCATCTCCCTCCCTCTTATCCCTTTCCCCCCTACTTTCCTATAGGGTAAGATATCCAATTAAGTGTGCAAGTTATTCCCTCCTTGAGCTGATTCTGATGAGAGTAAGTTTCACTCATTCTCTTTCATCTTCCCTCTTCTTCCCTTCCATTGTAACAGCTTTTTCTTCCATCTTCTATGTGAGATAATGTACCACATTCTATCTAATTATTTCTCCTTCTAACAGTATAGTCTTCTCTCACCCCTTAATTTATATATATATATATATATATATATATATATATATATATATATATATATATATATATATATCATTCCTTCACATTCAACTCACACTGTACCCTCTTTATATATATATATATATATATATATATATATATATATATACACATATATGTATATATATATACCCATATCTGCACACATCTACATATATGTACACACATACACAAGTATATATGTATATGTGTCTATATATATATATATATATATATATATATATATATATACATACATACACACACATACATATTTCCTTTAACTACCTTAATACTGAGAAAGATCTTATGAGTTACAAATATTATCTTTCCATGTAGGAATGTGAACAATTCAACTTTAATAAGTCCCTTATGATTTCTTTTTCCTGTTTACCTTTTCACGATTCTCTGAGTTCTTGTATTTAAAAGTCAAATTTTCTATTCAGTTCTAGTCTTTTCATCAAGAATGTTTGAAAGTCCTCTATTTCATTGAATATCCATTTTTCACCTAAAGTATTACACTCAGGTTTCCTGGGTATGTGGTTTTCTTTGTTAATTCTAGCTCCTTTGACCTCCAGAATATCATCTTCCAAGCCCTTCAATCACTTAATGTAAAAGCTTCTAGATCTTGTATTATCTTGATTGTGTTTCCACAATACTTGAATGGTTTCTTTCTAGCTGCTTGCAATATTTTCTCCTTGACCTGTAAACTCTGGAATTTAGATACAATATTCCTAGTTTTCCTTTTGGTATCTTTTTTAAGAGGCAATTGGTGGACTCTTTTAATTTCTAATTTGCCCTCTGACTCTAGAATATCAGGGAAGTTTTCCTTAATGCTTTCTTGAAAGATGAGGCCTGTGTTCTTCTTTTGATCATGGCGTTCAGGTTGTCCAATAATTTTTAAATTATCCCTCCAGAATCTATTTTCCAGATAAGTTGTTTTTTCCAAAGAAATATTTCACATTGTCTTCTATTTTTCATTCTTTTGTCTTTATTGTGTAATTTCTTGATTTCTCATAAAATCATTAGCTTCCATTCTCTCCATTCTAATTTTTAAGGAATTATTTTCTTCAGTGAACTTTTGGATCTCCTTTTCCATTTTGTCAATCATGCTTTTCAAGCCATTCTTCTCTTCATTGGCTTTTTGGACCATGTTTTCCATTTGAGTTAATCTATTTTAAGGTGCTATTCTCTTCAGTATTTGGAGTGTGTCTCCTTTAGCAAACTGTTGACTCATTTTTCACAATTTTCTTGCCATATTCTCATTTTCTTCCAATTTTTTACTCTATTTCTCTTGCTTGATTTTCAAAATCTTTTTTGAGCTCTTCCATGGTCTGAAACTGATTCATAGATTTCTTAGAAGCTTTTGATGAAAGATCTTTGATTTTGTTATCTTCTTCTGGTTGTATGTTTTGTTCTTCTTTTTCACCAGAACAAGATTCTACAGTCTGAGTTTATTTTTGTGCTGTCTGCTCATTTTCCCAGGCTATTACTTGACTTTTGAGCTATTGTCAAGGTATGACTCTGCTTCCAGAGTGGAGAGTGCACTGTCCCAAACTTCAGGTTTTTTTGCACAGCTGTTTTCAGGGCTATTTCTAGGAACCTGTAAGTTTTTGGTTCTTCTGAGTGGTATGATCCAAGGAGATGTCTTTGCTCCTCTCCCAGCCTGAGCCCTGGTGTGTGAGCAACCCCAAGCACTCTTTTCTACCTTGCAACTTCCAGGAGGACTCCCTCTCCACAGCCACCATACACTCTACCACAGCAGTGCTCCTCCTCACCCCAGGAATACCACCAAGGACTGTGACCCATATCTAAGCAGAGCAAAACAAAAAAATCCTGTCTTAGCACCAGCAAAGACATCCTTGCAATCCTGCTCTCATCAATCACTTGATCCCCCCACTGTCTGTGGGTCTTGAGCTCTTGACAAAGCTTTGGACCACTATCACTACCTCTGCTGCCCTGGGGCTGGAGCTGGATGACTCTCTTCTGTCAACCAGGCCCAGCAGAGATTTCCCACTAACTTCCTAAGTTGTCTTTGGTATTTGTGGGTTGATAAGTCTGGAAACCACCACAGCTGCCAGTGATTCAGTGCCCTGAGGCCTGCGTCAGCCCTGTCTGTGCCTGTGCAGGCCACTGGACTGCAATCCACTCCCAGTCCAGTGTGATAGACCCTACCTGTCAATTTTCCAGGTTGTCTTGGACTGGAGATTTGGTTCACTCTGTAATTTTGTGGGTTCTGTAGCTTCAGAACTTGTTTAGAGTCATTTTTCCTTGGTATTCAGAGGGGTTTGGGGGAAAATCTTAAGTAAGTCCCTGCTTGTACTCTGCCATCTTGGCTCTACCCTGCAAATCATATTTTCTTTAATCAATATGTCTAGAACATTTATTTATAACCCCCGTGAGACTTTATTTTAATGTCCTTTTCTGATGTACTGTAGAGGCAAGCACAGGTTTTCAACATTGTGCCAAATGAGCACAATCTCTGGAAGGTTATACAAAGCTAAACAAAGAAAACCACTTTTGAGTAAAGCCCCACATGTAGTAGGAAAGCAGGGCACTAGGCTTGGAGTCATAACGACTTGGATTCAAATTCTACCTCAGACATTTGATAGTTGCGTGACTCAAAGCAAGTCTTTAACCTCTCTAAGCTTTACTTTTCTCATGTGTAGAATAATAGTTTTGGCCTCTAAAGTTCTTTCCACTTTTACCACTATGATCCTATGATCTTCCAAGGAAGGAAATGATTGTAATCTTTTATTGAAGGGAGTATCCATACCAATGAAATAATGAATCCTGGAAGTCAAAGTAGGAAAGAGCAGTTCTAATCATTAGGGGAAGTTTCAGAGAAAATTGAAGAGAATACACTAAGCATATACTAAGAATACAGTAAGAAGCTAATGCTTCAAGGAAGGGACCCAGACTGTAATAAGATGTCATTAGAAGACAACAACAAAAAATAACACCATGTGATTTTTATCTTCACAATACTTGAGATTCTATCTTCACAAGGGTTGACAGCACGAAACTTGTATGAAAGAAGTGTTGCAAAAGACTTTATCAAGGAAAGTAAAGGCAATAGACAAATTATGTATCAAGAAGAGAGAGGGACAACCTGGGTGATGGATGCATCAGTGCCCCTGAAATGCTAAAATAATAAAAGGAAGGCCACTTCCAAGAATAGTTTGGGTTGGAGCAAAGTTTTTATGTAAAATTATGTGGATTTTTTTCTATTCCCTCATCTCTTGCATTTAATCAATTAACAGATCCTATCAATTCTAATCCCATAAGTAGATTTTAAATCCCTGTCCTTGCTTCAATTTTCCTTGCAACCATCCTAATAAAGGACCCAAGGAATATTATAATAATCCCCAATTAGTTTTCCTATTTTGACTCAATCTTTCAAATATGCTCAAAATAATTTTCTTTGTTGCATAAATATGGTCTTATTATTGCTAATTTTTTTTCTATGACTCCCCTTTACCTATTGAAATATTTTGAATAGTAGTAAAATTCAGCTTCCTCTTTCTAAAATTCAAGACTTTCCACCACCTGGGCTTTTTAGCCTTTTCTTCCATTGTCTTCTGACAAGTATTCTATAATACATCCAAAGTGGACCACTTTATTTCCCTTTAACAAAAAATATACTTTCTTCTTCTCCATGTCCTTTCCCCCATTTGTGCCTAGAATTGTATGACCTCTCCATCTTCTCTTGACTTTCAACCTATTCTTTAAAGCCCACCAGTCCAGCTTAAGACCTTACCTATTCCAATTAATTGATAATAAATTCTCCCTTTTTTGAAATCATGCCACTTGGTCTTGAATCTCTCTAATCAATTTAGCTCCTAACATTATACCATAAAATAATTAAATGCATTTGTAATTTACACTCCTACTAAATGTCAAGCTCCATAAGGTAAAATTATTACCTAAATTTTCAAAAGTCTAATAAAAGTTCCTCAAAATGTTATGCAATTGTTGAAAATACCAACTGCCTTTTAAAATGATCTGTACATAAGTGAGTGCTAAATATTTGTGAAGGGTAGTAGGATACTACTAGGGTAAAGGACTACTGAGGCAGTAGGTGGATTCAAAAGAAGCCAGTTTTTTCACCTGGAATAGAATCAGTACCAGGTGCTTTGCCACGTGAGAGGTGCTTAATGGCATTCCAAACCTCTTCTTCAGTTGGAAGTTTGGCTAGAGAGGTCACTGGCTTCAGCATTGATTGATGATGATCTGTCAAGAATGCTATGGACACATCCATCTCATCATATTTGGATGATGTCCTTATCACTAATCAATATGTCTCTATCAGCACTGAATAGTTGAGATAGACCATTTCTCTTTGCTCCATAAATAGCCTTCGAGGCATTATAAAAGCACTTTTGATTGTTACTATCAGTGTAAAACTGAATTTCAACTGCATTCCTATTGAGCCAAGAATCCTGACTTTCTCTAAGCTTTGTTTTCACTTTACTTTTGGAGAAGTTAAATGTTACCTTCCTAGTGATGAATGAACTATACTTCTAGTAAACCCTGTGGTGTTCTCATTTTTTTTTTTTGGTTTAGCAGCTTCTGAATTTCCTTATCATTTTTTGTAAAACCAGTCTTGATTTTGCAAGTGTGTACACATCTCTGAAAGCTGGCCACTCCTTTTCCACTCAACTGTTGCTAGCCATGTGTTGTCTCCGTTTTTCCTTCAAGTTAGCAATAAATTGTGTCCAGTCAGAGTAGGTCTCAAATACATTGATATGAAGTTGCCTGCTAGCCATTTTGCTTTGGGGACATAATTTCTGTTGAAAGCAAATATTTAGCTTGTAGAGGATAAGTCTGTGATCAGTCCAGCACTGATGGCCTTCTTCACTCTCACATCCTGTTGTCTCTTTTCCTTACAATCAACAATTAAATGTTGATGCTTACTGTGAGGGTGCATCCATGAAGTTTCATTATTTTTAGGTAAATGACAGTGTTGGTGATGAGGTCATGAGTAGTAAGTTACCATTGCTATTACTATTTCCAACTCCATTCTTCCCAAAGACTCCCTTCCATGTTTAGTAGTCTGTGCCTATTTTTAGACTAAAGATAAACATAAATATAAGCCTTTCTCTTTCAGTACATTGATGATGTGTGTCTCTAGGTCTTAAAAATGATTTTTGGTATCATAAGAGTTTGTCATGGAGCACTGTCATTGATAATAGCGGCATGTCACTTTTCTGCAAGTAGCAATCACACTGTCATGAGCTTATCATTCTCTCTTTTTTCAAGCCATACACATTTGTTGACTAAATTAGTTTTGATTGGAAAGCCAACACCAGCTTCATAGCACTATCCTTCACCTTGGTCACTCAAGAAAAAAAAATTGTCTGTCTCCAACTATGCTAAGCTGGGCTTCATTAGCCACCCTTATTTCATTCAGGGCTGCAATTTGATTGTGATACTTGTTGAGTTCTCTCAACAAGTAAAAGCCGCTCATTTTTAAGGTCTACTGAATAACATGTTATCCATAAGTATGTCCATTTCATGTACCGATGGTGAATAGAATCATCTTTACACAAGTTGTTGTACATATCTCTCTCTCTCTCTGTCTCTCTCTGTCTCTCTCTCTCTCTCTCTCTCTGTTTCTGTTTCTGTCTCTCTTTCTCTCTCTCTCTTTCTCTATCTCTCTCTTCCTCTCTCTGTCTCTGTCTCTGTCTCTCTTTGTCTCTCTCACTCTCTCTCTTTTTCCTTTGTGTGTGTGTGTGTGTGTGTGTGTGTGTGTGTGTGTGTGTACATGTGTGTGTGTGTGTATGTGCATGTGCGCTTCAGTCACAGGGTGGGATCCCCACCTGCCATTGTAACCAAGTCAACATTGAATAAAGTAGACAATTTTTAGGGCACCTGTTCTCAACCCTTTCTCACATCAAGAGATGAATAATGCAGTCCTTAATGGCTTCTCAGACACCGAGGGGGTTGCTGAATCCCCTTACTACTTCAGTCCAGTGAAAAGATAACCCTGTAGCCTGGGCTACCTGTTAGTATGTTTGTCACTACAGCTCCCAGTGTATCCACACATGCTGCTTCATCACTAGTCTGTTTCCTCAGGACTTTGAGATAGGTAAAAATGGTAAAATGGTATGGGTGATGTCTTTTAATTCATGTATAAATTGAATTTAAGTAGGACAGAGTTGTACAAAGTAATTGGCCTCACTCTCTCTTCCAGAGCCATAATAATCTAGTGGCAAGAAAAAGTCAAAATGACTAGGTTATGTCCAAGATGCAATGAATGACCTTGTTGTTTTAGATAACTAAACAAACTCTAAGCACTTCCAAGAACTTTCATGACTCTTGGAAAAAATTGCTCTCATCTGCCCATTTCACTAGGTGAAGTCTTCATGTTAGACAGCCCCGCTCTGAACTCACTGATAGGTTTGAAAACCCTTGGTTACACTCAACCTGGTTTAGCCTACCTAATAAAATGGTTTACTGTGGTGTGGCTGCTGTGAATACTAAAATTTCTGGGTGACACAAGTGAGAGTTGACAACAAAGGTGAAAAACAGCCCATGAAAATGTCTCAACACCCCTCATAAAAGAGGTACTGATTTTTTCTGAAGATAATTTCCATCCTTTATGTACCATTATGGAACAAAACTTTGGCTAGCGGCTGTTGTTTTGGGGGTGAAAGACCAACACAAGACCAACAACAACAAGGCTGTTAGCATGGGTTCTTTGACCTGCTTTACTGAGGAAAGTAACTTTAAGGGGTTAACAACCTCACTTTAATCAAACATACATATATAACTCGCTTAGCCCAGGAGTAAAAACCAGCACCCTGAACTTCAAATCAAATACAAATAAAAATTACAAACATCAACAGACAGACCTTGTCTGATTCAAATCACAATTCTGAGTTAACAGAGAAGCATCAACATCTGAGTTTATGAGCTGGGGGCCTCTTAACAACAGCTGCCTAGAGTCTTTTCAGATCACATGACACTCTTCTAGTGAGTGAGAGCCCCCAAGGAAAAATGCCAACCTCTGAGTTTATGTACTCTATTCAGGGTCAAAGGGCATCACAACATGTGACTCAAACCCACCTGATCTAAAACCATCTGGCATCACAGACATGTGACTCAAACCCATGTAAACTAGGTTTTCCCTTGAGTTAAGGAGGTCATCAAAAACTCCTGATTTAATCATAGAAAAAAAGGCCAGACTCATCAAGGGCACCTGATTAAATAAGTGCTCCAAAAGAGATGACAGTAGAAAACTCCTACCTTAATTACTGTTACAACTACTACGATTACTTTATATTATATACATAAACATGTATATGTATATGTGTATATATGTACATGTGCATACACACATAAGTATGTTTGTATACGTAAAAAACACACATACACGTACATCATTTAGAACATTATCATATATGAATATAAGTGAAAAATGCATAAACACATCTATGACTTGTGATTGAGAGGTCCCAATGTCTGAATGAATGCCGAAATACACATAAATTATTTGGTAAATAAGTCCTAAAGAGTTGTCTAAGATAAGTGACAGCAAGGGTAATAGACAATAAGAATCAGAAACAATGCGTCAACCTAACTCTCTGTCACGATTGAGCCTAGCATTTCAATCTCTCTAAACTACCTCTATCAACAAACAAAATTCTACTCACTTTAGACTGGTGCTTCCAAGCTACTTATCTTTCTGCCTAACTATTCCTGCATTGAAAATTTGGTCACTGAACTTCCTATGGCTCTGTTTCCCAGGCCACCTATTTCACACTATCTCTGACTCTGACTCGGACTCTAATGACTTAGATTGTCACCTCTTTTATTTTTGGACTACACCTTATTGGCAATCAGCATTTATCTCATTCAATTCATTTTCCAATCACAAGCGAACCTTAGCTACTTAAGAAATGTTTTATTTGGTGATGGGCTTTTGATATACTAATCTTGCAGTCTTAGCAATCAATACATTACCATATCACAGGTTCTCTTCTCAATAATTGCCACACACCTCCAAAAAATCTAGGGAAAGAAAAGGGTACAAGGAAATAGAAAAGTTATAGCACCAATTTGATGTTTACCTATCATTTCAAAAATATAATAAAACTTCCTCAAAATGTTATGCAATTATTGAAAATACCAACTGCATTTTAAGATGATCTGTACATAAGTGAGTGCTAAATATTTTTAAAGGGTACTAGGATACTACTAGGGTAAGGAACTACTGTGGCAGTAGGTGGAGTCAAAGGAAGCCAGTTTTTTTTTTCTTTTTTAATATGCTTCATGGTGTCTTAGAGAAGTTATAAGAATTGAAATAAAAGGAGTGAAAGAATATGTAAGTGATCATGCTTGGAAGGACCATCACTGTTGGACTTAGATCAGAGCTGTCCAACCTTAAGTTTTTACTGAAACAATAGACAATATATTTTGATTTGCCATTTTAATGAGAGCTCTGTTATATCTGGGCTTCATTTACTAAAGCATTTATGTAAAATCCTATGCTTGTAAGCCAGCCACATAAATCCCACTGCTTTCCAAACTCTGCAGTCCACATTTTGGATAGCCCTGACTTACATGGTTACATTTTTAAAATTTTATTTTTTTATTGATTTATATTGTATTACCTGATAAAACTGGAAACATACAAAATATAATGGGAAATTTCAATTGTTAATCTTTTATTAAAATTTAATTTATTTAATATATTTAGTTTTCAGCACTGATTTTCACAAGTTTGAATTTTCTCCCCATTTCTAGCCTCCCACTCACTCCAAGATGGCATATATTCTGGTTGCCCCATTCCCCAGTCAGCCCTCCCTTCTGTCACCCCACTCCCCTCCCATCCCCCTTTCCCTTCTTCTCTTGTAGGGCAAGATAAATTTCTATGCCCCATTGCCTGTGTATCTTATTTCCCAGTTTCATGCAAAAACTTTTTTTTGTTTTGTTTTTGAACATCTGTTTTTAAAACTTTGAATTTCAAATTCTCTCCCCCCTTCACTCCCCACCCACCATCCCTAAGAAGGCAAGCAACTCAACATAGGCCACACAAGTATCATTATATAAAACCCTTCCACTATACTCATGTTGTGAAAAATTAACTATGTTTTGCTCCTTCCTAACCTATCCTCTTTTATTAAATTTTCTCCCTTGACCTTGTCCCTTTTCAAAATTGTTTGTTTTTGGTTACCTTCTCCCCCTGTCTGCCCTCCCTTCTAACATCCCCCCTTTTTATCTTCTTCCTCATTCTTTCCTGTGGGGTAAGCTACCCAACTGAGTGTGTATGGTATTCCCTCCTCAGGTCAAATCCAATGAGAGCAATATTTACTCATTCTTCCTCACCTGCCCCCTCTTCTCTTCCTACAGAACCACTTTTTCTTGCCACTTTCATGTGAGATAATTTACCCCATTCTGTCTCTCCCTTTCTCCCTCTCTCCATCTCTCAATATATTCCTCCCTTATCCTTAATTTGATTTTATATTTTTAGATATCATCCCTTCATATTCAACTCACCCTGTGCCCTTTGTGTGTATATATATCTATATCTATCTATCTATCAATCTATCTATACATATACCTACATATATATATATGTATATACACCTACTTATATAGATACATAGACACATACATGTGTATATACATATACATACATATATATACATACACACACACACACACACACATATATATATATATATATATATATATATATATATATATATATATATGCATATTCCTTTCAGCTACTATGATACTGAGGTCTCATGAATCATACACATCATCTTTCCATGTGGAATGTAAACAAGACAGTTCAACTTTAGTAAGTCCCTTATGATTTCTCTTTCTTGTTTACCTTTTCATTCTTCTCTTGATTGCTGTATTTGAAAGTCAAATTTTCTATTCATCTCTGGTCTTTTAACTGAGAAAGCTTGAAAGTCCTCTATTATATTGAAAATCCATATTTGGCCTTGGAGCATGATACTCAGTTTTGCTAGGTAGGTGATTCTTTGTTTCCATCCTAGCTCCATTGACCTCCAGAATATCGTATTCCATGCCCTGCAATCCCTTAATGTGGAAGCTGCTAGATCCTGTATTATCCTGATTGTTTTTTCACAATACTCAAATTGTTTCTTTCTGGCTGCTTGCAGTATTTTCTCTTTGACCTGGGAACTCTAGAACTTGGCGACAATATTCCTAGGAGTTTTATATTGAGAATCCTTTTGAGGGGCCATCTGTGGATTCTTTCAATTTCTATTTTACCCTCTGGCTCTAGAATATCAGGGCAATTCTCCTTGATAATTTCTTGAAAAATGATATCTAGGCTCTTTTTTTGATCATGGCTTTCAAGTAGTACAATAACTTTTAAATTATCTCCCCTGGATCTATTTTCTAGGTCATTGGTTTTTCCAATGAAATATTTGACATTGTCTTCCATTTTTTCATTCCTTTTTTTCCATTTTATAATATCTTGATTTCTCATCAAGTAACTAGCTTCCACTTGTTCCAATCTAATTTTTAAGGTAGTATTTTCTTCAGTGGTCTTTTGGACCTCCTTTTCCATTTGGCTAATTCTGCCTTTCAAGGCATTCTTCTCCTCATTGGCTTTTTGGAGCTCTTTTGCCATTTGAGTTAGTCTAGAATCAGGATTTCTCAATATCTTTGCCTTTTCCATAGCCAAATAAATGCTGTAGCAAAAATATCTTTTGTAAATTATATCTGAAAAACTTCTTCACTTTCTGTTAAAGGAAAACCCTCTTCAGGAACTTGTACTTATTTAATTTGTAGAGTGTAGCTTCAACTATCCACTGTACTATTTTCACTATACACTGACAATGGTAATGGGGAAGAACTATGCAACTAGTCATTTCATTATGGTGTCATTCAAAGAACTGTGGTTTGAAATCCAAAAATACAGGTTACTGCCTTGCCTATTCCAATAACTATGAAACTTTGCCCACATAACTGAACCTCTCTTGTCTTCCATTTCTTCATCTGCAAAATGAGTAGTTTATGTCAGATTTGCTTCTAACTCTTAAAATTCCAAAATTTAATCATTTTTGTTTCTTCCTTAAACAATATGGGAATAAAATACATCAAATTGAGCAGGCCATCAATGAACTCCCTAGGAAAAAATCTCCAGGGCCAGATGGTTTTACATGTGAATTCTATCAAACATTTAAAGAACAACTAATTCCAATACTTTCTAGACTATTTGGGAAAATAGGTGAAGAAGGAGACCTACCAAATTCTTTTTATGACACAAATATGGTACTAATACCCAAACCAGGTAGAGTTAAAACAGAGAAAGAAAATTATAGACCAATTTCTCTAATGAATATTTATGCAAAAATTTTAAATAAAATATTAGCAAAAAGATTGCAGCAACTCATTACGAGAATAATACACCATGACCAGGTAGGATTTATTCCAGGAATGCAAGGCTGGTTCAATATTAGGAAAACTATTAGCATAATTGACCATATCAACAACAAAACTATCAAAAACCATATGATCATCTCAATAGACGCAGAAAAAGCCTTTGACAAAGTACAACACCCATTCCTATTAAAAACACTAGAAAGCATAGGAATAAGTGGAACCTTCCTCAAAATTATAAATAGCATCTACCTAAAACCATCAACAAGCATTATTTGTAATGGGGATAAACTAGATGCATTCCCAATAAGATCAGGGGTGAAACAAGGATGTCCATTATCACCCCTATTATTCAATTTGGTTCTAGAAACATTAGCTGTAGCAATAAGAAAAGAAAAAGAAATTGAAGGAATTAGAATAGGAAAAGAAGAAACTAAATTATCACTTTTTGCAGATGATATGATGATTTATCTAGAGAATCCTAGAGAATCAAGTAAAAAACTACTTGAAATAATAAACAACTTTAGCAAAGTTGCAGGATATAAAATAAACCCACATAAATCCTCAGCATTCCTATACATTACTGACAAAGCCCAACAGCAAGAGATAGAAAGAGAAATTCCATTCAAAGTTACTGAAGGCACAATAAAATATTTGGGAGTCTATTTGCCAAGACAAACCCAGGGCCTATATGAACATAACTATGAAACACTTTTCACGCGAATAAAATCAGATCTAAATAAATGGAGAAATATCAGTTGCTCATGGTTAGGCCGAGCTAATATAATAAAAATGACAATTCTACCTAAATTAATCTATCTATTCAGTGCCATACCAATCGAACTACCAAAATTTTTTTTACTGAGCTGGACAAAATAATAACAAAATTCATTTGGAAAAACAAGAGGTCTAGAGTATCTAGGATATTAATGAAAAGACATGCTAGAGATGGTGGTTTAGCCACACCAGATATTAAACTGTACTACACAGCAGCAGTCATCAAAACTGCCTGGTACTGGTTAAGAAACAGGGGTGTGGATCAGTGGAATAGGATAGGTACACAAGTAGGTGAAATCAACAAGTTTAGCAATCTACTCTTTGATAAACCCAAAGAGGCCAGTTTCTGGGCTAATAATTCACGATTTCACAAAAACTGTTGGGAAAATTGGAAAATGGTAGGGCAAAAACTGGGCATAGACCAATATCTTACACCATATACCAAAATAAAGTCAAAATGGGTTCATGATTTAGGAGTAAAAGTTGATACTCTAAGTAATTTGGAAAAGCAAGGAATAGTTTACTTATCAGATTTGTGGAAAAGTAAAGAATTCATGACCCAACAAGAGATAGAGAGCATTACAAAATGCAAAATGGATAATTTTGATTATGTCAAATTGAAATGTTTTTGTACAAAAAAAGCCAATGCAACAAGAATTAGGAGGGAAGCAGAAAATTGGGAGAAAATCTTTGCAACTAGTATCTCTGATAAAGGCCTCATCTCTAAAATATACAGGGAGCTAAGCCAAATATATAGGAATACAAGCCATTCCCCAATTGAGAAATGGTCAAAGGATATGAACAGGCAGTTTTCAGAGGAAGAAATTAAAGCTATCTACAGGCATATGGAAAAATGCTCTGGATCGCTGCTGATTAGAGAAATGCAAATCAAAACAACTCTTAGATACCACATCTCTCCTGTCAGATTGGCTAAAATAACAAATCAGGAGAATGATAAATGCTGGAAAGGATGTGGGGAAATTGGTACATTGTTGCATTGCTGGTGGAGTTGCGAGCTGATCCAGCCATTTTGGAGGGCGGTGTGGAACTATGCCCAAAGGGCTATAGAAATGTTCATACCCTTTGACCCAGTAATACCACTTCTAGGATTGTATCCCAAAGAAATCACGCAAGCGGGAAAAGGACCCATATGTACAAAAATATTTATAGCAGCTCTCTTTGTGGTAGCCAAGAATTGGAAAGCAAAGGGATGCCCTTCAATTGGGGAATGGCTGAACAAGCTGTGGTATATGAAGGTGATGGAATATTATTGTGCCATAAGAAATGGGGATGATGCAGACTTCATAACAACCTGGAAAAACCTACACGACATAATGCTGAGTGAGCGGAGCAGAGCCAGGAGAACGTTGTGCACAGCCACACATATGTGGATTCCGTGAGGACCAACCCTGACATACTGCACTTCTCTCAGCAACCTAAAGGGGCAAGGACAACTCCAGGGGACTCACGATGGAGAATGCTATCTTCATTCAGAGAAAGAACTGCGAAGTTTGAATACAGACTGAGGCACACTACATGCTCGCCTTTTCTGCTTCTCTTTTGTTTTTGTTTTTGGGGTTTTTTTTTGTTTTTTTTGTTTTGTTTTGTTTTGTTTTGTTTTTTTGGTTCTGTTTCTTTTTTCTCATGACTCATTCCATTGGTCAAAATTCTTCTCCACGACTTGACTAGAGCATAAATTAATTCAATGCGAAGTTATACATGACAGTTATATGAGACTTCATGCCGTCTTGGGGAGGGAGGGGGGAGGGAGGGGAGAAAAACTGGATCTCAAAACTATGTAGAACCATGTGTGGTAAACTAAAAATAAATAAAGAAAAAAAAATTTAAAAAAAAAATTAAACAAGCACATTCATCTCATTAACATGCAAATATGTATTTGCTTTTAATAAATGGTAAACATATGCATACCAAAAAAAAAAAAGATTAAGTACTTGTAACTTCTACATAAGAAAAATCAGGGTTTACCAGATAGCAGAAGGTCCTTCGAGTCAGAAAGACAAATCTTCCATTCCCAATACTGACATATACTAACTTTGTGACTATGGGAGTGTCATTTAGCTTTTTGATGCCCCAGAGAACATTCACTGCCTATAAGTTTCTGAGCTTCCACAACAGAAGTTCCCCACACTGATGAAATCACCTGTGTGGACAAGAAAACATTATAAGAAACTAAAAATGTGTAGATTCAGTGATTTTTTTTTTGCTAAGGAAAAAGGATAGCTGCACTTTATGCTCCCTATATAATGAATGAAATGTAGAATGAGAAAAAGAAGTATGGTTTGATTTCTAGCTATAAAATGCATTTCTATTATAGATTAGTATAAGCATCAAACAAACAACTACTGTTGTTTCTTTTTTGGTTTAGGAAAATTTGTCATTGTTTGAAAAGTTATCAGGACTGATAATTTTTTTCTGTCAATAACAATTTTTTTTCTTTTATTTTGAAATAAATACTGCCCATACCTTGGATGAGTGCAGGGAATCTTCAGCAAGGATTCCTGACTCTCAACTCACACAGAGCCCAGATTCAGTTCTGTGGGTGTCAGCACCCAAAAAGATCAGGTTCCTCTAAAACTCTCTGGTTCATTATACTCCCCTTCTCTAGAGTAGCACTCAAAAAAATCTCAGAGACAAACATTTGTTAGGGTTTTTGATTAGGGTCTTCTAATAAAAGAAAAAAAAATGGTGTTCTTTTTCTAAAAAAAAAAAAGATAGTTGATGTATAAAGTAGTTGATACCAGATATAGAATAGCTATATTCCACCACAAAAGAAAAGTACAATAACACAAAGGACTCATCCTCGCACAACAAGAAATGCCTAAAAATCAAACAATATGTAGGAGATAAAGACTGTTAGAAAAATTTACCTTAACCAAGACAATGATCCAAGACAATTTGAAAGGACCAGTGATGAAAAATGCTATTCACCTGCAGAGAAAGTACTTATAAACTCTGAATGCATTCTGAAACATAAATTTTTTAAAATTTCTTTATTTTTGTCTTATTTTATTTTTGTTTTTTTTGCAACACAGCTAACATGCAAATGTGTTTTGCATGACTTCCTATGTATAATCGATATCAAGTTGCTTTCCTTCTCAAGAGAGAGAGAGAGAGAGGTAGGGAAAGAATTTGGAACTCAATTTTTTTAAAAAAAATCTATTATTAAAAATTTTACATGTAATCAGGAAATATTTAAGGAAATAAATAAAATTATGAAAGAAGACTATCAGAAAATTGGTGGGACTGCTTAACAGATATTGCACATTTACCTCAGATCTGAATTATATGAGCAGCAGCACAAAGTTCATATATTTTAGTCAGCCAGGCCTATTTGATTTATTCTTAATTGTTGGTCAGCTTCTCTAAGTTTTAAGGAGCCTCTTCAACTCAGCAACTGGCACCTGATTCAATAACTTCTGATCTGTCAAGTTCACATGGTTGCCACCAGTCCTGGAAATATCCGCCTCTCAGGATTCATTTTTGTTTCATGATCACTATGTGTTTCTGTTCCTAAACATAGGTGAACAGCTTGCAGTCAGGAAAAGATAAAAAGTGAGAAAAGCCAGGGAGTGTGATGCAGTCTCAGGCTTACCTCAGCATGCATAGAGACAGAGATAGAGACTGAGATAGAGAGAGAGAGAGAGAGAGAGAGAGAGAGAGAGAGAGAGAGAGAGAGAGAGAGAGAGAGACAAAGAGAGAGACAGAGAGAGAGAGAGAGAGAGAGAGACAAAGAGAGACAGAGAGAGACAGAGATACAGAGATAGAGAGTCAGACAAAGATGCAGAGACAGAGAGCCAGAGACAGATTCAAAGAGGTAGAGAGGCAGAGATAGACAAAGACAGAGAGAATCAGCATGAAAGACAGAGAGACAGGAATAGAAATAGAAACAGAAAACAGAAGTAGAGAAATAGAAACAGAGACAAGATATTGATTCAATAAAATTATTGAATGGAACTTTTGGTGGTGAGGCCAAGATGGCAGAGTAGGGAAAGTGTTTATCTGAGCTCTCCCAACATTCTGCTCCTAACAACTTTAAAGTGAATGCCAAATTGAATTCTAGTGTAACAGAGCCAACAAAAGGTCAGAGTGAGATATTCATCCTAGCCAAGACAAAATAGGAAGCCAGAAAAAGAAATCTATGACATGGAGGAGGAAGCTGGCCCAGAGCCCTTGTGGATTATATACTAGTTGTGGGACTACATGGTATTAACAAAGGAAACAGAAGAATCAGGAGTTCTCAAGCCAGGGATAGTAAAGGGACCTGGCAACTGATTAGAAAAAATGATTACAAGGGACACCTGTGCTAGAACTGGCCACAGGACCAGATGCTGTTTGGCAATTGTATTGCCTATACCCACTTCTGGGTCCTAGTTTAAGGTGATGGAGGAGGACTTTTAATGATAAAGGAGTAGAGGCCCTGAGGGGGCAGGATCCTTCTAGACCCAAAGGATCTGAGATACTGAATAACAGTATCATTTCCAGTTCTAAGGGAGGAAAAGGAATATTGGTCGCAGTCCCATGGGATGAGGAAATCTTCTTGGCTAAAGACCACAGTGAAGACAAAGAGCACAGCAAACATATCTCTCCCCAGATTACACTACCTTGGAAGCACCAAAACTTTAAACTTCCCAGAATTAGCTCTGAAAACAGCAGTGCAAAAAAAGCCTAAAGCTTGAGAAAATGTCCCCTTCCTAGAGCCAAGATGAAAAGTAAGAAGAAAATTGTTGTCCCTCTCCTGTATTCACTTCTGAATAACCAAATAACCATAAGAAGCACCCCCAAACAAATCCTGGATCAGTGGAGAGAGCAGAAATATAGGGTGGAACAGTCTTTCAGTCCGAGAGACTTCGAGGATCTGAAAAAAAAAATGTCCATATTACTTAAGTAAAAACGGAGTGCAGTCCAGGACAGGAAGTGTCCCAGGTAGCCAAAAGCAAGAAGCTCCTCATTAAACAGAAGGAGAACCTAAGTCCCAGGATGGTGGAGCATGGAAATGCCAACACCAGGACCCTGCACATTCCTTAGCAAAGTCAAGGAAACTGGCAGACCCTAGCTAAGAGAACCACCAGGTGCTTCACCACAGCCCCAAGCTGGCAAGCATCCTCCAGTGGCCTGGTCACCCCATGCTTCAATTGAAGCCTCCAGTGGGCAGGCATCTTCCAAAAGTCAGACCTCCATATGCTTCAGGCAAACAATATGTTGTTTACAAGAAACGCATTTGAAACACAGAGAGAAACACAGATAAAGGTAAAAGGTTGGAGTAGAATATGTTATGCTTTAGTTGAAGTAAAATAAAAAGCAGGGGTAGAAAGCCTGATCCCAGACAAAACAAAAGCAAAAATAGATCTAATTAAGTATATAAGGAAGGAAACTACATCTCGGTAAAAGGTACCATAGACAATGAAGTAATATCAATACTAAACATAAATGCACCAAGTGGTATAGAATTCAGGTTCTTAGAGAAGTTAAGAGAATTACAGGAAGAAATAGAAAGTATAGTTGTAATAGTGGGGGAACTCAACCTCTCCCTCTCAAAACTAAATAAATATAATCTCAAAATAAACAAGAAAGATATTAAGGAGGTGAATATATTTTTAGAAAAAGTAGATATGGTAGACTTCTGCAGAAATTTGATGGGGATAGAAAGGAATGTACCCTTTTTTGTATTACAAGAAACCTACACAAAAAATTGAAAATATACTAGGGCATAAAAGCCATAATTATCTCTGGGAGTCAAGATGGTGGAGTAAGGAGTAAGTCACTATCACTCTTTTTGAGTTCTTAAAAAAAACCAAAATAATGCCCCAGGAAAAATCCTGGAATGGGGAGGGGTTGGAGCAATATCTTAGCCTGGTAAATTTGGAGGATCAGCAAGAAAGATCTGTTTCACTAAGGTAAAATGGAAGCACATTCCAGGAAAGGAACTATCCCAGGAAGCTGGGTATAAGCCCCACCTTAGGAAAAGAGCAGGGGAACCTGAGCCCCGGGGTATTAAAGCAGGCAAATGCCCACACCAGAATCCCTAATGTGCCTTAGAATATCAAGGGGAATGGGCAGAATCCAGGTCAGAGAATCACCACATGTGCCAGCCCAGCCCCAGAGTGGGTAGTTGACCCCCAGCAGTGGACCCCCATGTGATTCAGTGCAGTTCTGGGTGGTTTAGCATCTTACAGCAGCCTAAATTCCATGTGTTCCAGAGTAGCCCCAAGAAGCAGGCATCATCCGGCAGCAGAACTCAAAGTGCTTCAGTGTACTCCTATAAGGTAGGCATTCTCTAGTAGCCAAACCTCCCCCTTAAAAAGTAGAATTGGCCAAACGGAAAAGGAGGTACAAAAGCTAAGTGAAAAAAAAAAACAATGCATTAAAAATTAAAATGGGTCAAATGGAAACTCTATGAGACATCAAGAATCAGTCAAACAAAATCAAAAGAATGAAAAATTAGAGGAAAATGTAAATAACCTCATTGGAAAACCAACTCAACTAGAAAAGAGATATGAGTTATAACTGAAGAATTGTTGATCTACTTGAAAGTCATGATGAAAAAAAAAAGAGGCTGGGTGTTGACTTTCAAGTAATGATCAAGGAAAGCTGTTCTGAGGTCCTAGAACCAGAAGGTAAAATATTCATTGAAATAATGAACAGATCACCCCCTGGAATGTATGCCAAAATGAAAATGCCAAAAAATATATTAGCCAAATTCCAGGATGCATCGGTCAAAGAGAAAAAATACTGCAAGCAGCCAGAAAGAAATAATTTAAGTATCATGGAACTACAGGCTGAGTTCAACAGAATATTTGATCTGTAAATTCAAGACTCAAGAGAGTGATAAAAAGGTAAATAGGAAAAAAATACACATATTATCCAATAAAGGAAAACCATTTAAATCCGTACATGGGAAGATGATACAGCTCTTGAAAACTGTGCCTTTATGATGTTTATTTATTTATTTTTCTATGAAAGTACTTAATTTATTTTATTAATTAATTAAGTTTTAGTTTTCAACATTCCCTTCTATAACCTTTGAGTTTCCAATTTTCCCTCCCTTCCCTTCCCCAAAATGGCATGCAATCTGATAAAAACTCTACATACAAATTCATATTAAACACATTTTCACATTAATCATGTTGTAAAGAAGAATTAGAACCAATGGGACAAACCATGAGAAAGAAGAAAAAAAACAAACAGAAAAAAACAAAATATGAAAGAGATCAAATAGTATTCTTCAACCAGGATTCAAATGCCATATTTATTTCTCTGGATGTGGACAGCATTTTGCCTCATGACTCTTTTGAAGCTGTCTTAGATCCTTGCACTATTGAGAAGAACTAAGGTTATGAAAGTTAGTCATTGTATAATGTGGCTGTTACTTGGTACACTATTCTCTTGCTTCTGTTCACATAAAGAAGAATCAGTTACTATAAGTCTTTCTGGATTTTTCTGAAGTCCACCTGCTCATCATTTCTTATACCACAATAGTATTCCATTACAATCACATACCATAATTTACTCAGTCTCTCCCCAATTGATATACATCCCCTCAGTTTCCACTTCATTTCCATCATGAAAAGAGATGTTATTAATATTTTTGTACATGTGAGTCCTTTTCCATTTGTCTGAACTCTTTGGGGTGCAGACTTAGAAGCAGTATGTTTGGGTCAAAGGGTATGCATATTGTTGTAGCCCTATGGGGAAAGTTTCAAATTGCTCTCCAACATGGTTGAATCAGTTCACAACTCCACCAACAATGCATTAGTGTTCCAATTTTCCCACATATTCTCCAACATTTATCTTTTTCCTGTTTTGTCATGTTAGTCAATCTAATAGATGTGATGTGGTATCTAATTTATACTTCTCTAGTCAATAGTGATTAAGATCATTTTTTCATATGACTATAGACAGCTTCAATTTTTTTTTCATCTTAAAACTTCCTATTCATATCCTTTGATCATTTATAAATTGGGGAATGACTTGTATTCTTATAGATTTGACTCAATTTTCTATATGTTTTAGAAATTAGGCTTTATAACCCACCCTCAGGGGGAGATGATGTGGCAGATCTCTTTAATCAGAAATAACAGGAAGTGATAAAAGGGAAGTTATCTGCCAGAATCTGTTAACATTGTGAAAGAAGTTGGTTTTATGGGGAATTATGGAAAATGGGATAAATGCAGATATGTGAAATCTTGTTGTTTTTAATCAAATGACTAGTTATATTTGTACTCTTGTATAGCCAGATGAAAGATAATATGGTTTCTAAAGTATTAATGGGAATAATTTGGGGAAGAGGGAAAAGAAGTTTTATGAGATAATATTGGTTTACAAATGTAAGGTTGAGTCATTATCCCATAGACTAAGGTTGGGATTTTAAAGTTATATTGTATCTATGTGAGAAAGAGTTCTTAGATGTTTTAAAGTGATATGAGAGCAATTAGATATTAATACAAATGGTGTAACTAATCACTGGAAGTAAATCAGAGACATCTTCAGTTTAGGGAAAAGAATTTCAATGTAAGTCTCTTTAGGAGAGAAGTTGTAGAATATTTCTGTATTGATGGGAAAAGTTAAATGTGGATTTGAATTCATCCCATTGTCTAAAACATAAAGATAAAGGTATATGGTTTAGTTCTTTCAGATCAGGCATAATTAGAGAAGAATAGGAAAAATAGAAGAGAAACTGATGCAAATGTGTTAGAGCAATAACTTATGATCTTAATGGGAAGACTTTATGAATAAGGGAAGAAATGCATAAAAGCTATTTAGAACTAGTTTTAAGGATGTTCCTGAAGCAATGTGAGATTATATTCATTCAATCTTGCCATTCAAAGACAATGGGACTGTTAACTGACAGTTTTTCTGAACCTAACTCCAGTACCCAAGATGCCAGCAGCCCTGTGGGAGGGCAGGCATGAGCTGCAGGTATGATTTCTTGGCAAGGTTGAGAGGGCAACTGTTCAGCATGTGCTGAGGTGGGACCCTTTTGATTTGATTCTTTTAACTGAAGCCTGGCAGACTAGGCCTGGCTCAATGCAGCTTGTAGTTTGACATAACTTCTGCCTGGAGTTGATAGGAATCTGGGGAAAATATGGTCCCCTTACTCTGAGTTCCTGCTCTCTTGGTGGCAAATTTCTATGATCAGAAGGTTTTGTAAATACAGTTAAAAAAATCCATTAAAATATTGATTATGGAACATCTTAAATTACTATAGGACTGGGAGTGACATTTCTGCATAGGTCCATATATGAGTTAGATTTTCTCTCAGTAATGTCATAGAGATAATTAGGTCAAGGGCTTGTGAGAATATTATTTTGCTATTTGGTTAATATCTGGCTTGTCTAAAAGCTTTGTTACAATCAGTAATGTTAAAAGAAGAATGGCTTGTGGCTTATTCTGTAAATGCCATCAAAGAAACATGGCATGACAAAAGTTTATGATATTGTATGTACTGTGATAAAAACTGGTTATTTAATGTGTTTATGTATGTACCGGAGTCTGTCAATTCCTTAAGTGAGATATCATCCTCCTGGTGAGAAAATTAATAATGAGTGAATGTAAAATGTAAGAAACTGGGTTCTGATGTGAATTTCTTAAACAGAGCAATTGGTCAAGGTTCCAATTTTGAATTTGTAAAATGATTAGGGTTATAAGGATTAGAAATGGTAACTTAAAATTGTGCTAAGGTGACTTTTGTAGGAGAATGGACAGAAATCTGGTTCCTATAAGAAGACAAGAGGAAGGTGCTGGGATGCTGTGCTGAGAACAAATGTCAAGGACCAGAAGACTTGAAGTTCCCTGCCTGACAGCTATACAGGAAAAGACTTTTTGAATCTTAAAGGGACAACTGCATCATCATTTTCCTTTGGGTCTCTGTATCTGTATTTACAAAGGGAACTGCCCCCTTTGATTTGTCAATGCGTCTGAGATTTTGAGGAATGGAAACCTTAGAAAAGGGTAATGGGGATGCAACCTATATCAGCAATGATGTGTGAAGTCTTCAGATTAGTATAAGAAGAGGAGGGACTGCATGGGACAGATAATTGTGACGACTTCACAGGGTATGTCTAATGGAGAGGTTTGGGGATTTGGCCTTGTAATTTTGGGAAGGCATGCCCTTCCCCCTCTCTCTCTCGGATGTTAGAAGATAATGAACTTCCTGTGAGCTATTTGTTCTCTGCTCTGGGAAGGGTCTCTCCTTCCCCCATCCCATTTCTCCTCCTAGACTTTCAGACACCACCTTGGCAATTGAGTTCTGATAGGGAAAAACCTGGATGAACCATATCAATCCTGGTCCTCTGTGTAGTTTTCGCACCTAGACTGTAATCCCACCCCCCCCCCCAGCCAATGGTGAGAGGGTGTAGATGTGGATGGGAATCTTTTTCATTAAGACTATAAATTAAGGCAGGTTCCCTTTTACCTCACCTCCTCCCTTATGGAGGTGTGCCCAAATCTTGCAAGGTTTGTAGAATAAAATTACTTTGTTTCTCTTAAAAAAATAGATTGGAGCAAGTGGAATCTAGTGACTTTATAAGAAATCAATAAATTATAAAACAATACCAAAAGAATGAAAAAATGGAAGACAATGTGAATTATCCCATTTTCAAAATCACTGACTTGTAGAATAGCCCCAGGAGAGAATATTTTGAAATTGTTGGACTACCTGAAAGCCATGATCAAAAAAAGAGCCTAGACGCAATCTTTAATGAAATTATCAAAGAAAATTGCCCTGATATTCTAGAACCAGAGGGTAAAATAGAAATTGAACATATCCACTGATCACCTCTTGAAAAAGATACCCAAAAGAAAACTCCTGGGAATATTGTAGCCAAATTACAGAATTCCCAGGTAAAGGAGAAAATATTGCAAGCAGGCAGAAAGAAAGAATTCAAGTACTGTGGAAACACAATCAGGATAACATAGGATCTATCAGCTTCTACCCTAAGGGATTGAAGGGCTTGGAATATGATATTCTGGAGGTCAAAGGAGTTAGGATTAAAACCAAGAATCACCTACCCAGAAAAACTGAGTATAATACTCCAAGGCAAAATATGGATTTTCAATAAAATAGAGGACTTTCAAGCTTTCTCAATGAAAAGACCAGAGCTGAATAGAAAATTTGACTTTCAAATTCATTAATCAAGAGAAGAATGAAAAGGTAAAGAGGAAAGAGAAATCGTAAGGGACTTACTAAAGTTGAACCATTCTGTTTACGTTCCTACATATAAGGATGATATTTGTTACTCATGAGACCTTTCTCGGTATTAGGGTAGTTGAAGGGAATATACATATATACATACACACAGACAGACAGACAGGCAGACAGACAGAAAGACAGACAGACAGACAGACAGACAGACAGACAGATAGATAGATAGATAGATAGATAGATAGATAGATAGATAGATAGATGGTACAGAGAGATTTGAATATGAAAGGATGATATCTAAAAATATAAAATAAAATTAAGTGGTGAGAGAGGAATATATTGGGAGAAGGAGAAAGGGAGAGAGAGAATGGGGTAAATTGTGTCACATAAAAGTGGCAAGAAAAAGCAGTTGTATTGGAAAGGAAGAGGTGACAGGTGAGAGGGAATTAGTGAATCTTGTTCTCAGTGGATTTGACTTAAGGAGGGAATAACATACACACTCAGGTGGGTATCTTACCCCACAGGAAAGTAGCAGGGAAGGAGATAAGAGAGAGGGGGATGATAGAAGGGAGGGCAGATTGGGGGAGGAGGTAATTAAAAGCAAACACTTTTGAAAAGTGATATAATAAAGGGGGACCAGATAGGATGAAGGGTAATATAGTTAGTCTTTCACAACATGACTATTATGGAAGTGTTTTGCATAATGATACATGTGTGGCCTATGTTGAATCACTTGCCTTCTCAAGGAGGGTAGGTGGGGAGGGAAGAAGGAAGAGAATTTGGAACTCAAAGTTCTAAAAACAAATGTTCAAAAAAGTTATTTTTTACGTGTAACTGAGAAATAAGATATATAGGCAGTAGGGTGTAGAAATCTATCTTGCCCTACAAGAAAATAAGAGGAAAGGGGATGGGGGGAGTAGGGAGACAGAAAGGAAGGCAGATTGGGGAAAGGGTCAATCAGAATGTATGCCATCTTGGAGTGGGAAGAAGGTAGAAATGGGGAGAAAATTTGTAATTCAAAATCTTGTGGAAATAAATTTTTAAAACTAAAAATATTAAATAATAAAAATATGAAAAAGAGGAAAAAATATGAAGAAAAGCTGCATTCCATATGTTTGAAACAGACTCTGGGACTAAGGGGAAAATGTAATTTATCTTCCATTTGAAATCTTTCCAAATGTTTAATGACAGCTATTAATATTAGCATGGTACACTCAAGTAAACTACCACATATTTATAAAACTGATCTTTCTACAGACAAGAAATATAATTAACTTTAGTGAGGAAATGTATTGCCAAAAGAGTAGGCGAATGAGTAATATACCTAATAGCCCTAGAATGTCAAGGGATCCTACAGGAAAGTAGGGGGGATGGGATACGTGGAGAGATGATAGAAGGGAGGGCAGATTGTGGGAGGAGGTAGTCAAAACCAAACAATTTGAAAAGGGACAGGATCAAAGGAGAAAACTGAATGAAAGGGGACAGGATAGGATGGAGGGAAATATAATTAGTCTTTCACAAGATGACCATTATGGAAGTGTTTTGCATCAATGATACATGTTTAACTTATATTGAATTGCTTGCTTTCTTGAGGAGGGTGAATGGGGAGAGAAGAAGAGAATTTGGAACCCAAAGTCATAAAGACAAATGTTTAAAAAATGTTTTTTACATGCAACTGGGAAATAAGATAAACAGGCATTGGGTATAGAAATCTATCTTGCTCTACAAGAAAGTAAGGGGAAAGGGGGTTAGTTGGGGGGAGTAGGGCGATAGTGAAGAGAAGACTGGGGAAAGGGGTAATCAGAATACATATCATCTCGGGGTGGGGGAGGAGGGTACAAATGGAGAGAAAATTTTTACCTCAAAATATTGTGGAAATGAAAGTTGAAAACTAAAAATAAATTTAGTAAAAGAAAAAAAAAGATGTGTGACCGCCAAAATAACTTTTTTTCTCTTATCAAGAAATAAAATCAACTAAACTAAGTGTATCTGATAATTTCAAGTATCATTGGGTAGTGAATTCTTAATATATTGATAATGTATTTTTTGTTTTATTTGAAGATCTTCTCATCCATTAATAGGCCCATGTAACCTGCTTAATTACATGGAAGCCTTTCACATGTGGTAGGAGGAACTTGCTGAATAAGTGGAACAGGAAAGGGTGGAGCAGAAAGGAAGTTATCCAGAGTAGTCAGAGCAGTTAGAGCTGAGACAGAGAAAGTAGGTCAGCTAGCTGTACTGTGAGTGTTTCTTTGTGGGAAGGCTCCAGTGGGGGTTGGGAGGTGGGGGCAGAAGTCTATGGAATAGATTTGCTCTCTGTAGTGATAATGTGTTCCTTGTTGCTATAATGGATTTGGATTACTGGTGTTGGGATTTGGTTCTCTGGTGTCTAAATAAATGTTTTTCTTCTGTCTTCTAAAAAAAAAAAAGGAATGTCAAAGGATCCAAGGAAAATCTCCATGTCAATAGATACCTCTTTATGTGATAATGTGTGTGGGAAAAAATCACATGAGATGAAAAAAATGGGTCAGTTATGACTTAAGAACCAATATACTAAAGTGTGAATTCAATCCATTAAGAGACTTTTTCAGTAAGCAAAGCTGAGTTTATTCTTGTACACTTGTTTTTTGCTTCTTCAGTAAACTAAAAATGAATTTTTGGATGCAAAGCTGTAAAGTTGAGGCCACTATTTTAATTTCTTACCAAAAACCTGTGACTTTATAGAAACAGCACTGAATTTCAAGTCAAGAAACATATTTAGACCCTGATCTTGGCACATACTTCTTGCAGGACTTTAGGCAAATGGCTTAATATCTTGAGCACTACTTTTCTAATTTGTAATATGAAGGTAGAAACAATTTAAATATCTGCCCTTCAAGGTTCTTGTGATAAATAAAGAAAAGGCTTATGGGGAGGTGGACTGCGGAATGTGGAAGAAGGTGGAAGAAACAATGATTTTCAATTCTTTGAGTGTTTTCATGCATAGAAGAATTGGACCTGTTTAGCCTCAGAAAGAAAAATGTGATGTATACTTTAAGACCATCTTAAGTGAGGTATAAATCATATGTAAAAAAATAATTCCTAACAATTGCTGTCATCCAGAAATGAAATGAGTTGCTTCAACAAATAGTGAGTTCCCCACACTATAGTTCCTCAAGCGAAGGCTACATGAGCATTTATCAGGAATATTGAAAATGAAATTTCTATTTGGATATGAATTAGAGAGATACCTATGGTACCTTCCAACTCTGTGGTTCTGCTATCCACATATGTGAGGTAAACTTTTTCTTTGATTTAAATTACATGGAAGATTAATTTTCTTTCTCATTTCATTTGTGTGAACCAAAATTTTATGTTGGGAAATAGATTGAAATAATGTCAAAGACTGGAAGCAAAAACTTAAGTGGAAATAAGTTTGCCTGAAAAATAAATTCAGAAACATCAGGAACTGGTTTTAGGGAATCATAGAACAATATAAGTAGAAGAAAAAAGGAGCTAAGATAGGGAACTCTTGGATGATGTGTGATTTTGAGCTTTGACTTTTCAGTGCCAATCATAACTAGGGACTATGCCCCAAACAGCTGGGATTTCTACAATATCTTCAGAGAATAAACTTTTTTTTTCTTGTAGTAGGAACTTAATCCCTATTCAACTCCTTTCTGGGTCAAAGATTTCTCCAAGGCTTTACTGAAAAACTCATGCCATGAGGAAAAAAAGAGCATTTAACTATCTTCCCTTCTTCTTTTCAATTCTTTGTTACTTTTAACAAAAGTTGGATTCACATTCAAATATTTTATAGGTCATCTGAGGTGCAAATTATTTTTTTGAATAAGCCACTGCACAACTAGTCATACTTAAAGAATATTAGAGCCAATATCACTGCTTCTTTATATTGACAGAGTAATAACCATGCTTCTGTAACTTGTGTAGACACATTCACTATAAATTTTATAGAAATACCATTAGAATAATTTTCTATTGTGTATCTGGGAAAGATTTAGAAGGAAGTAATAAATGTTAATTCAGAGAAATCGAATTGAATAACTTGCTGATAAATTAAATATATATACATATATATATATTTTATTATTTTTTTAATTTAAATTTATTTATTTAACATATTTGGTTTTCAGCATTGATTTTCACAACAGTTTGAATTACAAATATTCCCCCCATTTCTACCCTCCCCCCCCCACTCCAAGATGGCATATATTCTGGTTGCCCTATTCCCCAGTCAGCCCTCCCCTCTAGCACCCCCCTCCCCTCTCATCCCCTTTTCCCTTCCTTTCTTGTAGGGCAAGATAAATTTCTATGCCCCATTGCCTGTGTATCTTCTTTTTTAGTTGCATGCAAAAACTTTTTTTTTTGTTTTTGAACATCTGTTTTTAAAACTTTGAGTTCCAAATTCTCTCCCCTCTTCCCTTCCCACCCACCCTCCCTAAGAAGTCAAGCACTTCAACCTAGGCCACGCATGTATCATTATGTATAACCCTTCCACAATACTCATGTTCTGGAAGGCTAACTACATTTTGCTCCTTCCCATCCCATCCCGCTTTATTGAATTTTCTCCCTTGACCCTGTCCCCTTTCCAAAGTGTTTGTTTTGATTACCTCCACCCCCATCTGCCCTCCCCTCCATCATCCCCCCCTTTTATTTTTTTTATCTTCCTCCCTCTTCTTTCCTGTGGGGTAAGATACCCAACTGAGTATTTACGGTATTCCCTCCTCAGGCCGAATCTGATGAGAGCAAGGTTCACTCATTCCCCCCTCACCTGCCCTCTTCCCTCCTCCCACAGAACTGCTTCCTCTTGTCACATTTATGTGAGATAATCCACCCCATTCTATCTCTCCCTATCTCCCTCTCTCAGTATGTTGCTCTCTCATCCCTTAATTTCATTTTATTTCTTTTAGATATCTTCCCTTCATCTTCAACTCACCCTATGTCTGCTCTCTCTCTTTTACATATATATATGTATATATATATATATATATATGTATATATATATGTATATATATATACATATATATATAAAAACACACACATATACATATATACATACATACACATGCATACGTATACACATAGATACATACATACATACACATTCACTTATATATATATATATATATAAACATATATATATATATATATGCATATTCCCTTCAGCTACCCTAATACTGAGGTCTCATGTATCATACGCATCATCTTTCCATGTAGGAATGTGAACAAAACAGTTCAACTTTAGTAAGTCCCTTGCAATTTCCATTTCTTGATTACCTTTTCATGCTTCTCTCGATTCTTGTGTTTGAAAGTCAAATTTTCTATTCAGTTCTGGTCTTTTCACTGAGAAAGCTTGAAAGTCCTCTATTTTATTGAAAATCCATATTTTGCCTTGGAACATGATACTCAGTTTTGCTGGGTAGGTGATTCTAGGTTTTTAATCCTAGCTCCGTTGACCTTCAGAATATCGCATTCCAAGTCCTTCGATCTCTTAATGTAGAAGCTGCCAGATCTTGGGTTATTCTGATTGGGTTTCCACAATACTCAAATTGTTTCTTTCTGGCTGCTTGCAGTATTTTCTCCTTGATCTGGGAGCTCTGGAATTTGGTGACAATATTCCTAGGAGATTTCTTTTTGGGATCTATTTGAGGAGGTGATCGATGGATTCTTTCAAATTCTATTTTGGCCTGTGGCTCTAGAATATCAGGGCAGTTCTCCTTGATAATTGCTTGAAAGATGGTATCTAGGCTCTTTTTTTGATCATGGCTTTCAGGTAGTCCAATAATTTTTAAATTATCTCTCCTGGATCTATTTTCCAGGTCAGTGGTTTTTCCAAGGAGATATTTCACATTGTCTTCCATTTTTTCTTTCCTTTGGTTCTGTTTTATAATATCCTGATTTCTCATAAAGTCACTATCTTCCACTTGCTCCAACCTAATTTTTAAAGTAGTATTTTCTTCAGTGGTCTTTTCACCTCCTTTTCCATTTGGCTAATTCTGCCTTTCAAGGCATTCTTCTCCTCATTGCCTTTTTGGAGCTCTTTTGCCATTTGAGTTAGTCTGTTTTTTAAGATGTTGTTTTCTTTAGTGTATTTTTCAGTATTTTTTTGGGTCTCCTTTAGCAAGTCATTGACCTGTTTTTCATGGTTTTCTCTCATCCTTCTCATTTCTCTTCCCAATTTTTCCTCTACTTCTCTAACTTGCTTTTCCAACACCTTTTTGAGCTCTTCCATGGCCTGGGACCAGTTCATGTTTTTCTTGGAGGTTTCTGTTGTAGGCTCTTTGACTTTATTAATTTCTTCTGTCTGTATGTTTTGGTCTTCTTTGTCAGCAAAGAAAGAATGCAAAGTCTGAGACTGAATCTGGATGTGTTTTCGCTGCCTGGCCATATTCCCATCCAACTAACTTGACCTTTGAGTTTTTCAGTGGGGTATGACTGCTTGTAGACTAACGAGTTCTATGTTCCACGTTTGGGGGGGAGGTGCCAGCTCTGCCACAGCAGCACTGCTCCTTCCCCAAGAACCCCCACCCCGAACTGGGCTTAGATCGTTGTCAGGCTGTGCACCCCTGCTCTGATCCACCACTTAATCCCTCCCACCAGATGGGCCTGGAGCCGGAAGTAACAACAGCGTAGCTGCCCCACCCCCGCTGCCCCGGGGGCTGGAAGCTGAACTGTGAACTCCTTCCACTCCCGCAGCTTTTCCCACTAACCTTCTCCGCAGTCTTTGGTGTTTGTGGGTTGAGAAGTCTCGTAACTGCCGCAGCTCACGGTCTCAGGGCGCTAGGGCCCCCTCCGCCTGGCTTCTGGTCTGGATGGTCCACTCTGCTCAGGCTGGGCTCTGCTCCACTCCATTCCCAGCTCCCAGCTCCCAGCTCCTAGCTCTGAGCTCCGTGTGGGATAGACCTCACCCAGAGACCATCCAGGCTGTCTTGGGCTGGAGCCCTGCTTCCCTCTGCTGTTTTGTGGGTTCTGCCATTCTAGAATTGGTTCAGAGCCATTTTTTATAAGTTTTTGGAGGGTCTCCATAGGGAGCTCACACTATTTCCTGCTTACCAGCAGCCATCTATATATATCTATATCTATATCTATATCTATATCTATATCTATATCTATATATATATACATATATACATATATACATATATATGAATTACCAAGCACTTTAAAAGGCAGCCCACCCTCGTACAACTGATCTCAATACCAGCAAATCTCACATCTGATGCATACCATCTAAGCAAAACTGGGAAAGTTGCTTAACATGTCAGTGCCCTGAAGAAATTCTCTAAGATTGCAAATTGCAGAACATTTACCAATCTGTTTTGGTAAGGGTAGTTTCTTTAGTGGGAGCTCCTTCCGTTAATGAAATCACAGGTCTGGACCAATCAAACATATTATATACATCAAATAAGGTAGTTACTATGAATGTCTTCCCCCTAGATACTGAAAAGTAGCCTTTCAAGAGTACATTATCATGTTTCAACATTAATGTTGGTGTAGGAATTGGATTTGATTATCACTCTTATCTGTGGATCACCCTTAAGGGATTCTCACACTTCTAAAATTATGCTAAGCATTTCGCTCTCTCTATGAAAGCTCCACATGCCCTTCAAGTTTCTGCCTATTAACTGATGTGTTATTATCTGACACAAGATGGAGAGCTTTTTCAGCAAGTAGTGATCCAGTCTATGCCCACACTATGGTAACAGAACTTTTTTTAAAGTAGAACAAAACGTTATATTTAATTAACAAGAATTGAGACAACCAAAGAAATTGTCCTGTCAACAGTTGAGTTGACTGGTTTTTAAAGACATTTTTGAGGACTGTCAAATTAAGGAATGTATTTGTTCAAAATATCTGATCTGTATTATTTAGCAAAAATGAAACAATTTGACTTCCCAGACCTATCCTTACTTATTCTACATGTATAGAACAGTCTTCTGTTTCCTGTAAAATACTATATATTTCCTCCTCCATCAATCTACTGAACATGGTGAGAGGGAAGGAAGAATGAGGGGATATGAAGAATTCATGTTCCTTCAATAGGAACAAATGATCACTATTTTCAGTAGGATAATGGGTAAGAAGTCCAAAATTATACTGGCACACTGCCTTTTTAAGCTTTATTTTAGGGGATGAGGTATTCTCTAACTGCCTCAACTCCCCAATTTTTCTATTAAACAGAAATAAAACTCTCAAAAGAAATGCTTAGAGAACAATTTACAAGAACAGTTTTTTTTTCCAGCCTCATACCTGTTTGCAATTTCTTCCAGAGTATTAGAAAACTTTAAGAGGCCAGGGATGGTCAGGTCAAGCCTCAAAGTTATTACCAATCAATTTTGTATCTACTAAGATCAAGCAATGGGATTTCAAGATAAGGAGCTCAAAACCTTGTTGACAAAGATCAAGCCAGTGACTCTTTAGTGAATTTATTGTAATAATGTGTGTAGAAGTCAGTTTCCCTATTGTTTACTTAGTCAATGTGCCACAGGAGGATTGGAAAAAAAAATTATGTGAGGGCTAAGTGGAAGATGAATTAGATTTGAATTGCTTAGCCACAGAGGAGAAAAAGGTAAAAACTGAAGAAAGGTAAGTGAAAGCTGAAGTCAGTGGAGAAATTCCTAAACATTATAGGTATCCAAAAATAGAGTCAATAAGCAGTAAGCCAACCAGAATTTAGTATTTACAGTACTATATGCCTGTCACTGTCACAAGCAGTAGGGATATAATAAAAGGCAAAAGTAGTCCCAGCCCTCATAGGGATGGCAATGGAATGAACTCTAAATCTAAAGACAATGGGCTATTTTGGGAGACAGTAGGTGAAGATCTTGATACTGGAGGACTTCAATTAGGAGTTGGATTTCCACTAGTCCTAAACATTTTAAAGGGGTTGATTCTGCAGGTAAAGATCAAACAGGTTGGTATCTAAGATTGCTTATAACTAAGATTCTTCAAGTCTCATTTTGGTACATTCACATATAGAGCCTTAAAATCACCTTTATGTACCTTTTTGGTCTTATTGCTTCTATCTTTTTTTTTGCTATCAGTAAGCCAGAATTAAAATTATGTTTCTCACATTTAAAAATATTTTGAGAGATTTTTCTGTGACATTTTTGTGCAGGATCTGCCTGCACTTGGTTAGTGTACCAACTCACACAAGGTACTATACCAGCATAAGCTATGCACATGTCCTGAAATATTGCCTTTCTTTGATTTGCAGAATGACAGGGTACCAATTAACAGTGTAATGGTATTTCTATTTTAGATATTGGCAGATTTACAGATCTTAAGATTCAAGGACAGAGACCATATTGAGTTTTTGAGTAGTTAATATGCATACCAAAAAATAAATAAAAGGCAAGAAAGCCTGAGTGGTTATGGACTTGCCCCCAGGACATGTACTATGTATCTTGTTATTTTGGCATTTATTTGGAAAAGTACATAGAAAATGAATAAGAAAGGTAAAGAACCATCAACTCCAGCACTGTATAATGATTATTGAGCAAGTGGACTTTTCCTGCAGAGATCGCAATTGGGAACTGAAGACCCAACGTTCAACTAAGAAGAATCAAGGAAGAAAAAATAAAAGTTACATCTGTTTTCCTACTTCCTGAGGAGTGAGGGGAGGGGGAACCTTGTGAGCCTTCAAGGGAGAGAATTTGAGAGGCTTCCATCAATTCTAGAAGTAATGTCTCTTCCCTGAGAGACCCCTGCCCATTCTGAATGAATTGAGTATTATCCCAGCTGAGCTCTTGATCTGAATAGGGAGTAGGAAGTAGAAAGTAGCAGAAACTGCAGTGCAGTTAAGGTACAAGCCTACTATAATAGCAAAGTAACCCAGCCTAGGAGCAAAGTTACCCATGTGACCAGACTTTATAAAGAAAGTTCCAAAAACAATGAATCCTAACAAATCTAGAAAGAAAAAAATAAGATATCAGAGCAGTGAGTGAAGGCCCTGAACTATAAGGTATCTTGGTATAATGTGTTATTCCTTTCAAAGATGTCTCTTAACCTTTTATTTTTTTGGTCTAATTTTATTTTGTTTATTTTTTCAATGAGCAAAAATTAATTTTATCTCCTTCCCATCCTTCACTAATAAAAATAAAAACTTTTTGTAACAAATTTCCAAATTGGCCATGTGAAGAAAGGAGGATTTCATTTGACACTCTGAGGCTATCATCTCTCTATCAGGAAGAAGATGCTTCATTTTCACAGCTAGGCATTCTGTTGAACAGAATTTTTAAATGTTTCAAAGTTATGTATTTACAGTATAATTATTATTGTATGCAATCACCTCCATTTTACTCACTTTATTTGATATCATTTCACAAAAGTCTTCCCAGGTTTTGCTGAAAATATTCCTTTTATTGTTTTTTTATGCCACTGCCTGAAGGGTTCAGGGGTTCATACATCGTGTGTGAGGGCTTGCTGAGCCTTTTTCAGGGCTGCTTATCCACCTTTGGTGTCCACCTCTCACCTAGCTCCTATCTGTGGCTCCAAAAAGCTAGAGCAAGCACAGCACACCCATCCCAGTAGAACTATCTGACCAAATGGGCTAACATGAAATGGGTAATAGGTCTCAAACATCTCAGTGAGTTAAAGGGATGTATACCCCCAAGTATGTGAAGTCTTTCCATAGCAGAATGGACAGATGAGAATAATTTGTTCCAATGCCCTTGAAGCTACTCTGAAGCATTTAGACTTCAGTTTGACATCAAGGGCGCAAAAGTAATCTCATGCATCCCAGGCCATCACCAGTTAGTCTGACATATTTTGTCTTTCCACTGGACTTCATTGACTCTAGAAGAAAATGAGACTGATGACTTTGAGCAATTCTGCCTCACTTAAATATAGTTCATGCATAAGTTAGTATATCACCATGTGATGTCATTTGTTTTTTTTTTTCTAAAACAAGGGAAGGACAACAATACCCCTGTGGTACTTGTTTGCACTTACATAAGATAATTTGTATGGAAGCTAAGATGGTGGGGTAAGTAGAAAAAAACCCCCAGAAAGACTTACATTAACTGGTGCTGAGTGAAGTGAGCAGAACCAGGAGGACATTGTACATAGTAACAGCAAAACTGTGTGATGATCAATTTTGGTAGTCTTAACTCTTCTGAGCAATGCAATGTTCTAAGACAATTCCAAAAACTCATAATGGAAAATGCCATCCATATCCAGAGAAAGAACTATGGATTCTAAATGCAGATTGAAGCATACTAGTTTCTTCTCTTTTTTTTTTTTTCCTTTCTTGTAGTTTTCACTTTTGTTCTGATCCTTCTTTACACCATGACTAATGTGGAAATTTGTTTGATATGATGGTATATGTATAGCCTATATCAGATTACATGATGTCTTGGGAAGTGGGGTGAGTAGGGACAGGGAAAAATTTGGAACTCAAAATCTCATAAAAGTGAATGTTGAAAACTAAAAATAAATAAATAGATAAATATTTTAAAAGATAATTTGTTTATCCATTCCCCTATTGATTGGCGCTCTTTTTACTTATTGTTCATTAATACTATAAAAATAACTGGTGAAAATATTTTTGTTTCTATAAATGAAAAAAAGGGGAAAGGAAAAATTTTTTATACAGCACTTACTATATGTCAGGCACTGTGCTAAGGGCTTTATAAATATTATTTCATTTGATATTCACAGCAAGTTAGAATATATACATCCTTTTCCTCTTTAATCTCTTTGAGATAAACAAGTAGTTGTGGTATTACTGGGCTAAAGGATATGCATAGTTTAGTAAATTGGGCAGCATGGTTCCAGAATATCTGGACCAATGTGGTGATTTTCTGTTAAATTCTCCAATATTTGTCATTTTCCCTTTTTAACCAACTCTGCCAATCTGATGGGTATTTGGTAGGAACTCAGAATATCTTTAATTTCCATTTCTTTATTTATCAGTGATCAGGAGCATTTTTATATGACTCTTTATACTTTGGATTTCTTAATTATAAAACTACAAGTTCCACAGGGAATTTATTAAATAAGGGATGGCTCTTGCTCTTATATATTCAAATGGATAGTTATGTCAGTAGGTACATAGGAAGGCAGACAGCCAGATAAATAGATAGATATGTAGAAATGAGATGCTTAGCAAAATGTGCTGTAAGGGTTTTTCCCAGTTGCCATATTTCCCTTGTAATTTTTGCTACATTTATTTTTTATGCAAAACCTTTAAAAATATTATATAATTTTTTTCCATTTCATCTTCTGTGATCCTCTTTCCCTTTGGGCACAAAAACTTCCCATATCCATAGAAAAGTAATTTATTTATTGTTCTGAAAATATGTTTATGATGTCATCTTTCATGTCTAAGTCATGTACCAGTTTAGAGCTTGTATAGTAAGTGAGATTATATATAGTTTCTCCCAAACTTTCCAGCTTTCTCACAAGTTTTTGTTGACTATGGAATTCTTCCCTCAGTAGCTGTGGTCCCTCCCTTTACCAATAACACAATGCTACTATGTGGTTCTGTTTCATTGAATTATTTTTATCTTTCTTCAACAAATTATTACCAAATCATTTCAGTGATCACTGTTTTGTTGTACTATTTGAAACTACCATTGTACTTTAAGTTTGTGAACACTCTTCAAATGAATTTTGTGTGCTTGGTGGGTGTCCCAGGTTTATGGAAGAAATATCATATAACTATTTTTCTTGCTGTTAAATTTGAGTAAATGTCCTTATTAAAAGTTAAAAGAATCTGGAGGCAGAGCCAAGATGGTGAAGTGAAGGCAAGTACTCGCCTGAGTTTTCCCCCAAACCCCTCAATGTGCCTTAAAATGATTTTAAGCAAGTTCTAGAGCAGCAGAACACAGAAAAAAGATGGAGTGAAACAAATTTTCAGCCCAAGACAACTTGTAAGGTTAAGAGGAAAGGCCTTTCACACCTGGATGAGAGTAGAGCACAGTCCAGCACAGGCCATGCTATCACAGCCTCAGCCAAAGCAAACCAGTTGCAGGCCTTAGGAGTCACTGAATAAGCAGCAGTGGTGGTGACTGTTTCTGGAACTCTTAGCCCACAAGCAGTAAAGGGATCCAAAAATCAGTCAGAAGGAGATTACAGGGCTCCCTTTGCTAGCACTGAGGCAGAACTCTATTGCTTTGCCCATACTTGGATCTGGGATGCAGTTCTGGGGTGAGGAGGAGCACTGGCATAGCAGAGCTTGTGGCAGCAGTGGGGAGGGTCCTCCTCACAGTTCCATGGCAGAAAAGAGTGATTTTGGTCACTCACAGATGAGAACATAGGCCAGGAGAGGAATAAAGGCCTCTCCTTAGATCATAGCACCTTGGAAGAACTGAAAACTTTCAGGTACTTCAAAGTATCTCTGAAAACAACTGTACAAGACCCCTGAAGCTTGGGACAGTGCACCCTCCACTCTGGAACTGGAGTCCTACTTTAGCAAGTTAAAAGTCAAGTAATGCACTGGGGAAACTGAGCAAACCACAGGAAAAAAACCTCTGATTATAGAAAGTTACTATTGTGACAAGGAAAAGCAAAACCCACACTCAGGAAAAGACAACAAAGTCAAAGTTCCTACATTAAAAGCTTCCAAGAAAAAATATGAATTAGTCTTAGGCCATGGAAGAGCTCACAAAAGATTTGGAAAAACAAGTAAGAGAGATAGAGGAAAAAATGGGATGAAAAATGAGAGCAATAGAAGATACTCATGAAAAATGAGTCAACAGCTTTGTAAAGGAAACCCTCCAAAAACACTGAAGGAAATAACACCATAAAAAGCAGACTAGTTCAAATGATAAAAGGGATTTAAAAAGTCAGTTAAGAGAAGAATGTCTGGAAAAGCAAAATTGGCAAAATAAACAAGGAGGCCCAAAAGCTCACTGAAGAAAATAATTCCTGAAAAATTAGAATGGAAAAAAAAACCTAATGACTTCAAGAGAAATCAAGTAAAAATAAAACAAAACCAAGAGAAAAAGTAGGAGACAATGAGAAATATTTCATTGGAAAAAGAACTGACCTGGAAAATATATCCAGAAAATATTATTTAAAAATTATTGGACTACCTGAAAACCATGATCAAAAAAAGAGCCCAGACATCATCTTTCAAGAAACTATGGAGGAAACCTGCCTTGATATTCTATAACCAGAGGGTAAAATAGAAATTGAAATACTCCACCAAAAACCTCTTGAAAGAGATCTCAAAAGTAAAACTCCCAGGAATATTTTCACCAAATTTCAGAGTTCCCACTCCATGGAGAAAATATTGAAAGCAGCAAGAAAGAAATAATTGAATCATCATGGAACCAGTCATGATAACACAAGAAGTAACAGCTTCTACAAAAAAAGATCAGAGTGCTTGGAATATGATATTCCAGAGGTCAAAGAAGTATGATTACAACCAAGAATCACTTACCCAGCAAAACTGAGTATAACCCTTCAAGGGAAAAACATGGACATTCATAACACTGAGGTTTCAAACATCCATGATGAAAAGACCAGAGCTGAATGGAAAATATGACTTTCAAATTCAAGACTCAAGACAAACATAAGAGGTAAACAGAAAAAGGAAATCATAAGGGACTTAATAAGATTAAACTCTATATTCCAACAAGGGATAACAATATTTGTAACTCATAAGACCTTTCTCAATATTATGGTAGTTAGAAGGAGTAAATACAGAGAAAGGGAACAGGTGTGAGTTAAATATGAAGGGATGATGTCTAAAACATAAAAATGCAGATAAGAGAGGAATACACTGGGAGAAGGAGAAAGGGAGAGATAGAATGAGGTAAATTATCTCACATAAAAGAGGCAAGAAAAAGTTTTTTACAGTGGAGGGGAAGAGAGGAGAAGTGAGGGGGAGTAAGTGAACCTTACTTTCCTTAGAAGTGGCTCAAAAAGGGAATAACATACACATTCAATTGGGTGTAGAAATCTATCTTTCCATATAGGGAAGTAACAGGGGGAGAGGATGTATCAGTAAGACAAAATTCATAATATCGATGCTGACCATGAATATACCAGTAGATTTCAGAATGGCAAAGTATAAGGGACTCTCTGTATAGAAGGCAGAAAAAGTGAAACATTTATTCAGACAAGAGAGGATCAAGTCCCACAACCAATAACCCCAATTCAACATAGCAGTAATTGTATTTCAAAACCAGTAAGTCCACCTCCAGTAACAGCAAGGAGATTAAAGCACAGTATCACAGCAAGGAGCCAAGCCATCCTGTAATCTTCCCTTCTTCTAGGATCTTCCCATAAACACTGACTCATGAATCCTAACAGTCTGCTTGCCTTCTTCCTCTCCTCCCATAGTTATGAAAGCCCTTGCAGTTTTCATAGCCCTTATATTACTCTCTCTGTCTCTGTGTCTCTCTGTCTCTTCTTCTTGCAGCTCTTCTTGTCTCCACAGCTCTCTCCTCTCCAATCTATGCAGCTTTCTAGTCTCTCTCTGTGGCTCTATAGTCTGTCTCTGCAGCTCTCTAGTCTCCACAGCTCTCTAGTCTGAGCATAACAGCTATCCGCAGGGTATATATCTCTTGCTTAGGGCCCATGGGCTTAGAACCTAATAGCAAAAGGGTGCATGCTTTCAGTTTAGCACCCACTTAGTAAATGGGCCTTCCTACAAACAGGCCTCTCTTAATCAAGCTTTCCTTAACTAGTTCCATCTGAAGCCTATTAAATGGGCAGAGATCTTTGGTCACATCAGCACCACAGGGGATTAGGGAAGGTGGGCGTTAGAAGATAGGGTGGATTGAGGGAACATGTAGTCAGAAGCAAAACAGTTTGAGGAGGTACAGGGTGTAAGGAGGCAGAGAGTAGAATAAATAGGGGAAAGGACGCAGGGAAATACAGTTAACCATAGTAACTGTGAAAAAAAAATTAAGCAAGTTTCTCTGATAATGGCCTCATTTCTAAAACATATAGAACATTAAGTCGAATTCATAAAAAAGAACCATTCCCCAATTGATAAATGATGAAAAGATATGATCAGTTTTCAGATGAAGTGACCAAAATTATGTATAGCCACATTAAAAAAATTACACTGATTCACTACTTACTGGAGAAATGCAAATTACAACAATTCTGAAGTACTACCTCATACCTATTAGATTGACCAGTAGGACAGAAAATGTAAATGACACATGTTGGAGGGGATATAGGAAAAATGAGATATTAAGGCACTGTTTGTTGGAGTTGTGAACTGAATCAACCATTCTGTTCCATTCTCATCATTTTGGAAATATACCCACAGTGCTATAAAACCATGCATACCCTCTGATCTAGAAATACAACTATGAGGTATGGATCCCAAAGAGGTAAAAAAAAGGGCAAAGGACCTGTATGTACAAATATAATTATAGCATCTCTTTTCTGGGGGCAAAGAATTGGAAACTAAGGAGGATGCTCATCAATTGTGGAATGACTGAATAAGTTGTGGTACATGATTATAATGGGATACTATTATACTATTAGAAATGCTTCCAGAGGTCTTCCGGGGGTGGAGCCAAGATGGTGGCTGGAAAGCAGTGAGCTCCCTGCCAAGTCCCTCCGAAAACCTATAAAAAATGGCTCTGAACCAATTCTAGAACTGCGGAACACACAAAACAGCAGAGGGAAGCAGGGCTCCAGCCCAGGACAGCCTGGATGGTCTCTGAGTGAGGTCTATCCCACACGGAGCTGGGAGCTGGGAGCTGGGAGTGGAGCAGAGCCCAGTGTGAGCTGCTCGGACCAACCAGACTAGCAGCTGGGTGGAGAGGGCCCTAGCGCCCTGAGTCAGTGAGCTGGAGTAGTTACCAGACTTCTCAACCCACAAACACTGAAGACAACAGAGAAGGTTAGTGGGAAAAGCTGCGGGAGTGGAAGGCATTCACAGTTCGGCCACCGCCCCCGGGGCAGCGGAGGTGGGGTAGCTACAGCTGCTGTTGCTTCTGGCCCCAGGCCCACCTGGTGGGAGGAATTAAGTGGTGGATCAGAACAGGAGTGCACAACGTGCTGAAGATCTAAGCCCAGTCCGGGTTGGGGGTTCTTGGGGAAGGAGGAGTGCTGGTGTGGCAGAGTTGGCACATCCCCCCCCAAAGGAGGAACATAGAACTCTTTAGTCTACAAGCAGTCATACCCCACTGAAAAACTCAAGGGTCAAGTTAGCTGGTTGGGAATACGGCCAGGCAGTGAAAATACACCCAGATTCAGTCTCAGATTTTGGATTCTTTCTTTGGTGACAAAGAACACCAAAACATACAGCCTAAAGAAGTCAACAAAGTGCAAGAGCCTACACCAAAAGCCTCCAAAAAAAATGAACTGGTCCCAGGCCATGGAAGAGCTCAAAGAGGATTTGGAAAAGCAAGTTAGAGAACTAGAGGAAAAATTGGGAAGAGAAATGAGAAGGATGCAAGAAAACCATGAAAAAGAAGTCAATGACTTGCTAAAGGAGACCCAAAAAATACTGAAAAATACACTGAAGAAAACAACACCTTAAAAAACAGACTAACTCAAATGGCAAAAAAGCTCCAAAAAGCCAATGAGGAGAAGAATGTCTTAAAAGGCAGAATTAGCCAAATGGAAAAGGAGGTCCAATGGACCACTGAAGAAAATACTACCTTAAAAATTAGATTGGAGCAAGTAGAAGTTAGTGACTGTAGAAGCAGTTCTGGGGGAGGAGGGGAGAGGGCAGGTGAGGGGGGAATGAGTGTATCTTGCTCTCATCAAATTTGGCCTGAGGAGGGAATACCATACATACTCAATTGGGTATCTTACCCCACAGGAAAGAAGAGGGAAGAAGATAAAAAGAAGAGGGGAATGATGGAGGGGAGGGCAGATGGGGGTGGAGGTAATCAAAAACAAATACTTCGGAAAGGGGACAGGGTCAAGGGAGAAAATTCAATAAAGGGGGATGGGTTGGGAAGGAGCAAAATATAGTTAGCCTTTCACAACATGAGTATTGTGTAATGGTTATACATAATGATACACATGTGGCCTATGTTGAATTGCTTGATTTCATAGGGAGGGTGGGTGGGAAGGGAAAAGGGGAGAAAAAAAAAGAAATGCTCTCAGAAAAACATAGAGAGACTTGCATGGGGTAATGTAAAGTAAAACATACTATATACAAAGTAACACTAATATTGTTAGATGATCAGCTGTGAAATTACTTAGCTGTTCTCAGGAATAAAAGGATCCAAGACCATTCTGAAGGACTCATGATGAGAAATGCTACCGATCCCAAAAGAACTGATGGTATCTGAATACAGACTGAAGCATACTTTTTATTACTTTACTTTTCTTGATGGTTTTTTGATGTTTTCTGTCCCATTCCTATTATGGAAATGTTTTGTCTGACTACACATATATAAACCTATATCAAATGGCTTGCCTCCTCAATGAGAGGGTTTGGGTATGGAGGAAGAGAGAGGATTTGGAACTCAAAGTTTTAAAAGCAAATGTTAAAAAATTATTTTTACACGTAACTGGGGAAAAATAAAATTCTAAATAAAAAACTTTTTTAAAAACAGAAAGTTATTTGAATCTACTGACTTTGATTTTGGGAATCACATCAGTAGGGACTCAGGAACTATAGTATTGGGAATGTAGCCATCCATAAGTGTAATGCCTTGAACCCTAAGAATTATAGTAGCTGAGGGGCAGAGCCAAGATGGTGGAGTAAAAGCAGGGTCTACCCAGAGCTCTCCCTAAACCCTTTCTAAATTCCTGTAAAAATGACTCTAGAGCAGCAGAATCGACAAAAAAAAAAACAAAAAAAAACAAAAAAAGAAACAGAGTGAAACAAATATCCAGTCCAAGAAAACCTGCAGGTTTCACATGAAGACCAGGCCAGCACAGACCAGGCCCCAGGAAATCCAGAGTTGAGGGTGCTGAATCACTGGAAGCTGTAACAGTTTCCACTTCTCAACCAATAAATGTCAATGACAACTTAGAAAGTCAGTGGGAAGGGGTTGTCAAACCTGGGTGACAGAGAAGCACAGTCCAACTCCGGCCCCAACACAGTCCTGGCCAAAGCAAACCAGAAGCAGGCCTTAGGACTTACTAAATAAGGAGTGGTAGACTCTATTGCTTTTCCTATGCTTGGATCTGGGACACAGTCATGGGTGGCAGTTCTGGGCTGAGGAGGAACACTGGTATAGCAGAGGTTGCAGCTGCAGTGAGGAAGGAATCCTCCTCACAGTTCCAGGGCAGAAAACAGTGGTAGTGTTCACTCACAGACCAGAACATAGGCCAGTAGAAGAGTAAACACCACTCCTTAGATCATACCACCTTGGAAGAACTGAAAACTTTCAGGTATGTGTGTAAACAAGTGCACAAAAACCCTGAAGCTTGGGACACTCTGGAAGCAGAATCCTGATTTAACAAAGAGTTTTTAAAAAGGAAAAAATAGTCTGGAAAAATGAGCCAACAATGAAAACAAAACTCAGAATATAAAATCTTACATTTGCAAAAAGGAAAATCAAAATATAGACTCAGAAGCAGACAACCAAGCCAAAGCTCCTACATACAAAGACTACAAGAAAAATATGAATTACTCTCAGGCAATGAAAGAACTCAAAAAGAATTTTTAAAATCAAGTAAGAGAAGTAGAGGAAAAATTGGGATGAGAAATAAGAGTGATGCAAGAAAATCATGAAAAAATGAGTCAACAGCTTGGTAAAAGAGACTCAAAAAAAAAACATACTGAAGAAGATAATGCCTTAAAAAACAGAGTAGCTACTCTCTAAGCTGAGAGAATAAAAGCAGGGATGCAGCTGAGCTCTCTCACAAATTCTTTCAGGGACATATAAAAAAGTGAATCTGAACAAATCTGACAGTGGTAGAATCCACTAGGGGACAGGGTGTGGCAGATTTCCATCCCAGGAAAGTCTGGAAGGTCAATGGGAAGGATCTGTTACACCAAGTTGGGAGAGCACAGAGCATACCGATCTATACATGACCATAGTGAAGCAGGAAATGGTCAAGTAGTTTTTTATCTTTGGCAGCATGGACGAGTACCAAATCTCTCAGCTTAGAACTTTGTGAGAGAAGCAGAGGACCTGCAACAGAAGTAGGAGCTACTCCTGGGGCTATCAGCCCAAGAGACTAAATGTTTGAAAGCCACCTACTTGAACTTCCAGGAACCATAATGATGGAGTAAACTGTAAATACTCTCACCCCTGCTTTTTCACCCCGAAAAACCCAGATAGCAGAAGGGGCAAAGCAGTCTTTTACCACAGGAAGCTAGGGAAATGGGTCCCTCTTCCTGTGGTGGAAGGGGATCAGTGCAGAATGGGAGGTGTCCCAGCAAACCCCACCTCAACAGACCAGCTAGAGTTCCTGAGCCCCAAGAGGGTGGAGCTAGCAAGCACCAACATCAGGACACCAGGTGTAACTTCCCACTACCAGGGGAATTGGCAGACACCAGCACAGATGATGAATGAGGCTAACCATGCTATTCTGCAGCCCCAAGGGAAGAGGAGACTTCCAGCAGCCAGACAGCCCCTTCCCCTATACCTCGGGCTTTGAGCTTCAGTGTAACCCTGGGAAAACTAAGAAAGACTTCACTGGGCCTTGATCCTCAACACACAGCAGCCAGGTCTAGCTGAGTACCAGGTGAGCTACAGCATTACATAGCTTCTCGTGGACAAAATCAGAGACCATAGCACACAAAGCCAGTAAACCAGGCCACTAGCTCCCAACATAAGAAGAGTGGGATGGAGCTGCCTGGGCACCAGAAACAGAGATCTACTTTAAAAGCCAGGAAAAAGGAAACCACCTTGAATTAAAAGCAAACTAAAAAAGTAAAAGCCATAGAATCTTACTATGAGGAAAGGGAAGATCAAAATATGAATTCAGAAGAAGACAGCATTAATTCACACTATTGCCACTCTGAAACCTCAAAAGGGAATACAAACTGGTCTTAAGACCAAATAGTATTTTGGAAGAGCTCAAAGAGGATTTTAAAAGCCAAAGTAGAGAGGTAAAAGAAAAATTGACCACTTCTTTAAAAAATTCAGTCGATAAAATGGAAAAAGAAAACATCACCGATGATTGTAAATCATGAAAAAGTAAAACTGGTCAAATGGAAAAAGAAGTACAGAAGCTAACTGAAGAAAAAAAATTGTGAAACATTAGAATAGGGCAAGTAGAAGCTAATGACTCTATGAAGCATCAAGAATCAGTCAAACCAAATCTAAAGAAGGACAAATAGAAGAAAAGATAAAATATTTCATTGGAAAAACAACTAACCTGGAAAACAGATCCAGGATGGATAATCTAAGAATTATTGGCCTACTGGAAAGCAATGATGAAAAAAGACCCTGGACAGTATCTTCCAAGAAATCAACAAGGAAAATGGCCCAGAGGCCCTAGAACCAGTGTAAAATAATCATCAAAAGAATCCACCGATCACGTCCTGAAAGAGAAATAAAACTGAAAACTCCAAGGAATATTATAGCCAAATTAGAAAATTATCAGGCCAAAGAGAAAAAAAAAAACTACAAGGAGCCAGAAAGAAACAATTGAAATATCACTTAACTACAGTCAGTATCACACAGGACCATGCAGCTTCTAAATTAAAAGTTGAAAAGGATTGGAGTAAGATATTCTGAAAGGCAAAGTAGCTTGGACTACAAGAATGCATCAACTTTGCAACAAAATTGAGCTAGGAGAAGGACATTCAAAGAAATAAGGGAATTCAAGACCTTCCTGATAAAGCACTATAGCTCAATGGAAAATTTGATCTGTGAACACAAGACTCAAGAGAGGCATAAAAAGGTAAACAGGTGAGAAAGGTGAAAAAAAACACCCTGACATCCCCATAAAAGAGGATGATACTTATTAATCTTGAGAATCATTATATTTATTACTGCATTTAAAAGAAATATGTGTATACACACACACACACACACAGAGTATGTGGGTATAGATTAACTGCTGTGATGATAAAAAACCTAATTAAGGGGTGCAAAGGGATTGTAATAGAACAAGAGAAGAGGAGGAGGCAGAAAAGGGTAAATTACATCACATGAAGAGACACAAAAACATTATACTAGAGGAAAAGAAGAGAAGGAGAAGAGCAGTGTTTGAGCTTTATTCTCATTGGATTTGGTTCAAGGAGGGAATAACATATTCTGTCAAATATAGAAATCTAACCTGCCCTAGAGACAGTAGGAGGGGAAAGAGGAAAGAGGAAAGAAGGGGGGGGCGGCCAGTCAGAAGGGAGGGAGGGACTAGTGAGGGAAAATAGTAAGATAAGGGATGGGTGCTGATAGGAAGGGAAAAATTGAGGGAGGCAGTTGTGAAAAACAAATATGTTTTGAGAGGCAGGAGAAGAGAAAGGAGAAATAAAAGCATAAATGGAGAGAATGGGATAGAGAGAAAGACACTGATAGTAATTTTAACTGTGAAGTTTAATGACATGAACTCTCCCATAAAACAGCCAAATAGAAGAATGGATTAAACACCAAAATCCTACAATATGTTGTTTACAAGAAACACATCTGAAACTGGGGAATACACACAGGGTAAATGTAAAAGGTTGGAGTAGAATACATTGTACTTCAGATGACGTATAAAAAAGCAGGGGTAGCTATCCTAATCTTAGACAAAGCAAAAGCAAAGATAGGTGTAATCAAAAGAGATAAGGAAACCATATCCTGCTAAAATGCACCATAGACAATGAAGTAATATCATTAGTTAACATATATTCACCAAGTGGTACAGGATCCACATTCTTGGAGCAGAAGTTAAGGGAGTCACAGGAAGAAATAAACAGGAAAACTCTGAACTTAATAAATCTAACCTCAAAATAAGCAAGAAAAAAATTAAGGAGGTGAATAGAATTTTAGAAAAGATAGATATGATGTAGACTTATAGAGAAAACATAAAGGGGATAAAAAGGAACATACTTTTTTCTGAGCAATATATGGCACATACACAAAAAATGACCATGTACTAGGGCATAAAAAAACCACAATCCAATACAGAAAGGCAGAAGTAATCAAAGCATACTTTTCATATCCTGATGCAATAAAAATTCTTAATAATAAAGAACCATGGAAAAATATGCTAAAAATTAATTGGAAACTAAATAATCTAATTCTAAAGAATGATTGGGCCAAAGAACAAATCAGAGAAACAATTAATAACTTCATTCAAGAGAATATCAATAATGGGAACATACCAAAACTTATGGGATGCAGCAAAAGCACTTCTAAGGGGAAGTTTTATATCTCTGAATGCTTACATGAATAAAATAGAGAAAAAGAGGTCAATGAATTGGGCGTGCAACTGAAAAAGCTAGAAAAAGAACAAATTGAAAATGCCCAATTAAATACCAAATTAGAAATACTGAAAATTGAAAGAGGGATTAATAAAACTGAAACCAAGAAAACTATTGAATTAATAAATAAAACTAAAAACTTCCTTTATGAAAAAAGAATAAAATTCATAAACTTATGTTTCTGTACAAAAAAAAGCCAATGCAACAAAAATTAGGAGGGAAGCAGAAAATTGGGAGAAAGTCTTTACAACTAGTGTCTCTGATAAAGGCCTCATTTCTAAAATATACAGGGAACTGAGCCAAATATATAGGAATGCAAGTCATTCCCCAATTGACAAATGGTCAGAGGGTATGAACAGGCAGTTTTCAGAGGAAGAAATTAAAGCTATCTATAGGCATATGAAAAAATGCTTGAAATCACTACTGATTAGAGAAATGCAAATCAAAACAACTCTTAGATACCACATCTCTCCTGTCAGATTGGCTAAAATAACAAAACAGGAAAATGATAAATGCTGGAGAGGAGGTGGGAAAATTGGAACACTGTTACATTGCTGGTGGAGTTGTGAGATGATCCAGCCATTCTGGAGAGCAATTTGGAACTATGCCCAAAGGGCTATAAAAATGTTCATACGCTTTAACCCAGCAATACCACTTCTATGGTTGTATCCCAAAGAGATCATACAAGCGGGAAAAGGACCTATATGTACAAAAATATTTATAGCAGCTCTTTTTGTGGTAGCTAAGAATTGGAAATCAAAGGGATGCCCATCAATTGGGGAATGGCTGAACAAGCTGTAGTATATGAAGGTAATGGAATACTGTTGTGCTATAAGAAATGAGGATGATACGGACTTCATGACAACCTGGAAAAACCTACACAACATAATGCTGAATGAGCAGAGCAGAGCCAGGAGAACATTATACACAACCACAGATATATGGATTCTGTGAGAACCAACCCTGACAGACTTCACTTTTCTCAGAAACACAAGGTACAAAGACAACTTCAAAGGACTCACGATAGAGAATGCTATCTACATCCAGAGAAAGAACTATGAAGTATGAATGCAGATTGAGGCACACTTCATGCTAGCCCCTTTTTACCCAGTTTTTTTTCTTTTTCTCTCTTTTTTTTTGTTTTTGGGATTTTTTTGTCCTGTTTCTTCTTTCTCATGATTCATTTCATTGATCACAATTCTTCTCTATAACTTGACTAGTGTGTGAATTAATTCAATGTGAAGTTATACGTGGAAGTTATATGGGATTCCATGCCATCTTGGTGAGGGAGGAGGAGAAGGAGGGAAGAAAATATGGAACTCAAAATTATGTAGAACCAAGTGTTGTAAACTAAAAATTCTTTTAAAAAAATAAAAGGCAAAAAAGCCACTAAATTACAAGAATCAAAAATGAAAAGGGTGAATTCACCTCCAATGAAGAGGAAATTGAAACAATAATTAGGAAACAGTTTGCTCAGTTGTATGCTCATAAATCTAACAATCTTAGGGAATTATTTTTTCGATATTTACAAAAATATCAGTGACTCATCTTAACAAAAGAGGAAGCAAAATACTTTAATAACCCCATCACAAAAAAATAAATTGAATAAGCCATTGATAAATTCCCAAGGAGAAAAATTCCAGGGACAAATGGATCTATAACTGAATTCTATCAAATTATTAAAGAATAATTAGTTCCAATACTTTATAGAGTATTTAAGAAAATAGGTGGAGTCCTATCAAATTCTTTTTTATGATAGAAATATGGTAATAATACCTAGAAAGAGTCAAAACAGAGAAAGAAAATTACAGATCTATTTCCCTAATGAATATACATGCAAAAATTTTAAATAAAATATTGGCAAAAAGATTACAACTTATAATGACAATATCACACAATAAAGAGGTAGGATTTATTACAAGGGAGGATTTATTCCAGGAATGCAAGGCTGGTTCAATATTAGGAAAACTATCAGCATAACTGATCATATCAAAACAAAAGTAGCAGAAACCTTATGATTAACTTAATAGGTGCAACAAAAGCTTTTTAATAAAAAAATAAAACACCAACTCATATTAAAAACACTAGAAAGTATAGGAATAAACGGAATCTTCCTTAAAAATGAAAGGTAGCTATATTGGTAATTAGGGTGGGAATTTTTTATTGTTTTCTCTTTCAGAGCACTTAGGTAATCAAGAGCCTTTGATGAGCCTGGCCTTTGTTTCTTTGATTAAATTGGGACTTTTTGACAAGCTGCTTACCTCAAGGGAAAGTCTAGTTTACATGGCTTTGAGTCCCTGTTTATGACTATGTCATGTAGGTTTAAGTTCCTTGGATATGATACCATTTGACCTTGATTCCCCACGAATCATCATTTTGGCTCTATGGATATAATTCCTGTCCCAAACACACTGACATGCATGCCATATGTGCTTTTAAGAAATTGACATCTTAACATTATATAATAACATTAATATTATAAATTGTTATAAAAGTAAATGCATGCTTATTATTATGGGGGGAGATAACTTGTGCCAAAAATTAAAGATGTAGAGAATTATGTATCCACAATTTGAAGCAATGCTTTAGTCATCAGATTAATAATTTCTTTGAATTATTAGCATTTTAAATATCTAAACTATGAAAAGGAGACTACAAATAGAAAGACTGCTTTAGCATAAAGGTATACAATAAACTGAAGCCTCAGGATTGATTAAGAAGAGAATTAAAATACTTTATTTTAATTGCAGAAATGAAGCAATGAAAATGGGAAAAATTTTACATAATATGGAATACTGATTACTGCAGTGAGGCAATATGCAAGTAGACAACTAGAAAGAAAACAAAGAAACTACTGATATTATGGTGTGAATTGGAGGAGAAAAAATTTGTCTCTCTTTATAATGAAACCTGTTTTTAACTCCTGAAAATATGATTCAATTTTAAATTATGCAAATACCAAATGTCTATTTATTAGATTTTGTAAAGAATAAATACCGAAAGGAAAAAAAAAAACATTGTATATATTAAGTTCCAAAATTCAAGATTCTTTTCTTTTGTTTGTTTATTTCTTTGTTATTTTATTATGTATTTAGTATATTTAGTTTTCAGCATTGATTTGCACAAGATTTTGAATCACAAATTTTCTCCCGATTTCTAACCTCCCACCACACTCCAAGATGCCATGCATTCTGATCACCCCATTCCCCAGTCAGACCTTCCTTCTGTCATGCCACTCCACTGCCATCCCATTTTCCCTTACTTTCTTGTAGGGCAAGATAGATTTCAATGCCCCATTGTCTGTATATCATTTTCCCAGATGCATGCAAAAACAACTTCTTTTGAACATCTGCTTTTAAAACTTTGAGTTCGAAATTCTCTCCCCTTTTCCCTCCCCACCCACCCTCCTTAAGAAGGCAAACAATTTGACATAGGTCACACGTGTCTCATTATGCGAAACCTTTCCACAATAATCATGTTGTGAAAAACTAACTATATTTTGATCCCTCCTATACTGTCCCCCTTTATTCAGTTTTCTCCGTTGACCCTGTCCCTTTTTGAAAGTGTTTGCTTTTGATTACCTCCTCGCCCATCTACCCTCCCTTCTATTATCCCCCCTTTTTATCTCCTTCCTTCTTCATTCCTGTGGGGTAAGATACCCAATTGAGTGTGTATGTTATTCTCTGCTCAAGTCAAATACGATGAGAGCAAGATTCACTCACTGCCCCTCACCTGACCCCTGTTCAGTTCCAATACAACTGTTTCATCTTGCCACTTTTATGTGAGATAATCTACCCCATTCTATCTATACTTTTCTCCCTCTCTCAATATATTCCTCTCTCATCCCTTAAATTGATTTTATTTTTTTAGATATCATCCCTTCATATTCAACTCACCCCGTGCCCTCTGTGTGTGTGTTTATACACACACACTCACACACACACACACACACACACGTATGTATATGTGTATGTATTTATGTACATATATATAATGTATATATGCATACATTACATATGTATATATGTATGTATATATGTATGTATATATGTATATACATATATGCACACACACATATATAATACATATTCCATTCAGCTACCACAATACTGAGGTCTCATGAATTACACACATCATCTATTCATGTACAAAATGCAAACAAAACAGTTCAACTTTAGTAAGTCCCTCGTGATTTCTCTTTCTTGTTTACCTTTTCAAGCTTATATTGGTTCTTGTGTTTGAAAGTCAAATTTACTATTCAACTCTCATTTTTTCAATGTGAAAGCTTGAAAGTCCTCTATTTTATTGAAAATCCATGTGTTTCCTTGGAACATTATAGTCAGTTTTGCCAGGTAGGTGATTCTTGGTTTTAATCCTAGCTCCATAGACCTCTGGAATACCATATTACAAACCCTTTGATCCATTATTGTAGAAGTGCTAGATCTTGTATTATCCAGATTGTGCTTCCACAATACTCAAATTGTTTCTTTCTGGCTGCTTGGGGTATTTTCTTCTTGATCTGGGAGCTCTGAAATTTGGTGATAATATTCCAAGAAGACTTTATTTTGACATTTTTAGGAGGTTATCAGTAGATTCTTTTAATTTCTATTTTACCCTCTGCCTCTAGAATATCAGGGCAATTATCTAGGCTCCTGACTTTCAGGTAGTCCAACAATTTGTAAATTCACTCTCTTGCATCTGTTTTCCAGGTGAGTGGTTTTTCTAATGAGATATTTCACATCATCTTCCATTTTTTCATTCCTGTGGTTGCATTTTATAGTATCTTGAGTTCTCAAAAGTCACTAGCTTCCACTTGCTCCATTCTAATTTTTGAGGGAGTATTTTCTTCAGTGGTCTTTTGGACCTCCCATTCCATTTCGCTAATTCTGCCTTTCAAGGCATTCTGCTCCTCATTTGATTTTTGGAGCTCTTTTGCCATTTGAGTTAGTCTATTTTTAAGCTGTTATTTTCTTCAGCATTTTGTTGCCTCTCCTTTGGTCTTCTTTGTCACCAAAGAAAGATTCCAAAGTCTGAGTCTGAATCTGAGTCCTATTTCTCTGTCTGGCTATGTTCCTAACCAATTACTTGACCCTTAAGTTTTTCATCTGGGCATGACTGCTTGTAGAATAGAGAGTACTTTGTTTCAAGCTTGAGGGGCTATGCTGCTGTTTTCACAGCAATTTCTACACAGGAAACTCTGTCACAGGAGCGGTGTTTCTCCATGAAGACCTGACAACCCGATCCAGGCAGGGCAAAGCATGCTTTGAACTCCCACTCTAGTCTGCCACTTAATTCCTCCCACCCGATGGACCTGGGGCTGGAAACAACAGCAGCTGTAGCTCTGAAAGCAGCCTCAGAGTGGCACCACATCTGCCACCCCTAGGGCGGTGGCCAACCTTGAACTCCTTTCACTCTGTTGCAGCAGCTTTTTCACTAACCTACTCTGTTGTCTTTGGTGTTTGTGGATGGAGAAGTCTTGTAACTGCCACAGCTCAATGATTCAGGGCCCTGGAGCCTGTTTTGCCTGGTTCCCAGTTTGATTGATCCAGGTGCTGCATATGCTGGGCTCTGCTTTGCTTTGCTCAGATCTCCATGTGGTAGACTGTTCCCAGGGACCATCTGGGCTGCCCTGGGCTGGAGCTCTGTTTCCCTCTGTTATTTATTGGGTTCTGCAGCTCTAGAATTTGTTCAGAGTCATTTAATAGGTGTTTGGAGGCACCTGGGGGAGAGATTAAGCAAGTCCCCACTTTCCTGCCAACTTGGCTCTGCCCCCCCACCCCAAAAACTCAAGATTACTATACATTGTAATTTTTTTTTTTTAAAGCAGGAATTGATGAGAATTACAAATGGGGAGGAAATGAAAGAGAGAATACATATGAGAAAACAGAGCAGAAAGGTAGGCATAAATAAGTATACAATGACAGAAATAAAACTCTTCACCTGGTTTAGAATCTGCCATGGCTTTTAAAATAAAATACAAATTACTCTGCCTAGATTAGATTACCCTTAGTAATGTCTTTTAAAAAAACACATGATTTTATTGTAATAGGAAACTCCCAGTTTCAGTTTCAATTTAAATTGGCAGCTTCTTTGCAATTTATATTCTTAAGAAGTTACTTAGGACATTAAGAAGTTAAGCAGAGGGTGGCAGCCAAGATGGCAGTTGTAAAGCAGGGACTGGCCTAAAGCTCTCACCCAGGAGCCTCCAAATAGCTGTAAAAATGGGTCTGAACAAATTCTACAACTGCAAAACCCATGAAATAGCAAAGGGAAGCAGGGCTCTAGCCCAGGACAGCCTGGATGGTCGCTGGTTAAGGTCTATTGAACGAAACTGGGAGCAGAGTGTAGCAAAGCCCAGAGTGAGCTGCACCCAGACCAACCAGACAGGGAGCCAGGTGGAACAGGCCCCAGCACCCTGAATCAGTGAGCTGTGGCAGTTACCAGAGTTTTCAACCCACAAACATCAAAGACAACAGAGAAGGTTAGTGGGAAAAGCTGCAGGAACAGAGGGAAAGGAGTTTGCAGTTTGGCCACCACCCAGGAGACAGTGGAGGTGGTACAGCTCAGAGGCTGCTTCCAGAACTACAGCTGCAGTTGCCTCCAGCCCAAGGCCCTCCTGGTGGGAGGAATTAAGTAGCGGATCAGAGTGGGAGTGCAGAGCCTGCTTAGATCTGAGTGGCAATCTGGCACTTCTTGGGGAGGAGGAGTGCTGGTATGGCAGAGCTTGCTCTGTAGAAATAGCTCTGAAAACAACAGGGCAGCCCCTCAAGCTTGGGACAAAGTACTCTCTTCTCCATGTGCAGTCTTACCCTGGTGAAAAACTCAAGGGTCAAGTAGTTGGCTGGGAACATGGGCAGGCAGTGAAAATGGACTCAGATTCAGACTCAGACTCTGAAATCTTTCTTGGTGTCAAAGAAGAGCAAAATATACAGCCAGAAGAAGTCAATAAAGTCAAAGATCCTACATCAAAAGCATCCAAGAAAAATATGAACTGGTCTCAGGCCATGGAAGAGCTCAAAAAACATTTGCAGAGCCTTGACTGATAGGAGGAAACTGGCTCAGGTGGCAGAGAGACACACAGAGGGAACAGAAAGACACCAGGCTGGTGGATCACACAGAACCACAGGAGGAAAAGGAGATCCCAGGGCGGCTCCAGATGAGCCAACATATTGTGGTGACCAGAGCCCTGGGGGAACCCAAGGCAAAGAAGGCTCTGGAGCAGGTCATATAGGAATGTGATGATGCCACAGCCAAGAAGCTGGCAGTAGAAGCAGAACTGGGCATCTGCAGAGCCATACTACAAGCCATGGAGGAGCAGCTGCTGGAGGTGGTGAAGGAGAAGTTGATGTTGATGGAGGAGGTGGAGGCCTGGAAGGATAATATGCAAGAGCTGGTCAGCCGACATATTTAAAGCCAGATACAGAGAGAAGGGAGTGACCCCTGGAGGGGGCAAGCCCCTGCGTCAGGGTCCAGAACCCAGCCTGGTCTAACCACCCACATTTCCCAGTGGCAGTGGAAATGGCAGAGGTGAGAGAGCTCAGCTAATGCTGGTGAAGGGGCTGAAAAAAGAGCTTTACTCAATAAAGTCTGAAACCCTGGAAAAAAAACATTTGGAAAAGCAAGTTAGAGAAGTAGAGGAAAAATTGGGAAGAGAAATAAGTGTGATGCGAGAAAACCATGAAAAACAAGTCAATGACTTGCAAAAGGAAATCCAAAAAAATACTGAAGAAAATAACACCTTAAAAAATAGACTAACTCAAATGGCAAAAGAACTCCAAAAAAACAATGAAGAGAAGAATGCCTTGAAAGGCAGAGTTAGCCAAACGGACAAGAAAATACTACTTAAAGCTAAACTGGAGCAAGTGGAAGATGGTGACTTTATGAGAAATCAAGATTTTATAAAACAGAAATAAAGGAATGAAAAAAATGGAAGACAATGTGAAATATCTCTTTGGAAAACCCACAGGCCGGGAGAATAGATCCAGGAGAGATAATTTAAAAATTATTGGACTACTTGAAAGCCATGATGAACAAAAGAGCCTAGAAATAATCTTTCTTTTTTTTATTTTTAGTTTACAACACACGGTTCCACATAATTTTGAGTTCCAGATTTTCTCCCCTCCCTCCCACCTCCGTCCCCAAGACGGCATGGAACCTCATATAACTACCACGTATAACTTCATATTAAATTAATTTATACACTAGTCAAAGTGTGAAGAAGAATTATGACCAGTGGAATGAATCATAGGAAAGAAGAAACAGAAAGAAAAAAAAACCCAAAAACAAAAACAAAAGAGAAGAAAAAAAAGCGAGCATGAAGTATGCCTCAATCTGCATTCAAACTTCATAGTTCTTTCTCTGGATGTAGATAGCATGCTCCATAGTGAGTCCTTTGGAGTTGTCCTTGCACCTTGTGTTGTTGAGATGAGTGAAGTCTGTCAGGGTTGGTCCTCACGGAATCCATATATCTCTGGTTGTGTACAAAGTTCTCCTGGCTCTGCTCCACTCACTCAGCATTATGTGGTATAGGTTTTTCCAGGTTGTTATGAAGTCCGTATCATCCCCATTTATTACGGCACAATAGTATTCCATTACCTTCATATACCACAGCTTATTCAGCCATTCCCCAATTGATGGGCATCCCTTTGATTTCCAATTCTTGGCTACCACAAAAATAGCTGCTATAAATATTTTTGTACATATGGGTCCCTTTCCCTCTTGTGTGATTTCTTTGGGATACAACCCTAGAACTAGCATTGCTGGATCAAAGGGTATGAACATTCCTGTGGCCCTATGGGCGTGGTTCCAAATTATTCTCCAAAATGGCTGGATCATCTCACAACTCCACCAGCAATGTATCAATGTTGCAATTTTCCCGCATCCTCTCCAGCATTTATCATCCTCCTGTTTTGTTATTTTAGCCAATCTGACAGGAGAGATGTGGTATCTAAGAGTTGTTTTGATTTGCATTTCTCTAATCAGTAGTGATTTCAAGCATTTTTTCATATGCCTATGGATATCTTTAATTTCTTCCTCTGAAAACTGCCTTTTCATATCCTTTGACCATTTCTCAATTGTGGAGTGGATTGTATTCCTATACATTTGGCCCAGTTCCGTGTATATTTTAGAAATGAGGCCTTTAGCAGAGATACTAGTTGTAAAGATTTTTCCCAATTTTCTGCTTCCCTCCTAATTTTTGTTGCATTGGCTTTGTTTGTACAAAAACATTTCAATTTAACACAATCAAAATTATCCATTTTGCATTTTGTGATGCCATCTCTTTTTGGGTCATGAATTATTTTCTTTTCCATAAATATAATAAGTAAACTATTCTTTGCTCTCCCAAATTACTTATAATATCAGTCTTTACTCCTAAATCATGAACCCATTTTGCCTTTATTTTGGTGTATAGTGTAAGATATCAGTCTATGCCCAGTTTCTGCCCTACCATTTTTCAATTTTCTAAACAGTTTTTGTGAAATAGTGAATTATTAGCCCAGAAGCTGGGCTCTTTGGGTTTATCAAAGAATAGATTGCTATAATTGCTGACTTCTCCATCTTGTATTCCTATCCTATTCCACTGATCCACACCTCTGCTTCTTAGCAAGTACCAGGTAGTTTTGATGACTGCTGCTCTGCAGTACAGTTTAATATCTGGTATGGCTAGGCCACCTTCTCCAGCATTTCTTTCACTAATACCCTAGATATTCTAGACCTCTTGTTTTTCCAGATGAATTTTGTTATTATTTTGTCCAGCTCAGTAAAATAATTTTTTTGTAGTTTGATTGGTATGGCACTGAATAGGTAGATTAATTTAGGTAAAATTGTCATTTTTGTTATATTAACTCGGCCTAACCATGAGCAACTCATATTTTTCCATTTATAAATAAATGTTAAACAACGATATTGCTTCATTGTTTGTGGTGCTTTTAAGCAGGATATAATGTCCTTCCTTATCTCTTTTAATGAAATCTATCTTTACTTTTGCTTTGTCTGAGATTAGGATTGCTACACGAGCTTTTTTTCACTTTAGCTGAGGCGCAATATATTTTACTCCAGCCTTTTACCTTTACCCTGTGTGTATCCCCCTGTTTCAAATGTGTTTCTTGTAAACAGCATATTGTAGGATTATGGTTTTTAATCCATTCTGCTATCCCCTTCTGTTTCATGAGACAGTTCATCCGATTCATGTTCAGTGTTATGATTTCTATCTGTGTCTTTTTCTGCATCCTATTTCCCCCTGTTTATGCTTTTATTTCTCCCTTTCCCCTTCTCCTCCTCAACAAAGTTTTGCTTTTGACCACCGCCTCCCTCAGTTTACCCTCCCTCTTTATTCCCCTCACTTATCTTACCATTTCCCACTTGCGACTTCTCCCCTCCCTTCTGACCACTCCCCACCTTTTCTCCCCCTTCCCCTCCTACTTCCCATAGGTCAAGTTAGATTTCTAAACTTCTCAGGGTATGTTATTCCCTTCTTGAACCAGATCAGATGACAGTGAAGCTCAAATATTGCTCATCTACCTCCCTTCTTCCCCTCTATTATAATATGTTTTTGTGCCTCTTCATTTGGTGTAATTTACCCTTTTCTACTACCTCCTTATCTCTTCTCTCATAGCTCTCCCTTTACATCTCTTTCTTATGTTTTTTTTAATCTTTTCATCATTTAACTTATACAGGCATTCACAATCTATGTGTATCCCTTTCAATTGTCATATTAGCTGTACCATTCTCAGGACTGACATACATATGTATATATATATATAAAACATACATAAGATGATATAATCCCCCATAAAGATGTAAACAACCTGCCCTTATTGGTTAATAAGGTTTGTGGGGTTTTTCCCCCTGTTTACCATTTTATGTCTCTTGAGTTTTGTATTTGGAGATCAAATTTTCCATTGAGTTCTGACCTTTTCATCAGGAAAGTCTGGAATTTCCTTATTTCATTGAATGTCCATTTCCTTGCCTGAAAAATTATGCTTAGTTTTGCTGGGTAGTTGATCCTTGGTTGTAGTCCCAGCTCCTTTGCACTTCGGAATATCATATTCCAGTTTCTCCTGTCTTTTAATGTGGAAGCTGAGAGATCCTGGGTGATCCTGACTGTAGTTCCACGATATTTTAATTGCTTCTGTTTGGCTGCTTGCAGTATTTTCTCCTTGAGTTTATAGTTCTGAAATTTGGTTACAATATTTCTTGGTGTTTTTAGTTTGAGATCTCTTTGAGGGGGTGATTGGTGAATTCTTTCAATGATTATTTTGCCCTCTGGTTCTAGGACCTCTGGGCAGTTGCCTTTGATAATTTCTTTGAAGATACTGTCAAGGCTCTTTTTTTCATCGTGGTTTTCCAGTAGACCAATAACTCTTAAATTGTCTCTCCTGGATCTTTTTTCCAGGTCAGTTCTTTTCCCAATCAGATATTTCACATTTTTTTCTATTTTTTAATTCTTTAAATTTTGTTTTACTACTTCTTGCTGCCTCATAGATTCATTAGCTTCCACTTGCTCAACTCTAATTTTTAATGAGTTAGTGTTTTCATTTTGCTTTTGAGTCTCCTTTTCCAATTGGTTAATTTTGCTTCTCAGGGTATCATTTTTTCTCTCTATATTCTGAATCTCCGTAACCATTTCGCCAATCTTTTTTTTTTTTCCATATTTTCTTTTAGGTCCCTAATTAGCTCTTCCAGCAATACTTTTTGGGCTGGAGACCAGTTCACATTACCTTTTGAGATATCAGATATATCTACAGTGTCATTCCTGAACCCTTCCATATTGGTGTTTTGATCCTGCCTGTCTCCATAAAAAGAATCAATGGTCCTCAGTTTTTTTGTGTTTTTCTTCATGTTGGTTTGCCCTTTCCTGGTTTTACAACAAATTTCTGCCTTTGGGGCTCAGGACTCTCTGTCCCAGCTTTCTTATTCTGGGGACTGTGAGCCTAGAATTATAGCTTTCAGTTTCCTGAGGTGTGGGGGATGGGTCTGGCTCCCTGGTGTCTCACTCCCTATGGGTGCTCTCCAGCACTTGCTTATCAGCAATGGTCTCAGCTGTTTGTTGTTTGAGCTGATGTCTGGAACTTCCCCTCGGGGAGCAAGATTACGTCTAGGCTCCTGCTGTTGACCCCTGTCAGCTCTGCCCTTCTGGGACTAATGAACTTCTACTATTTGACCACTGAAGCCCCACTTCTTTCTTCTCTGTTCCAGAGTTATTTTTTTGGAGGGGGGGAATTCTCTGGGTGAGGGGCGGAGGGTTTAGAGCTGTTTACGTGGCCATTATGTCACCCGGAAGTTCAAGACGCCACGTTTCATTCCTTTGGGCTGCAAGCCTCAGGAGTTGGCCAGAAGCGCTGCCTCTTGTCGCCTCCACAGACTGTGTTGGTAGAAATAATCTTTCAAGAAATTATCAAGGATAACTGCCCTGATACTCCAGAACCAGAGGGTAAATAGAAATTGAAAGAATCCACTGATTGCCTCCTGAAAAAGATCCCAAGAAGATGGCGCCTGGAAAGCAGGGACTTGCGTGACCTCCCTGCCAGGTCCCTCCAAAAACCTATTAAAAATAACTCCGAACAAATTCTAGAACTGCAGAACCCACAAAGTAGCAGAGGGAAGCAGGGATCCAGCCCAGGACAGCCTGGATGGTCACTGGATGAGGTCTATCACGCACGAAGCAGAGGGGAGCGGAGCCCAGCACTGGTAGTGTCAGGACCAACCAGACCAGGAGCCAGGCGGAACAAGCCCTAGCCATGAATCAGTGAGCTGTGGCTGTTACCAGACTTCTCAACTCACAAACACAAAAGACAACAGAGAAGGTTAGCGGGAAAAGCTGCAGGGGACAGAGTGAAAAGAGTTTCCATTTCAGCCACTGCCCTGGGGGCAGCGAGGGGAGGTGCAACTACATAACTAGAGAGGCAGATGCTTCCGGTGGCAGGCCTACCTGGTGGAAGGAATTAAGTGGCGGATCAGAGCAGGAGTGCAGAGCCTGCTTAAGATTTTAGTCAGGTCCGGGTTGGTGGTTCTTGACGAAGGAGGAGCGCTGGTGTGGAAGAGCTGGCTGAATAGAAATAGCTCTGAAATTAAAGGCTAATTCCCTCAACTTGGAACAAAGTACTCTTTACTCTACAAGCAGTCATACCCTGCTGAAAAATTCAAGAGTCAAGTAAGTTGGCTGCCAATATGGCCAGGCAGTGAAAACACACTCAAATTCAGTCTCAGACTTTGGAATCATTATTTAGTGACAAAGAAGACCAAAGTATATAGCAAGAAGTCAACGAAGTCAAAGAGCCCACATCAAAAACCTCGAAAAAAAACATGAGCTAGTCTCAGGCCATGGAAGAGCTCAAAAAGTATTTGGAAAAGCAAGTTAGAGAAGTACAGGAAAAATTAGCAAAAGAAATGAGAAGGATGTGAGAAAACCATGAAAAACAAGTCAATGACTTGCTAAAGGAGAACCAAAAAAAAAAAATACTGAAAAAAATATTGAAGAAAACAACACCTTAAAAAATAGACTAACTGAAATGGCAAAAGAGCTCCAAAAATGAAAAGAGGAGAAGAACATCTTGAAAGACAAAATTAGCCAAATGGAAAAGGAGGTCCAAAAGACCACTGAAAAAAATACTAACTTAAAAATTAGATGGGGGGGGGGGCGAGCCAAGATGACAGCTGGAACGCAGGGACTAGCATGACCTCCCTGCCGAATACCTCCAAAAACCTATAAAAAATGGATCTGAACCAATTCTAGAACGGCAGAACCCACAAAACAGCAGAGGGAAGCAGGGCTCCAGCCGAGGACAGCCTGGATGGTCTCTGGGTGAGGTCTATCCCACACGGAGCTGGGAGCAGAGGGGAGCCGAGGGGAGCCGTGGGGAGCCGAGCTCAGCCAAGCCCACCATGAGCTGCGTGGGCCAACCAGACCAGAAGCTGGGCGGAAAGTGTCCTAGCACCCTGAATCAGTGACCTGCGGTATTGACCGGACTTCTCAACCCACAAACACCAAAGACAACAGAGAAGGTTAGTGGGAAAAGCTGCGGAGTGGAAGGAGTTTGAGGTTCAGCTACCAGCCCCAGGGGCAGCGGAGGTGGGGCAGCTACAGCTGTTGTTGATTCTGGGCCCAGGCCCACCTGGTGGGAGGAATTAAGTGGCAGATCAGAGCAGGAGTGCACAGCCTGCTGAAGATCTAAGCCCAGTCTGGGTTGGGGGTTCTTGGGGAAGGAGCAGTGATGGTGTGGCAGAGCTGGCACATCCTCCCCAAAGGTGGAACATAGAACTCTTTGGTCTACAAGCAGTCATACCTCGCTGAAAAACTCAAGCGTCAAGTTAGTTGGTTGGGAATATGGCCAGGCAGCGAAAACATGCCCAGATTCAGTCTCAGACTTTGGATTCTTTCTTTGGTGACAAAGAAGACCAAAACATAGAGCCTAAAGAAGTCAACAAAGTGCAAGAGCCCACAAGAAAATCCTCCAAAAAAAATGAACTGGTCCCAGGCCATGGAAGAGCTCAAAAAGGATTTGGAAAAGCAAGTTAGAGAAGTACAGGAAAAATTGGGAAGAGCAATGAGAAGGATGCAAGAAAACCATGAAAAAGAAGTCAATGACTTGCTAAAGGAGACCCAAAAAAATACTGAAAAATACACTGAATAAAACAACACTTTAAAAAATAGACTAACTCAAATGGCAAAAGAGCTCCAAAAAGCCAATGAGGAGAAGAATGCCTTGAAAGGCAGAATTAGCAAAATGTAAAAGAAGGTCCAAAAGACAACAGAAGAAAATAGTACTTTAAAAATTAGATTGGAGCAAGTGGAAGCTAGTGACTTTGTGAGAAATCAAGATATTATAAAACAGAACCAAAGGAATGAAAAAATGGAAGACAATGTGAAATACCTCATTAGAAAAACCACTAACCTGGAAAATAGATCCAGGAGAGATAATTTAAAAATTAATGGACTACCTGAAAGCCATGATCAAAAAAAGAGCCTAGATATCATCTTTCAAGAAATTATCAAGGAGAACTGCCCTGATATTCTAGAGTCATAGGGTAAAATAGAAATTGAAAGAATCCAGAGGTTGCCTCCTCAAATAGATCCCAAAAAGTAACCTCCTAGGAATATTGTCACGAAATTCCAGAGCTCCCAGAGCAAGGAGAAAATACTGCAAGCAGCCAGAAAGAAACAATTTGAGTATTGTGGAAACCCAATCAGAATAACCCAAGATCTGGGAGCTTCTACACTAAGAGAGCGAAGGGCTTGGAATATGATATTCCGGTGGTCAATGGAGCTAGGATTAAAACCCAGAATCACCTACCCAGCAAAACTGAGTATCATGCTCCAAGGCAAAATATGGACTTTTAGTAACATAGAGTACTTTTTAGCTTTCTCAGTGAAAAGACCAGAACTGAATAGAAAATTTGACTTTCAAGCAAAAGAATCAAGAGAAGCATGAAAAGGTAATCAAGATAAAGAACAAGAAAAAGAAATTGCAAGGGACATACTAAAGTTGAACTGTTTTGTTTACATTCCTACATGGAAAGATTACATGATTCATGAGACCTCAGTATTAGGGTAGCTCAAGGGAATATGCATATATGTATATATGTTTATGTTTATATATATATATATATATATACATATATATATATATACATATATATATATGTATATATATGTATATGTGTGTATATATATATATATATATTATATATATGAATCGAGAGAGAGAGAGAGAGAGAGAGAGAGAGAGAGAGAGAGAGAGAGCGGATACAGGGTGAGTTGAAGATGAAGGGAAGATATCTAAAAGAAATAAAGTCAAATTAAGGGATGAAAGAGGAATATATTGAGAAAGGGAGATAGGGAGAGACAGAATGGGGTGGATTATCTCTCATAAAGGTGGCAAAAGGAAGCAGTTCTTGGGGAGAAGGGGAGAGGGCAGGTGAGGGGAGAATGAGTGAATCTTGCTCTCATTGGATTTGACCTGAGGAGGGAATACCATACACACTCAATTGGGTATCTTACCCCACAGGAAAGAAGGAGGAAGAATGTAAAAAAAGGAGGATGATAGAATGGAGGGCAGACAGGAGGAGGAGGTAATCAAAAACAAACACTTTCAAAAAGGGACTGGGTCAAGGGAGAAAATTCAATAAAGGGGGATGGGTTGGGAAGGAGCAAAATATAGTTAGTCTTTCACAACATGAGTATTGTGTAAGGGTTATACAAAATGATACACATGTGGCCTATGTTGAATTGCTTGACTTCTTGGGGAGGATGGGTGGGAAGGGAGGAGGGGGGTGAATTTGGAACTCAATTTTTTAAAAACAGATGTTCAAAAACAACAAAAAATACTTTTTGTGTGCAAATGGAAAATAAGATACACAGGCAATGGGGAGTAGAAATTTAGCTTGCCCTACAAGAGGGGAAGGGAAAAGGGGATGGGAGGGGAGTGGAGAGGGCTGACAGTGGAACAGGGCAACCAGAATATACACCATCTTGGAGTGTGGGGGAGGGTAGAAATTGGGAGAAAATTTGTAATTCAAACTCTTGTGAAAACCAATGCTTAAAAATTAATATGTTAAATAAATGAATTAAATTAAATTTAAAAAGAAATTAGATTGGAGCAAGTGGAAGCTTGTGACTTTACGAGAAATCAAGATATTATAAAACAGAAGTAAAAGAATGAAAAACTGAAAGACAATGTGAAATATCTCATTGGAAAAACCACTGACCTGGAAAATAGATCCAGGAGAGAGAATTTAAAAATTATTGGACTACCCAAAAGCCATGATCAAAAAAAGAGCCTAGATATCATCTTTCAAGAAATTATCAAGGAGAACTGCGCTGATTTTCGAGAGCCAGAGGGCGAAATACAAATTGAAAGAATCCACTGATCACCTCCTCAATTAGATCCCAAAAAGAAATCTCCTAGGAATATTGTTGCCAAATTCCAGAGCTCCCAGATCAAGGAGAAAATATTGCAAGCAGTCAGAAAGAAACAATTTGAGTATTGTGGAAAAACAATCAGGATAATGCAGAATATAGCAGCTTCCACATTAAGGGACCAAAGGGCTTGGAATATGATATTCCGGAGGTCAGTGGAGCTACGATTAAAACCAAGAATTACTAACCCAGCAAAACTGAGTATCATGCTCCGAGGCAAAATATAGATTTTCAAGAAAATAGAGGACTTTCAAGCTTTCTCAGTGAAAAGACCAGAACTGAATAGAAAATTTGCCTTTCAAACACAAGAATCAAGAGAAGCATGAAAGGGTAAACAAGAAAGAGAAATCATAAGTTACTTACTAATGTTGAACTGTTTTGTTTACATTCCTGTGTGAAAAGATGATGTGTATGATTCACAAGACCTCAGTATCATAGTAGCTGAAAGGAATATGAATATATGTATATATATTTGCATGTATATATATGTATGTATATACACATATGTGTTCCAATGTATGTATGTACATATGTGTGTACATACATACTTGCATACATATACATACATACACATACTTGTACACATATACATATATATGTATATATATACATACAGGTTACAGGGTGAGTTGAATATGAAGGGATGTTATCTAAAAAAATAAAATCAAATTAAGGCATAAGGGATAAGAGAGGAATATATTGAGAGAGGGAGAAAGGGGCAGATAGAATGAGGTAAATTATCTCACATAAAAATGGCAAGAAAAAGTGGTTCTGTAGGAAGGGAAGAGGGGGAAGGTGAGGAGGAATGAGTAAATCTTGCTCACATCAGATTTGAACTGAGGAGGGAATACCATACACACTCAGTTGGTTTTCTTACCCCACAGGAAAGAAGGAGGAAGAAGATAAAAAAGGGGGGGATGATAGAAGGGAGGGCAGACAGGGGGAGGAGGTAATCAAAAACAAACACTTGTGAAAAGGGACAGGGTCAAGGGGGATTCAATAAAGTGGGCTAGGTTAGGAAGGGGAAGACATAGTTAATCTTTCACAACATTAGTATTATGGAAGGGATTTACATAATGATACACATGTGGCATATGTTGAATTGCTTGCCTTCTTAGGTATGGTGGGTGGGGAGGGGAAGAGGGGACAGAATTCAGAACTCAAAGTTTTATAAACAGATGTTCAAAAACAAAAAAAAAAATGTTTTTGCATGCAACTAGGAAATAAGACACACAGGCAATGGGGCATAGAAATTTATCTTTCCCTACAAGAAAAGAAGGGAAAGGGGGATGGGAGGGGAAGTGGGGTGATGGAAGGGAGGGCTGACTGGGGAATGGGATAACCAGAATATATGCCATCTTGGAGTGGGCAGGAAGGTATAAATGGGGAGAAAATTCATAATTCAAACCATTGTGAAAATCAATGCTGAAAACTAAATATATTAAATAAATTTTAAAAAATTTAAAAAAAGAGAAAGATTCCAAAATGAAAACTCCTAGGAATATTGTCACCATATTCCAGAGCTCCCTGATCAATGAGAAAATACTGCAAGCAGCTTGAAAGAAACAATTTTAGTACTGTGGAAACACAATCAGGATAACACAAGATCTAGCAGCTTCTACATCAATGGACCGAAGGTGCTTGGAATATGATATTCTGGATGTCAATGAAGCTAGGATTAAAACCAAGAATCAAATACCCAGAAAAATTGCGTATAATTCTCCAAGGCAAAATATGGATTTTCAATAACATAGGGAACTTTCAGACTTTCTCAGTGAGAAGACCAGAGGTATATGTGTGTGTGTGTGTGTGTGTGTGTGTGTGTGTGTGTGTGTATTTATATATGTATACATGTATATCTGCATATGTGTGTATGTGTATATGTGTGTATATATATGCGTGTGTATGTATATATGTGTGTGTTTGTGAACGTGTGTGTGTATGAGTGTGTGTGTATGTATATACAGAGGGCACAGGGTGAGTTGCATATGAAGGGATGATAAGTAAAATATAAAATAAAATTAAAGAATGAGAGAGGAATATGTTGAGAGAGGGAGAAAGGTATAGATAGAATGGGGTAAATTATTTTTCATAAAAGTGGCATAAAAAAGCAGTTCTTCTGCGAGGGAAGAGAGGGCAGGTGAGGGGAAATGAAGGAATCTTGCTCTCATCGGGTTTGACCTGAGGAGGGAATAACATACACATTCAACTGGGTATCTTACCTCACAGGAAAGAAGTAGGAAGGAGGTAAAATGGGGGGGGGGGGGGGCAGGGCAGTACAATAGAAGGCAGGGCAGATAGGCAGAGGAGGTAATCAAAAAGAAATATTTTCGAAAGGGGACAGTGTCAAGGGAGAAAATTGGAGAAAGGGGGATAGGATAGGAAGGAGCAAAATATAGTTAGTCTTTCACAACACGAGTATTGTGGAAGGGTTTGCATAATGATACACATGTGGCTTATATTGAATTGCTTGCATTCTTAGGGAGGTTGGATGAGGATGGAAGAGAGGAGAGAATTTTGAACACAAAGTTTTAAATGCAGATGTGCAAAAAAAATTTTTTTGCATGCAACTAGGAAATAAGATATACAGGCAAAGGGGCATAGAAATCTATCTTGCCCTACAAGAAAGTAAGGGCAAAGTGGATGGGGGGGAAGTGGGGTGACAGAAGGTAGGGCTGACTGGTGAACTGGGCAATGAGAATATAAATATATGCCATTTTGGAGTGGGGGGAAGGTAGAAATGGGGAAAATTTTGTAATTCAAACTCTTGTGAAAATCAATGCTGAGAACTAAAAATATTAAATAAGTAAATAATGGGGAAAAAAAAAACAGAAAAAAAGAAGTTAACTAACTTGCACCAGTTCATGTAGACAGTATTTTAGCTGAGGTGAGACTTGATCACAGATCTTCCAGACTCGTAGGCCAACCTTCCTCAGACAAATTGATATATGGGAAAAACTTTAATTTATGAAGGCCAAGGTCATCCACTGTATCCTGGGCCACTGCTGGTCATCTTGACTTTTGTCTTGCCACTGGACTCCAGTAACTCTGGAGGAAAGAGTGAGGCTGACAACTTTGCATTTGTACATCTCTGCCTCACTTAAGTCCAACTCATGCTCCAGTCAAGATACCACCTTTTTGATGTCATTGGTCCTCTTCAAAAACAAAGGAGAAACAACAGCAGTCTGTCATACTGACTCTCCCTCAGACAACCTATTCAAATTGATTTTGCAGTGTTTCCAAATTCATAAGACTGCTCCAGTCAACCCAGTCAATGATTGCTTACCTTCGACATGGTTAATCTTTCTTTGTTTAAGCTTTCACTCCACACCACTCCGGCCATTATAAATCACCTGTCCCCATCTCTGCCTAACCAGATCTTATTCATTTGTCAAAGCTCAACTGAAACCTTATTTCCTCCCTTGTACCTTTTCAAACTTCTACAACTCAGAATTATTTCTAATTCCTGAATATTTATTGTACCAGACAACTTAACAGTTGATAAATTACTCACTTGTATTGTTTTCTAATAGTTTCATGTTTGTTAGCATTGTCTTCTTAGACATCTTATGAGGTGTTATACCTTCCTTTGCAACTCTCAGTAAAAAAAAAATTAATACTTTGCTTTATTTGTTGAATAAATTAAATTTGATTAAATTTGTGTTTGTAATTTAATTTAGTAGAATTTTCTATTTTGAAATTTAAGTCTATAAATAACTAATATAATATGATTTTGTGTATAATATCTAGCAGTCTATGCTAAACTTTTTCCTATATTTCCAAGAAGGAGAGGAAATAGAAGAAAAACCTATGCAGCCTAAATTGAACAAGAGGTCAAATGAGATGCTGTTTCACTAAGCAACTATAAAAAATGGAAAGGGTATGCTTTTCACAGTCAGGGAATCACTGAGTCTCTGGTGACTCTCTTGCTTCCTGGTCCTCCTGGAACTGTAGCTTAAAATTTGTTAGATGCAATTTGACCTTGATTGATTTCCCTTTGGCTACAATGGGAGAGAAAGAGATGAGGGATAAAAGGAAGGAAGGAAGGAAAGAAGGAAGGAAGGAAGGGAGGAAGGAAGAAGGGAAGGAAAAAGGGGAAGAAAGAAAAAAGGAAGGAAAAAAGGAAGGAAAAAGGAAAGAAGGAAGAAAGGAAGGAAAGAAAGAAAGATAGAAAGAAAGAGAAAAGAAAGAAAGAAAGAAAAAAGAAAGAAAGAAAGAAGGAGAGAAAGGAAGAAAAATACATATTAGGTGAATACCATGGACACTTAATATACGGAAAGGAAGTTGGCACATAGACATTTGGGGAAGGGGTCAAGAGAAATAACCCTGGTAGAATAACAAGAGATAGCAAGCTGAGAATATGTCTGGGAGACACTCAAAAATTAGCTGATACTACTGAACTCATTTTCTTCCGTGATATTTTGAAGCCAGAATATTATAATAGCTCTTCTTTGGGTAAATTGGGCTCTACCTTCCTAAGAAAAAAAAACATGGCTTGACAAATAAGATGATGAGGAGAGTCAAAATTTCAGAACATGTGGTGAAAGACAGCTTATCATTTGTTAGTTTAAAGCCAACTCATTACTTTCATTTTCACTGTAGTAAAATTTTTTTGTCATCTACATGCAAGTGAGTAGTTCTTTGTTGTCATGCTGTGAAGAAAAAATCAAGAGATTTGGATCCAGTTGGATGAGAGCAAAATGAACTAACAGAAGTTCATGAGATATTATGTTAATGCTCATAATCTTTTTGCACTGGAAGAAGGCTGTGGTTATATCTACACATTTACCGAACAAGTGAGATTGGTTGCTCAAGCTTGGAGCACAGCCTAATGGAATGAGGAGGTAAAGAATGTCCTCTACAGCTGTGGAGTTTTTACATGCTCACTGGTAAGAATTTTTTAAACTCAACCCTACATCTTCCCCTGATGACTTATACATAGAATTACAAGGAGCTGCCTCAAGTCAGATCTCTGCTGCAACTAATAGATGCAATACCATTCTATTTGGAAGCACAACATATTTTTGCAAAGGTCCTCAAAGGACATATGTTTTAAACTCCTCAATTTGAATATAACATATCTGAGGTTCAGGGAAAGGAAGAGATTTGGCAAAAGGTAATAGGTATCACACATACAGAATTTGGACCCAGGTTTTCTGATTCTAGAGCCAGAACTCCTTTCATTGTAATTTAGTGCCTTTCACATTGTGCCTCATACTTTTAAGAAGAAAGTTAGTCTGTCAACATGTATTTATTAAGCACCTACTATTACATATAGTAATATAGTATACATATAGTATATAGACACTGTGCTAAATGCTGGCGTTACAAAGAAAGGCCAGAATCAAACACTTAATATTCAAACAACTGCATACCAATGAGAAATTGAGAGAGGATTGAGAGAGAGAGAGAGAGAGAGAGAGAGAGAGAGAGAGAGAGAGACAGAGACAGACAGACAAACAGAGACAGACACAGACGGAGAGAGAGAGAGAGACAAAGACAGAAACAGAAGACAGAGACAGAGAGACACAGAGAGAGAGAGACAGAAAGACAGAGAGTTACATGCATATATGTAAATACATACGTGTGTGTCTGCATGTGTGTGTGTGTGAGAGAGAGAGACCAGGAATATTTAGGGGCAGCTAGGTGGAATAGCAGCCTGGAATCAGGAAGACTCATCTTTCTGAGTTCAAATATAGACTCAGATATTTACTAACTATGTGACCTTGGACTAATCATTAAACCATATTTGCCTGAAGGAAGTGCCAAAACACTCCAGTAGCTCTGTCTAGAAAAATCAAAATGGGGTCATGAAGAGTTGGATAGAACTAAAAATTGACTGAATAATGGCAAAGAGATTTGATGAAGGTAGGTACTTTGCGTTAAGGAATGAGGATCAGGAAAGATTTCTTGAGGAAGATGGAGTTTTACTTGGGATCTGAAGAGAACCAGAAAAACCAGAGATGAGGAAGGAGTAGAATGTAAATTACTCATGTTTTCCCTTTCTGCCCATGGAAAAGTCACTTAACCTCTCTTTGTCCTAATTTTCTTATCTATAAAATTACACTCTTGAAATAGAGTTTTTCTATATTTAAATTTTGTTTTTGTATGATTCTTTGAAAGTAAGGGGAGAAAAAGGTAGGAAAATTTCAAGAAGTAATTTATTGCAGAATAGGGCAGAGTGGTGAGGGTGTATATTGCAGCTGAATTAAACGGAAGGGCAAAAAAATCACAGGTTAATTAAGGTGTCTTATTTTCAAAAAGGTGGAAGGCAAACCCTACACTCATTTCCCCTTATGGCCAATTCCTCAGACCCTGCTGAGTCACCTTGGCCCAGTTAGGAGAAACATCAAATATGTGAGAAGCAAGGGATGATGAGCAAAGAGAACCACAGGAAGTTGGTTCCTTCTTTAGCTTGTATTATAAAGCTGAATTAAAGCATTATTGGCTAGATAATAAAAAAAAAATTATTCTTTTTATTTAATATTTTAGTTTACAGCATTGATTTTCACAAAAGTTTGAATTACAAATTTTCTACCCATTTCTACCCTTCCCCCCACTCCAAGATTGCCCCATCGCCCAGTCAGACATCCCTTCTGTCATCCAACTCCCCCCATCCCCATTTCCCTTACTTTCTTGTAGGGTAAGACAGGTTTCTATACCCCATTGCCTATATATCTTATTTCCTAGTTGCATGCAAAAACTTATTTTTTAACACCTGCTTTTAAAACTTTGAGTTCCAAATTCTCTCCACTCTTCCATCCCCACCCAACCTCCCTAAGTAGGCAAGCAATTCAACATAGGCCACATGTGTATCATTATGTAAAACCATTCCACAATACTCACGTTGTGAAAGACTAATTATATTTTGCTCCTTCCTATCCTATCACCCTTTCTCCAATTTTCTCCCTTGACCCAGTCCAATATGAAAAGTGTTTGCTTTTGATTACCTCCTCCCCTTATCTGCCCTCCCTTCTGTTGCCACCCCCCCCCACTTTTATCTCATTACTCCTTCTTTCCTGTGGGGTAAGATACCCAATTGAGTGTGTATGTTATTCCCTCCTCAGGTCAAATCTGCTGAGAGCAAGATTCACTCATTCCCCCTCACCTGCCCCTTCTCCTCTTCCTACAAAACTGCTTTTACTTGCCACTTTTATGCAAAATAATTTACCCCATTATATCGTTCCCTTTCTCCCTCTCTCAATATATTCCTCTCTCATCTCTTAACTTGATTTTTTAGATGTCATCCCTTTATATTCAACTCACCCTGAGCCATCTATCTACACACAAAAACACACACATACAAATATATACATATATATATATATACATATATATACGTATATATATATGTATATATATATATATGTGTGTATATTCCCTTCACCTACCCTAATACTGAGGTCTCATGAATTACGCACATCATCGTTCCGTGTAGGAACGTGAACAAAACAGATCAACTTTAGTAAGTTCCTTGTGATTTCTCTTTATTGTTTACCTTTTTGTGCTTCTATTGATTCTTGTGTTTGAAAGTCATATTTTCTATTCAGCTCTGGTCTTCTCACTGAAAAAGCTTGAAAGTCCTCTATTTCACTGAAAATCCATATTTTCCCTTGGAACATGAAACTCAGTTTTGCTGGGTAAGTGATTCTTGGTTTTAATCCTAGCTCCATTGACCTGTAGAATATCATATTCCAAGTCCTTCTATCCCTTAATGTAGAAGCTGTTAGATCTTGTATTATCCTGATTGTGTTTCCACAATACTCAAATTGTTTCTCTCTGACTGCTTGAAGTATTTTCTCCTGGATCTGGGAGCTCTGAAATTTGGCAACAGTGTTCCTAGGAGTTTTCCTTTTGGTGTCTTTTTCAAGAGCTGGTTGGTGGATTCTTTCCATTTCTGTTTTATCCTCCAGTTCTAGAATATCAGGGCAGTTCTCTTTGATAATTTCTTGAAGGATGATATCTAGGATTTTTTTATCATGGCTTTCAATAGTCCAATAATTTTTAAATTATCTCTTCTGGATCTATTTTCCATTTTATAATATCTTGATTTTTCATAAAGTCACTAGCTTCCACTTGCACCAATCTAATTTTTAAGGTTGTACTTTCATCAGTGGTCTTTTGGACCTCCTTTTCTATTTGGTTAAGGATGGCATTTTTCTCCTCATTGGCTTTTTGGAGCTCTTTTGCCATTTGAGTTAGTTTACTTTTTATTTTCTTCAGTATTTTTTGGGTCTCCTTTAGCAAGTCATTGACTTGTTTTTCGTGGTTTTCCCACATCACTCTCATTTCTCTTCCCAATTTTTCCTCTACTTCTCTAACTTCCTTTTCAAAATCCTTTTTGAGCTCTTACATGGCCTTGGTTAAAGGAGGGAATAACATACTCTGTGTGAAGGCAATCAGACTTTTCCCAGTTATTCCTTTTTGGGATGCTAAAACTATAAAGCCTCCCCTTTGTTTGAATGAGTCAGATAGAGTGGGATTTAGCCTTGGAGTGTTTCTCAGCATTAAGACAATTGAGAGTCATGGAATTGTATATGATGTAATCCTAGGGATGGGGAACTTTCACACACCTAGCCTGACTGAGGTCAGAGCCCTCAGGACTCTGAACAAGACATAATTGGGAGGAGCTTCCTGTTTGTCTTTTGGGGCACACTCATGGAAGGAGTGTGGAGACTCTGGGCAAGTCATAACTGCTCCCCCCCACCCAGCTTTGTAACCCAGATATTGGTGCTTATCTGGTAATTATGAATTGTGATTTGAATCAGACAAGGAATGTCTGTTGATATTTGTAATTTCTGTTTGTGTTTGCCTTGAAATTTAGGGGCCTGATCTTTCTCTGCTGAACTAAGTGAATGATATAAGTATGTTTGATTAAAGTGAGATTGTTGTCCTCTTAAAGTTGCTTTCCTTAGAAGAGCAAATCAAAGAACCTGTGTTGGCTACTTTCTGTGTGATGGTTGTTTTGTGGGTCTTACACCCCTACAGAAACTCCTAGCAGATTGTTGCTACATTCTGAAAATTAAAGAAATCAAATTGGTCATACAGGAAGTAAGAGGGGATAGGGGAAAAAAGAGGGGGTGGTTAGAAAGAAGGAAAAAAGTAGTATGGTGAAAAGGGTAAGATGAGATGGGGAATTAAAAGGGAGGAAATACAGAGGGAGGAAGGGGTAAAAAGCAAAACTTTTTTGAGGAAGACAAGGAAAAAGGGAGAAATAAAAGCATATATGTTGGGGAATGATGTAAAAAAGACACATATAATAATCATAACTGTGAATGTGAATGAGATGAACTCTTCCATAAAAGATAGGGGGACACCAGAATGGATTAAAAGCCACAATAATACAATATGGTGTTTAAAAGAAACACATTTGAAAAAGGTGGATAAACACAGGGTAAAGATAAAAGGCTGGAGTAGAATATATTTTGCTTCAGCTCAAGTAAAAAAGAACAAAGAAGCAAGAGTAGCAATCCTAATCTCAGACAAAGCTAAAGCAAAGGTAGATCTAATTAAAAGAGATAAGGAAGGACACTACATCCTGCTAAAATGCACCATATACAATGAAGCAATATGATTATTTAAAATATATGCACCAAGTCGTATAGTGGGCATATTCTTACTGGAGAAGATAAGGGAGTTACAAGAAGAAATAGACAGCAAAGCCACACTAGTGGGGACCTCAATATCACCCTCTCAGAACCTGATAAATTGAACCTCAAAATAAACAAGAAAAAGGTTAAGGAGGTGAATGGAAATTTAGAAAAGGCAATTATGATAGAACCCTGGAGAAAACTGAATGTGGATAAAAAAGGAATATGCTTTTTTTCTCAGTGGTACATGGCACATACTCAAAAAGTGACCAAGTACTAGGGCATAAAAACTTCATAATCCAGTACAGAAAAGCAGAAGTAGTCAAAGCATCCTTTTCAGATCATGATGCAATAAAAATTATTTGTAACAAAGAACCATGGAAAAATAAGCTAAAAATTTAATTTGAAACTAAATAATCTAATTCTAAAGAATGAGTGGGCCAAAGAAGAAATCATAGAAACAATTAATAACTTCATTCAAGAGAATGACAATAATGAGACAACATACCAAAACTTATGGGTGCACCAAAAGGAGTTCTTAGGGAAAGTTTTATATCTCTACATGCTTGCATGAATAAAATAGGTAAAAAGGAGATCAATGAAATGGGAATGCAACTGAAAAAGCTAGAAAAGAGCAAAATGAAAATCCAGAAATTAGATACAAAATTAGAAATACTGAAAATCAAAAGAGACATTGATAAAACTGAAACCAAGAAATGTATTTAACTAATAAATAAAACTTAGAGGTGGTTTTATGAAAAAAAATACAATAAAATTGATAAGCCCTTTGTGAATTTGATTAAAAAAAAAGAAAGAAGAAAACCAAATTAACAGTTTCAAAAATGAAAAGGGTTCATTCACCTCCAATGAAGAGGAAATTAAACAATAATTAGGAATTGTTTTGCCCAACTGTATGCCCATATATTTGACAACCTTAGGGATATGGATGAATAGCTACAAAAATATAAATTGCCCAGGTGAACAGAAGAGGAAGTAAAGTACCTTAATAACTGCATCTCAGAAAAAGAAATTGAGCAAGCCATCAATGAACTCTGTAGGAAAAAATCTCCAGGACCAGATGGTTTTACATGTAAATTTTAACAAACATTCAAAGAACAATTAATTTCTATACTTTATACACTATTTGGGAAAATAGGTGAAAAAGGAGACATACTATTATTTTCTGAGACACAAATATGGTACTAATACCTAAACCAGGAAGAGTCAAAACAGAGAAAGGAAATTATATGCCAGTTTCCCTAATGAATATTGATGCAAAAATTTTAAATAGAACGTTAGCAAAAAGATTGCAGAAATTTATCTTGAGAATAAAACACTACCACCAGGTAGGACTTATTCCAGGAAAGCAAGTCTGGTTCAATATTAAGGAAACAATCAACATAATTGCTCATATCAACACCAAAAATAGCAGAAACCATATGGTCATCTCAATAGATGCAGAAAAAAAGCCTTAGACCAAATACAAACCCATTCTTATTAAAAACACTAGAAAGCATAGATAAATGGAGCCTTCCTTAAAATTATAAATACCATCTACCTAAACCATCAACAAGCATTATTTGTAATGGGGCTAAGCTAGATGCCTTCCCAGTAAGATCAGGGTGAAACAAGAATGTTTTTTATCACCCCAATTATTCAATTTGACACTACAAATGTTAGCTGTAGCAATAAGAGAAGAAAAAGAAATTAAAGGAATTGGAATAGGCAAAGAAGAAACTGAATTATCACTTTTTGCACATGACAGGATCATTTACTTAGAAAATTCTAGAGATTCAAGTAAAAAAACTACTAGAAATGATAAACAACTTCAGCAAAGTTTCAGGATATAAATTAAATCCACATAAATCCTCAACATTCTTATACATTACTAACAAAGCCCAAGAGCAAGAGAAAAAAAGAGAAATTCCATTGAAACTTACTGTAGACACTATAAAATATTTGGGAGTCTATCTGCCAAACCCAGAGCCTATATGAACATAATTATGAAACATTTTTCATGAGAATAAAGTCAGATCAAAATAAATGGAAAAATAACAGTTGCTCATGTCTGGGCCAAACTAATATAATAAAAATGACAATTTTAACTAAATTCATTTATTTATTCAGCACAATACCCATTGAAGTAGAAAAAATATATTTTACAGAGATGGATATAATAATAACAAAATTCATCTGGAAGAACAAGATGTCTAGAATATCTAGGGTATTAATGAAAAGACCTGCTAGAGAAGGTGGCCTAGCTATACCAGATATTAAATGATACTATAAAGAAGCAGTCATCAAAACTACCTGGTACTGGCTAAAAAACAGCCTCGTGGGTCAGTGGAATAGGTTAGGCATACAAGATGCAGTAGTCAACAACTATAACAATCTATTCTTTGATATACCCAAAGAATCTAGCTTTTGGGCTAAGAATTCACTATTTCACCAAAACTGCTGGGAAAATTGGAAACTAGTAGGGTAAAAACTGGGCATAGATCAATATCTTACACCATATGCCAAAATAAAGTCAAAATGGATTCATGATTTAGGAATAAAGGCTGATACTATAAGCAATTTGGGGAAGCAAGGAATAGCTTCCCTATAAGATTTATGAAAAAGAAAACAATGACACAACAAGAGATAAAGACCATTACAAAATCCAAAATGGATATGTTTGATCATGTTAAATTGAAAAGTTTAGTATAAAAAAGCCAACACAACAAAGATTAGGAGGGAAGCACAAAATTGGGACAAAATCTTTACACCTAGTGTCTCAGATAAAGGCCTCATCTCTAAAATATACAGGGAACTGAGCCAAATTTATAGTAATACAAGCCACTCCCCAATTGAGAAATGGTCAAAGGATGTGAACAGGCAGTTTTCAGAGGAAGAAACCAAAGATATCTATAGGCATATGAAAAAATGCTTGAAATCACTACTGATTAGAGAAATGCAAACCAAAACAACTCTAAGGTACCACATCTCTCCTATCTTATTGACTAAAATGGCAAAACATGAAAATGATAAATGCTGGAGAGGATGTGGGAAAATTGGAACACTATTTCATTGTTGGTGGAGTTGTGAACTAATCCAACCATTCTGGAGAGCAATTTGGAACTACATGCAAAGGGCTATAAAAATGTTTATACCCTTTGATCCAGCAATAGCTCTTCTAGGGTTGTATCTGAAAGAGATCACACAAGTGGGAAAAGGACCGATATGTACAAAATTATTTATAGAGGCTCTTTTTGTAGTAGCAAGGAATTGCAAATCAAGGGGATTCCCATCAATTAGGGAATGGCTAAAAAAGTTGTGGTATATGACTATAATGGAATACTATTGTGCTATAAGAAATGGGGAAGATAACGACTTCATAATAACCTGTAGAAACCTACAAAATATAATGCTGAGTGAGTGGAGCAGAATTAGGAGAACTTTACACACAACCACACATATATGGATTCTGTGATGACTAACCTTGACAGTGTTAGCTCTTCTCAGTAATACAAGGTTCAAAGACAACTCCAAAGGACTCATGAGGGAGAGAGATATCTACATCCAGAGAAAGAACTATGGGGACTGAGTGCAGATTGAGGCAAACTGTTTGCTTTCCTTTTTTTTCTTTTGTTTATATTCTCTGTTCTTGTTTTTGTTTGGGGGGGATTTGGTTTTGTTTCTTCTTTCTCATGATTCATTCCATTGGTAATAATTATTCTTTGCAAATTGACTATAGTGTAAATATGCTCAATGTGAAGTTGTATGTAGCAGATATATCAGATTCCATACCATCTTTGGAAGAGAGAGGGAAAAAAAATCTGGAACTCAGGTTCATGTGGAACTGAGTGTTGTAAACTAAATATAAAAAATATTAATAAAAATTAATAAAAAACTACTTGAAAAAATAAATAACTTTAGCAAAGATGCGGGATATGAAGGAAACCAATGTTTATCTGCAGCATTTATATATCATACTAACAAAGCCCAACAACAAGAGATGGAAAGAGAAATTCCATTTGAAGTTACTGTAGATACTATAAATTGTTTAGGAGTCAACCTGCCAAGACAAACCTAGGAACTAAATGAAAACAATTATAAAACATTTCTCACAAAAATAAAATCAGATCTAAATAAATGGAAAAAAAATCAGTTACTCAAGCTAATATAATATATATGTTTATATATAATATATATAATATAATAAAAATAATTATTTTACCTAAATTAATTTGCTTATTTAGTGCCATACCAATCAAACTATCAGAAAGTTATTTTATAGAGCTAGATAAAATAATAACAAAATTCATCTGGAAGAACAAAGATCCAGAATATCTATGGAAATGATGAAAAGAAATGCTATGGAAGGAGCCCTCACCATACCGAATATTAAACTTTATTATGAAGCAGCAATCATCAAAATTACTTGGTACTGGCTAAGAAATAGAGTGGTGGATCAGTGGAGTAAGTTAGGTGCACAAGATGTAGTAGTCAATAAATATAGTAATCTAATCTTTGATAAACCCAAAGAGTCCTACTTCTGTGGTAAGAACTCACTGTTTAACAAAAACTGCTGGAAAAACTGAAAAACAGTGTGGCAGAAATAGGGCATGGACCCATATCTTACTCCATGTACCAAAATACAGTCAAAATGGGTTCACAACTTAGATACAAAGGCTGATACTATAAGCAATTTGTGAGAGAAGAGAATAGGTTTCCTGTCAGAGTTGTGAAGAAGGGGGGAATTCATCACAAACAAGAATTGAGAACATTAAAAAATGCAAAACGGATAATTTTGATTACATTAAATTGAACCATTTTTTGTACAAACAAAGCCAATAAAATCAAGATTAGGAGGGAAGCAGAAAACTGGGAAAGAAGTTTTGCAATGAGTGTCTCTGCAAAAGTCTCATCTCCAAAATATATAGGCAACTGACTCACATTTATAGGAATATAAGTCATTCCCAAATTGAAAAAAATGGTTAAAGGGTATGAATCTGCAATTTTTAGAAGAAGAATTTAAAGATATCTATAGTCATATGAAAAACTGCTCCAAATCTCTATTGATAAGAGAAATGCAAATCAAAATAACTCTTAGGGACTACTCTCCTGTCATATTGGCTAACATTTCAAAACAGAAAAATTATAAGTGCTGGAAAAGATGTGGGGAAATTGGAACACTATTTCATTGTTGTTGGAGTTGTGAACTAATCCAACCATTCTGGAGAGCAATTTGGAACTACATGCAAAGGGCTATAAAAATATACATAGCCTTTGACTCAGCAATACCACTTCTAGGGTTATACACCAAAGAGATAATAGAAGGGAAAATGGACACATATGTACAAAAATATTTATAGCAGCTTTTTTGTGGTGGTAACAAACTTGAAGTCAACAGAATGCCCATCAATTGGGGACTGGCTAAACAAATTGTTATATATGAATGTAATTGAATATTATTGTGCTATAAGAAATGAGGAGCAGTTGGACTTCATAAGCACCTGGAGAGTTTTATATGATCTGATGATGAGTGAAGGGAGAAGAACTAGGAGAATATCACACACGACTAAAGGCACATTGTTTCTGTGATGATTGATTTGGATAGACTTGGTTCTTCTGAACAATGCAAGGTACTAAGACAGCTCCAAAAGACTCATGATGGAAAAGACTATCCACATCCAGAGAAAGAGTTAGAGAATCTATATACAGATTGAAGCATACTACTAGCTCCCTCTTTTCATTTTGTTTTATTTTTTGTTTTGTTTTTTCTTCCTCATGATTCATTTCAATGGTTATAATTCTTCTTTACAACTTGATTATTGGGAAAATAAGTGTAAAGTGCAAGTATATGTAGAACCTATATCAGATCACATGCTGTCTTGGAAGGGGAGAGGGGAAAGGAAGGGAGAATTTGGAACTCAAAAACGTGTGGACTGGAGTTTTTTAAACTAAAAATAAAATAATAGATATCTTTAAAAAGTCAGAAAAGAGAGACAAATCCAATGTTCATACCAAAAAAAAGAAATTTGGTAAAACTATAGTATTTAAATGTGCAAAAGCGAGAGAAGAAATCAGAAATATTACCATTCTTCAAAAACAAGAAGAGAGAATAAAACAATCTAAACCTCCCACTTACCCTAGCCATTCATTTACAGCCCTCATATGTGCAGGACATTACCAGGACACAAAACCTGACATTGATTAATGTATGGTTCACGTGGCATCTACTGAGTGTAATACATATCACTCAGGCTGAACCCTTACGACCTCAAGATTCTGCACAGCCACATGATAGAGTCAGGTACAATTGTGGAAAATAAGGAAGAACTAGATAGAGGAAAAAGGGATTTTGTGCCCAAGAGAAATGGACCTAGAAACTTAGCTATCCCGGTGGAGTTTACTTCAATAATAAGAAAGCTAAGTCCACCTGGTCTCTAGACCAGGTGCAAGAGAAAACATGAGTGAAAGAGCAATTCAAAAGTCAGGAGTAAAATAGTGAAAAAAGAAGCTTGAAATAAATTGCCAAGAATAAAAGAAAAAATACTGAAATATTAATAAAAAACAAGAGAAGAAGGAAGGCTGGCTATATGACTAGCTGCCAAGCAGAACATATGATTGTGAGACTCAAAAAGACATAAGAAAAAATAAAAATTAATGTGCCTGCAGTGGCGTGAATACATGATGAAGTAATTGACACAAAAAGAGAAAGACATGGGGCTAGATGAGTCGTATAGTCAAGCTATAGACTGATTTTAATAGAGTTATTGACAGTATATTATACAGGTTAATTGCTGAGTCACCTAGACTTCAAAGAAGAGTACAATAAAGCATTGGTTAAGTTTTTTATCTCCTTGTTCCTAGGAGTGAGACACTATTTTTACTCAAGGCTAACCAAATTGAAACATTTCTGTCCTCTCCATATAGATAACCAGGCTGAATATTTCTGTCATCTCCCATGTGAGTAATCAGCTACAAAGGCTGGTTTTCTTTTCCAAGTCTTCTCATCCTAAAACTGGCCTTGCCGTGCATAGGCCCATTTTCAATTGACCCTGCCTTGCAGAGGTCTAAGAGTCCTAAACTGGATATAGCTGGCCCCCTACAAATTAATTTTATAAAAGCTACCATAACACAAGATGAATATTATATTTAAAAGAAAGTGAACAACAACAAAATGAAAATAAAAGCAAGACTATGAATTTTTCAGCTTCCCCAGAAATAATTGCAGGACAAGAGGAAACAAAAGACTCATTCAAAAGAGCAACAAAACATATATAAAATAAGAAGCCAGGATGGAAATTAGGTGAGAAATTCTTTGGAATCTCAAAAGATAAAAACATGGAAACAGTCATTTCAGGGGCAGGGCTAATATGGCCACGTGAACACATCTTCTTACCAGAGCTCTCTCACAATTTCTGTCAGATACCTCTAAAAAAGTGAATCTGAGTATATTTGAGAGAGTTAGAAGCCACTAGTTGACTGAGTGGGGCAAATTTCCAAGCCATGAGAGTCCACAAGGTCAACAGGACATATCTGTAGGCTACGAGAGCACCTATCATATGGAGCTGCACCAGATCACACCAAAGCAGAAGCAGCTGTGGAAATCAGCCAGCAATCCAGGCTGAGAGAAAGCTGGGAGCCCAAAAACAGTGGAGATCCCCAGGCCTCCAAAGAGAGGACAAGAGTCTGTTGAAGTGACAGGAGGCAGCAGGGCAGTGCCTGTGGCCTAAATACATCCACTCCTGAGGCTTGCAACTCAAAGGTTTGAAACTCACCTTCGTGAACTTCTGGGAGACATAGAGACCAGGTAAATGACTCTCATCCCTCCCTCCCTGACCCAGACAGAATACCTCAGTAAAAACCCTAGAATAGAGGAGACAGGAGTGGGGCTTCTGTAGCCAAACAGTGGAAATTCCTGAGTACCAGAAGTGGGGAGCCAGCAAGGGGCAACACCAGGAACCCAGGAATGCCTTTGCACAGCCAGGGGAAGTGGCACATACCAGCACAGACAAGGACTGAGACCAATGCTGGAGAGCAATGGTGCTGTAGAGCAGGCCCAGGGGAAGAGGAGATTCCAGCAGCCAAAAGACCCCTCCCCCACACCTCAGGAAATTGAAGGCTTTAATGCACAAAGCCAGTAACTAGGCTCACAATCCACAGAACAAGAAAGGTGGGACAGAGAACCCCGAGCCCTAAAAGCAGAAATCCTTTGTAAAGTCAGGAAAAAGATAACTAACATGAAGAAGAACACAAAAAAACTCAAGGACCAATGATTCTTTTTATGGAGACAGGGATGATCAAAATACCAATTCGGAAGAGGATAACATTGACACTATACCCACATCTGATTCCTCAAAAGAGAATATGAAATGGTCTCAAGTCCAAGAAGCATTAATGGAAGAGCTAAAGGAGAAATTGGAATATGATATTCCAAAGGGTAAAGGAGAATGGATTAAAACCAAGGATCAACTACACAGCAAAACTGAACATAATTTTTCAGGCAAGGAGACGGCATTCAAAAAAATAAGGGAATTCCAGAGCTTCCTAATGAAAAGGCCAGAACTCAATGGAAAATTTGATCTTCAAATACAAAACTCAAAAAGACATAAAAAGGTAAACGGGGGGAAAATCCGCAAAACTTATTAATCAATAAGGACAAATTGTTTACATCCTTTTATAGGATTACATTGTTTTATATGTGTTTTATATATATGTCAATCTTGAGAATAGTGCAGTAATTATGACAGTTGAAAGGGATACACACAGATTGTGGGTATCAGTATAAAATAACTGATACAATCATAAAAAAAATTAAGATATGTAAAGGGAGGGTTCTGGGAGAAAAGGTAAGAAGGTAGGAGAAAAGGGTAAACCACATCACATTTTGGGGGGGAGCAGGGAAATTGGAGTTAAGTGACTAGCCCAAGGTCACACAGCTAGTACATGAGACAAGTGTCTAAGGCCAGATTTGAACTCAGGTCCTCCTGACTCCAGGGCCAGTGCTTTACTCACTGTGCCACCTAGCTGCCCCATAAATCACATCAAATGAAGAGGCACAAAAACATATTATAGTAGAGGGAAAGAAGGGAGGAAGAACAGTAGTATATGAGCTTTACTCTCATAAGATTTGGTTCAAGAAGAGAATAACATACTCTGATAAGCAAAGAAATCAAACTTGTCCTACGACAGTAGGATGGGAAAGGGGCAAGAAAACAGGGTGTGGTCAGAAGGGAGGGAAGAGGTAGCAAGGGGAAAACAGTAAGATAAGGGAGGGAAATCAAGAAGGAGGGTAAACTGAGGAAGGCAATGGTCAAAAGCAAACCTACTGAGGAGTGGAAAGGAGGAGGGAGAAATAAAAGCACAAATACGGTGGGGAAAAGATGGAGAAAAAGTGACAGCTTGTAATCAAAACTGTGAATGTGAATGGGATGAACTCTCCCATAAAATGGAAGTGGATAGCAGAATGGATTAAAAACTATAATCCTACAATAAGCTGTTCACAAGAAACACATTGGAAACAGGGAGATACACACAGAGTAAAGGTAAAAGGCTGGAGTAGGATATACTGTGCTTCAGCTAAAGTAAAAAAAAAAAAAAGAAGGAGTAGAAATCCTAATCTCAGACAAAGCAAAAGCAAAGTTTGATCTAATTAAAAGAGGTTAGGAAGGACACTACATGCTGCTAAAAGGCACCATAGACAATGAAGCAATATCATTATTTAAAATTTATGCACCAAGTGGTATAGCACTCAAATTCTAAGAGGAGAACTTAAGGGAGTTACAGGAAGAAATACACAGCAAAACCACACTAGTGGAGCACCTCAACCTCCCCCTCTCTGACTTTGACAAATTTAACCTCAAAATAAACAAGAAAGAAGTTAAGAAGGTGAGTAGAATTTTAGAAAAGGCAGATATGACAGACCTCTGAAGAAAACTGAATGGACACAAAAAGGAATATAATTTGTTCTCAGTGGTACGTGGCACATAGTCAAAAATTAACCATGTAGTAGGGCATAAAAACCTCACAATCCAGTGCACAAATACAGAAATACTCAATGCATCCTTCTCAGATCATGATGCAATAAAAAGTATTTGTAATAAAGGACCAAGGAAAGATAAACTAAAAATTAATTGGAAACTAAGTAATCTAATCCTAAATAATGAGTGGGCCAAGGAACAAATTTAGAAACAATTACTAAGTTCATTCAAGAGAATGACAATAATGAGACAAAATACCAAAACTTATGGGTGCACCAAAAGCAGTTATTAGGGGAAGTTTTACATCTCTAAATGCTTACATGAATAAAATTGATAAAAAGGAGATCAGTGAAATGGGCATGAAACTGAAAAGCTAGAAAAAGAACAAATTGAAAATCCCCAATTAGATACCAAATTACAAATACTACAAATCAAAGGAGAGATTAATTAAACTGAAACCAAGAGACCTATTGAAATAATAAATAAAATTAAGAACTGGTTATATGAAAAAACCAACAAAAATTGATAAACCATCGGTCAATTTGATTTAAAAAAAAGAAAGAAGAAAACCAAATTGCCAGTATCAAAAATGAAAAGGGTGAATTCACCTCCAATGAAGAGGAAAATAAAAGAATAATTAGGAATTACTTTGCCCAATTATATGCCCATAAATTTTATAACCTTAGGGAAATGGATGAATATTTACAAAATACAAATTGCCCAGGTTAACAAAAGAGGAAATGATTACCTAAATAGCCCCATCTCAGAAAAAAGAAATTGAGCTAACACTCAATGAACTCCCTAGGAAAAATATCTCCAGGTCCAGATGTTTTTACACGTGAATTCTATCCAACATTCAAAGAACAACTAATTTCAACACTTTATACTATTTGGGAAAATAGCAAGGAAGGAGTCCTACCAAATTCTTTTTATGACACAAATATGATACTAATACCTACAAAAGGAAGAGTTAAAACAGAGAAAGAAAATTATGGACTAATTTCCCTAATGAATATTGATGTAAAAATTTAAATAAAACATTATCAAAAAGATTGCAGCAACTTATCTGGAGAACAATACACTACAACCAGGTAGGATTTATTCCAGGAATGCAAGACTTGTTCAATATTAGGAAAACTAATTGATCATATCAATAACAAAACCAGCAGAAACCATATGATTATCTCAATAGATGTAGAAAAAAAGCTTTTCACAAAATAGAACATCCATTACTATTAAAAACACTAGAAAGTATTGGAATAAATGGAGTCTTCTTAAAATTATAAATAGCACTTACCTAAAACCATCAGCAAGCATTATATGTAATGGGGATAAGCTAGATGCATCCCCAATAAGATCCAGGATGAAACAAGGATGTCCATTATTACCTCAATTATTCAATTTGGTACTAAAAATGTTAGCTTTAGCATTATGAGAAGAAAAAGAAATCCAAGGAATTATAATAGGCAGAGGAGAAACTAAATTATCACTTTTTGCAGATGATAGGATGATTTACTTAGAGAATCCTAGAGATTCAAGTAAAAAATTACTTGAAACAATACACAAATTTAGCAGGGTTGCAGCATATAAAATAAATCCACATAAATCCTCGGCATTTCTATACAGTACTAACAAAACCCAACAGCAAGAGATAGAAAGAGAAATTCCATTTAAAGTTAGTATAGACACTATAAAATATTTGGGAATCTACCTGCTAAGACAAACCCTGGGCCCATATAAACACAACTGTGAAACACTTCTCACACAAATAAAGTCACATCTAAATAAGTTGAAATAACATCAGTTGCTCATGGTTAGGCTGAGCTAATATAATAAAAATGACAATTTTACCTAAATTATTTTGCTCATTCAGTACCATTACCAATCAAACTACCAAAAAAATATTTTACAGAGCAGGATAAAATAAAAACAAAATTTATCTGCAATAACAAAAAGTCCAGAATATCACAGGAACTAATGAAAAGAAATACTAGGGAATGTGGCCTAGCCATATCAGATGTCAAACTGTACCATAAAGCAGCAGTCATCAGAAATACCCGGTACTGGCTAAGAAACAGAATGGTAGATCAGTGGAATAGGTTAGGTTCACAAGACAAAGAAGTCAATAACTATAGCAATCTCCTCTTTAATAAACCCAGAGCATCCAGCTTCTCAGCTAAGAATTCACTATTCCACAAAAACTGCTTGGGAAATTGGAAAATGGGAGGGCAGAAACTGTACATAGACCAATATCTTACATTGTGTACCAAAATGAAGTCAAAATGGATTCATGATTTAGAAATTAAGGCTGATACTATAAGCAGTTTGGGAGATCAGGGAATAGTTTACCTATCAGATCTATGGCAAAGAGAAGAATTCTTGACCTAGCAAGTAATAGGGAGCATTAAAAATGCAAAATGGATAATTTTGATTATGTTTAACTGAAAAATTTTTGCATAAAAAAAGCCAGTGGAACAAATATTAAGAGGGAAGCAGAAAATTGGTAGAAAATCTTTACAACAAATGTCTCTGTTAAAGGCCTCATATTACATTATTTTTATTATATTATATTATATTATATTATATTATATTATATTATATTATATTATATTATATTATATTATATTATATTATGTCATGTCATGTCATGTCATGTCATGTCATATCATGTCATATCATATCATACCATATTATATTATTTTATTTTATATTATAATACAATATTTATAGCAGTTCTTTTAGTGGTTGCAAAGAATTGAAAATTGAGGGGATGTACATCAGTTAGGGAATGGCTGAACAAGTTTTTATATATAATTGTGATGGAATACTATTTGTGGTATAAGGAATGACAAGCAGGATACTTTCAAGCAAACCTGGTAATTCTTTTATGAAATCATGCAAAATGAAGTGAGAAGAAACAGGAGAACATTCTTCATAGTAACAGCTATATTGTCATTTTTAAGATAAACTGTGAATGACTTAGATCTTCTAAACAATACAATGATCCAAGAAAATTCCGAGGGACATATGATGAAATATATGATCCACCTGAAGCAAAGAACTGATGGAGTGTGAAGGAGATTTCATGGGTCTCTTTGCTAGCACTATGACAGGATTCTGTTGCTTTGCCCATACTTGGATCTGTGTCACAGTCTTGGGAGGCAGTCCTGGGGCAAGGACGAGCAGTAACATAGCAGATCTTGAAGCAACAGTGAAGTGGGGATGCTCCCTGCAGTTCCAGTGCAGAATAGGGTGCTTGTGGTCAGTCACTGAGCAGAACACAGGCCAGGAGGGTGAGAAACCCATCTCCTTATATCACACCACCTTGGAAAAACTGAAAACCTTCAGACCCCTAGAAATATCTCTGACAATTGCTGCACAAAACCCCTAAAACTTGGAAAAGCTCATCCTCCACACTGGAAAATAAGTCCTCCCTTAATAAAATGTTAAAAATCAACTAGTGGGCTGGGAAAATGAGCAAACAATGGAAAAACACTCTGACTACAGAAACTTACTTTGCTGAAAAACAAGATCAAAACACACACTCAGAAAAGGACAGCAAAATCAAAGATCCTACAGCCAAAGCCTCCAAGAAAAAGAAAATGAACTAATCACAAGCCATGGAAAAGCTCAAAATGGATTTTCAAAATCAAGTAAGAGAAATAGAGCAAACATTGGGAAAAGAGATGATAGTGATGCAAAAAAAATTATTAAAAATGAATCAATAGCTTACTAAAGGAGACACCCAAAAATACTGAAGAGAATAAAACCTGACAAATTAACTGACCCAAATGGCAAAAGAGGTCCAAAAAGCCAATGAGGAGAAAAATGCCTTAAAGAGCAGAATTGGCCAATTGGGCTAGGAGTACCAAAAGCACACTGAAGAAAATTATTCCTTAAAAATTAGAATGGAGCAAATGGAGGCTAATAGCTTTATGAGAAATTTAAAAGTCATACACATGATATATTCTACCATGTATTTGGTATGTATACCATGTATTAGAATATACATGTATACCATGGATATTCAATACAAGAATATACATTTCAAATACAAGACTCTAGAGAAGCATGAAAAGGTAAGCAAGAAAGATAAATCATGGTGACATTCCTGTTTATACATGAGAAGATATTTGTTCTAAAGACTTTTCTCATTATTAGGATAATTAGAAGGAGTATGTATAGACAGAGGCCACAGGAGTGGGTTGAATATGAAGGGATATCAAAAAACTAAATTAAGGGGTGAGAGAAGAATGTACTGGGAGAAATAGAAAGGAAGAGGTAGAATGGGGTAAATTAAGATGTGAGAAAAAGCATTTACAGTGAAGGGGAAGATGGGGGTGGTGAGAGCAAGTGAGTGAACCTTGCTCTCATCAGAAATGCCTCAGAGAGGGAATAACATACACACTCAATTGGGTGTAGAAGTGGAGAAGGGGGTATGAGAAGGGGGGGTGGTGAAAGAAGAAAGGGCATAATGTGGGAGGGGGTAGTCAGAAGCAAAATACTTTTGAGGAGGGACAGGGTGTAAGGATAGAGAGAGTAGAATAAATGGGAGGGAGGAATACAACGGAAGGAAATATAGCTAGTCTTTCACAATATGGCGATGATGGAGGTGTTTAGCATGACTACAAATTTATAATCTATATTGAATTGCCTGCCTTCTCAATGAGGGTAGATGGGGGGGTAGGAAGAGAGAGAATTTGGAACTCCAACTTTAAAAATGAATGTTAAAATAGTTTTTTACATGTAACTGGGGAAAAATAAAATACTAAATAAAATTTAAAAAAAAATATTCAGGGGATGTCAGCCCAAATCAGAAGATAAGCCCTGAAAAAATAAATTCTTAAGACACAAACCAAAAGTATGGCAATGAGGAAGAAAAAGGGAAGTGATCAAAACAGACAGAAGGGTTTGCATGGAACTCATTGATATTTTTAGAAAGAGATACAGAGGATGTGGATGAGCAGGTAACAGGATAGGCACAAGAGTGTAGTAGTTTGTTAAGAACACTGTGAGAATTATATTAAAATTCAGAATGAATTGAAGCAGTGAAGGGAATCATGATTATTATAATAATATTGTATGTGTAATGAATATACTGATAGATTAGACTTTTCAGAATTGCCTTTTCTAGCTTGAGTCACATATACAATGCAGCTTGAAATGATCAATCAACCCTTTGACAACACTTCCTACCCTGGGTATTCTTGTTTTTGTAGACCTTAAGTGAAGTGAATCAAAGACTGTAGAACCTGTTCCAATTGCAGAACTCTGGTCATCTGACCTACCAAGTAACAACCCCCAAAGACTTAAGCAATAGTGCTCCCACAGGGCTCCAGAATTGAATTGTCTTCTATTTGTGTGTTTGTCATGGGCAAGTTCAGGAAATGATTCTTTGCAATCCACCCCCACCCCTCCCCCCCCACTTCTCACTTGTGATTTAAGTATAAAATCTCTGTCTTCACTTCAGTAACAGGAAATTCTCACCAAAAGAACTAATGATTTGCAAATCTTTTCCTCATAATGAAACTAATTAATTAAATGGCTATCTAATTACTGGGGGGGAGGATTTCTTCTGTGTTCTCTGGACTCACTCAAAAAGTTGCACCCCAGGAACTAGAATGCCAAATGTAGCCTTGAGGCTACATGTTCCCCACTCTTGGAAGGCATACATTTTGTTTCTTTGTTTTTTTGTTTTTGTTTTTCATTTTGTCTGTTTGCTTTTGCAACATGGATAATACTGAAATAAGTTTTCCATGACTACATATGTATGAAGAATAGCAAATTATTTCCTTTTTCAAGGAGTGGGGGAATTTGGATTTCAAAATTTTTAAAAATGAATAGTTCTGACATCTAATTGAGAAAAATAAAGTAAAATAGGGTTAAGGTTAGGGTTAGGGTTAGGGTTAGCAAGAAGACATGTGAAAGAGGCATAATGAAAGACATAGATTTGTGCTAATTCTTACTTATGATATATGAATGGCTTGTAAATACATTCCCACTTAGAGAGAGGAGAGAGAGAGAGAGAGACAGAGAGAGACAGAGAGAGAGAGAGAGAGAGAGAGAGAGAGAGAGAGAGAGAGAGACTAACAGCTAAAGTTGGAAAGTTTTGGAAAATAAAAATGTTTGATTTATGATGTCTACTATCCAACAGAATAGTCTATAACTCTTTGGCTATCATTCCTCATATTTCCTTCTTTTTTGCATGGCTTAGGAAGAAAAGAACCTGTATGTCTGGTTATCCAAATAGTAATACCTTCTCTCTACACCTGTGTGATCACTCTCAACCCAACTCTCCTTGTGATGTATTCCTTCTTCTTTTGAGGAAGTCATTTCTAGTCTCACTCCATTCCACAACCATGTCTTGGGAGATGAAAAATTCCAAATACCAAGAGTCAATATGTATTTGAACCAACCCCTCTCTTCCTCTTGAAGAGGTGTTACAATGGTAAGAGAAAAAAAACAGGGGCACAAAATTTTTGTGAGTTGAAGAAGAGGAAAGAAAATTCTGTGAGTTCTTCCTGTCTTTCTCTATTTTAAAAATATCCTAAGTAACTTTCCAGTCCTTTACATATTCCAATCTTTAATAGTCTATAATGGGTTGGTCCTTTCAAGACAGAATATCAGCATTATTTTCCCAGATCTTAAGTATTCTGTGATTCTGTGATTTAAGATGGTATTACAGAAAAATGGTATATTTTCCAGGGAATCATTAATTTCAATAGACTTTTGTACTTAAAAATGGTCCTGAGAAAGATTGGCTAGTGGTCAGTCAGGTGGGTGAACAAGAGGAGAGTCCCACTGGCTTTAAATAAAGAGACTTAAGCTGTTTCCTGTAGCTATGCAGCAGCCAGCGAAAAGGCACTACAATAATTACTCCAGCCTGCTACCCTAGTCTTCAGCCAGGTCCAGGAAACCAAAACAGTGAAAAAAAAAAGCCAGCCTTCTCTCACACAGGATTGTTTACACTGAAAGTGCAGTCTCTGCCTTCTTCCTCTCCCCAGAACTCATACTTGCCCTGGACCCAAGATGGGGCTGAAGGAGGCTGTTAAAGTATACACAAGTACTGGAGCCTATAAATAGCTTCTTTATTTGGAGCTATGTGATGGCTTCAGTGTATCATGTGATGAATTATTATTCCAAAGCTATCTTTGCTTTTCTGACCTGCAAGAGGTCAGAGTAAGAACTTCTGTAAATTCCTGATTTAGACCCAGCAGTAAATTTGTACATCTAGTAATTCCTCACTCATTTTTAATATTTCATTTTGTTCTTGAATATATTTCTTAGTACCAATTTCTTTTATAGCTCTTCTAAGACAACAGTATGCAAGGAAACTGATACATAAAGCATTTTTAAAAGAATGCCTTGTAAAGATGCCTCAAATTATTTTATGTAAAAATTGTTGGGATTCTTGAACTTGACTAGGAAGACAAACACTAAAGAAGCCATATAACTTTGTTTATTTGGGGGTTTTGCATCTATATGTATTTAAAGGAAAAATCTTACCATTTTAATTGTTTTATCTGTGAATTGCTTGTCAGCAGCAAAATAATTCAAATATTTATTCGAAAAAATGTGCTTGAAAAATATCCAAATCTTTATAGTGAAATAGTAAAAAATTGCACTTTATATTAAAAATTTGTTTTACAAATTGAATAATGATTAAATTATGCTTATTTTTCCAAATTTGATGTTTAAAAGTAGTTGGAGCATTCAGCAGTTGGGCAACCTCCTAAGGTTTACATTTTAGATTCATGGATCACATTTTTTCCTCTTTTTACTGGCTAATTTTGATTGTTCCTTGCTCTAGGTTATAGCACATGTTTACCTATCTTCACAAACCCTTATCTTAGAGCTAGGTATAAATGCAATTAACAAAAACAATTTTAAGGGAGGAATTCTGACCTTCCTGGCTTTATCCTTGAGCAAGATATTTTTGAAGAATATGAAGATGTTTTGCTTGTTCAAAATAAAGAAAAAGAATTTTTATCCCATTATTGAGGATGCAATATAACTGCAATGTGTGATTTTTGCATTAATTTTATGCAAAGTATTATAGGTTGAAATGTATTTGTCCAAATTCTGCCCAAACATTTTAATTTTCTCTTCTTTTTTTTTATTTTTTCCCTTTATATTTCACACTCAAATATTTTCCCAACTTATGTCATCTTTGTTCCCTTCAAGATTCAGGAATCTCAAAAAATATTTGGTTTTGTTTTTCAAAATAAAAATAAATGAAAAACAAAACTTTAAAAATTACCCTTCACTCTTCCCTTATTATAAATTCCTTCTACTCTGTCTTCTCTACATTTTTAGTAGCAAAGTTAACTGAACCAAATACAAAACAATGATTTCTCCAGATCCTGCCAACTTAAAGGAATCTCTTTAGGTCTTCAATTTATGAACTTTAACAGTTTGTTTGTTTTCCTACTACTTTTAGGGGGAGTGCTGTCAAGTTTAAAGTGTCATACTCTAATGCCTCCAGATTCTTCTCATGATCACTGTTATGGAACTTCTTACACAGACAATAGAAGATATTCCCCTTCCTTTGCGTTTGAGCTTTTGGGTCTCTTTCTTGTTACCTTACATTTTTCTACCTTGTTACCTTAAATTTCTCTTCAATTTTAGTTCATATATTTTATCTTCAATTCAAATCACCAATTATTGTTGAAAATCTACTCTGACTTGCTCTAGAATTTCTGTGAAGATATGAAAGAGAGCAGAAAACACAATTCCTTTAAGGGGCTTTCACAGCAATCCTCCATGTATCTTGTAATCTAAGTAAACCATAAACCAATGAAAAGAGAAGAATGTGAGACAGAGACAGCATTTGTGTGGAAATTAAGATGTGTAATATCAGATCATAAAGGCTAAAGAGTTAGTTTTTAAAAGGAGGAATAGGAGAAATTTTTATAGACAAAGTAGAATGTTTTTCACCATGCATATGACTTACATGAATTGGGAAATGGAAATTCTGGACCTACAGAATAATAACAGTCTTTAGAAGATCATCTCCAGGGGAAAACAGCCAAGTTTGGAAGCAAGGGCACTGAGGAAATCATTACTAGGGGATGAGCTAGGAAAAGCAATATGAGGACAGATTATGGATATCTTTGAAAGCCAAATTGAGAAGTTTTACTTTTTTTCCTATAAATAATGTATTGCCATTAAAAATTTAGCAAAATTGTTGATGTAATAAAAATGCATGTTTCAAAAAAAATATTGGTCAATGATACACATGTTGGCATTGGAATTGTGGTGGTAATTTTTGCGAGATATTCTTTCAGAGGCTACTGCTTTAGAATAGGTAGATGACAGAAGTTTGGATTAGGTTTTTAGATGTGGTTGTGGAAAGGAAAGGAAAAATAGAGAAACTTTCCAAATTAAGGAATGAAATTACTTAAGAACTTAGTAGATACAAGGGCAGAAAGACAGGCAAATAGAAAATGTAACATTCCTCTCACTCTGCCCCTTTCTTCAACTGTCAGAAAAAAGCAGTAAGGCTTTGACTGAGAGTAAAAAGTATAAATAAGAAAAATGTCATATTCTAATGGAAAACACCAGTGTCAAAGTTAAAAGAATGGTTATAAAATATCAGTCTGCAACGGGAAAACCAAAACCACCTATGCTCAGCGTTCCCTTCCAGTAACAAGACAGTCCAGATCAAGACTGGAAAAAGTATGATCCTCATGAGATCAGTTTCACACTGTATGCTGAGTCACATGCTCCAGGATGAGATGAGACCCCAACATCTGATGTTGTGCATCTGCACCTGATGACTAATTCTACAGGAAGAGTGAGACGAATACTATGGACATTGTATTGTTACACCCATTTACCTACTCAAGAGAAAATATGCCCTAAAATGATTTTATATATATATATATATATATAAAGGGATATATATATATATACATATATATATATATCCCATATTTGAAAGAATGTTAAGGATTGGGGAGAGTGATGGGCTCACAGTCACCAAGTAGATGTGTTACTGTTTTATAATACATTGCAACCTCTGGTTATTAAATTCTTTTATTGGTTTATCAATTCTAGGCTAAGAAGAAGAAGAAGAAGAAACAACTCTACGAAGCATTCAAGTTTGACAAATTTGACATTTGACAATGACCAATAACCATTAATACAAAAGATTTCTCTTAAAAAAAAGAGTGATAGCTTTGTTCATTGCCCATTCTAATTCTGTCAATTTCTTTTTCTTTTTCTTATTCCTAATGCTAATTATGTTTCATTCATAATTTCCAGTACAATACTGAATAACAGTGGTGATATCAGATGTCTTGTTTCACCCCTGATCACACTGGAAAGTTTCGAGCTTATCCCCATTACATATAATGCTTGCTAATGGTATTAGATAGATGATTCTTAAGATTTTCAGAAAAAAAAAAAAAACTACTTTAATTCCTATGCTCTCTACTGTTTTTAATAGGAATAGAAACTCTATCTTATCAAAAGCTTTTTCTACATCCTTTAAAATAATCATATATTCTGTTAGTTTTGTTATTGATGTTGTGAATTATGTTGAACTATCATATTTTTGAACATATCAATATTTTCCTAATATTGAACCAGTTCATCCTGTATTCTTGGTATATATTTGACCTATTACCCTCATGATAAGTTGCTGTAATCTCTTTGCTAATACTTTATTTAAAATGTTTGTATCAACACACATTAGAGAAATGGATCTATAATTTCTTTTTCTGTTTTGCCTCTTTCTTGTTTAGGTATCAGCACCTACTTGGTGTTGTAAAAATAATTTGGTACAACTCTTTCTTTTCTTATTTTCCCAAATACTTTCTGTAGTATTGAAATTAATTGTTCATTACATGTTTGGTAAAGTTCACTTAAAGTTCAAGTTTATCTGGCCATGGAGATTTTTTTTTTCTTAGGGAGTTCATAAATGGCTTGCTCAAGCTCTTTTTTTCCCCTAAAATGGGGTTATTTAAATATTTTATTTCCTCTTCTGTTAATCTGGCCAATTTATAATTTTGTAAATATTTCTCCATTTCACTCAGATTCCTAGATTTACTGGCATACAGTTGGGCAATATAACTCCTAATTATTGTTTTAATTTCTTTTCATTGAGGACAATTTCACCTTTTTCATTTCTGACACTTGCAATTTATTTATATGTGTATATATGTATATATACAGATATGTGTATGTATGTATATATGTATGTGTATGTATGTATATATGTATACATGTATGTATATATGTGTATAGGTATGTATATATATGTATGTATATATGTACATATTTAGTATTGATATTACTTCATTGTCTATTGTACCATTTGGCAGCATGTAGTTTCCTTCTTTATCTCTTAAAATTAGATCTATTTTTGTTTTTGCTTTGTCTAAGATCAGCATTGCTACCCCTGATTTTTTTTTTACTTCAGCTGAAGCATAATATATTCTGCTCCAGCCTTTTACCTTTATTCTGTGTTTATCTCTCTACTTCACGTGTATTTCTTGTAAACAACATATGGCAGGATAGTGATTGTTAATGCATTCTGCTTTTGACTTCCACTTTAAGGGAGAATTCATCACATTCACATTCACAGTTTTCATTACTGATTTTGTCTTTTCTCTCTATCTCACTCCCCTACCTCATTTGTACTTTTCTCTACCCTTTCATCCTTTCCCTCCTCACCAGTATTTTCTTTCTGACCACCACCTCCCTTAGTCTAATCTCTCTTCTATTAGGCCCACCCCCTTTGCTTTCCCATTTCTCCTGTTGCTTCCCTACAGGGTAAGAAATTTCTATGCCCACCTGAATGTGTATGTTATTCTTTCTTTGAACCAAATCCAATGGGAGTAAGGTTCAAACAATGCTCACCCTCTCTGTTATTTCCTTCTCCCAAAATATGTCTTCTATGCTTCTTCATGTGAGGCAATTTGCCCTATTCTTTCACTCCTTTTCCTCTTCCCCAATATAAAGCTTTTTAAACCACATAATGATTTTGTATATCCTCTCATCAAAGTCAACTTATACCCATGTGCTCTACGTATACCCCTTCTGAATGTCATCGTAATGAAACAGTTCTCAGGACGTACAAGTATCATTTTCCTATGTAGGGATACAAAAAGTTTAACCTTACTGAATAACATGACATTGTTGCTGTCATTTTTCCCTTCCTGTTTATCTTTTTATGCTTCCCTTTAGTTTTGTATTTGAAGATCAAAACAGAAGTTCACCTCTGGTATTTTTTTCCTCTCTCATTCTTTATTGTAAATACTAACATGGGACTTTCTACTTCTCAAGATTTCCACCACTTCCATCCCATCCACCAGTTCCTCCTAGTTTGTGAGAATCAATTCTAGAATAGAAATTCCTTTATTAGGGGTTCCACTGTTTGAATGATCACATTATCACAAAGGCAATTCAAAAACTAATTAGATGCTGTTTTTTGGCAGAGGGGGATGTCCAGTCAATTATTTGAATAATTGAAGTCCCCCATTATTAACATATCCTGTTTTTGTGCAAGACTTGTTATCTTCCCCCCATCAGCTCCTAATATATTACTTCTTTCCTTGAAAGGAATCTGTGTTATATACATGTGGCAATATCACTTCTATTCATGCTTTTGTTTATCTTCATTCAAATAATCTTGAGCTGCAGAAACAAACATGTGAGACAGGCTGTGAGAAAGCTGGGTGCCTGAAACCAGTGGAGATACCCAGGCCTCCCAAAATAGGACGGCAGTCTGTGGAAGCAAGGAGCAGCAGCAGCGCAATGCCACCGGCCGTGACACATCAACTCCTGAGGCTTGCAGCCCAAAGATATGAAAAAGCATCTTCTTGAACTTCCAGGAGACATAATGTCCAGGTAAATGGCTCTAATCCCTCCTCCCCTGACCCAAAGAATTCCTCTGGAAAAAACACTGGAATAGAGAATACAGAAGTGGGACTTCAGTGGCCGAGCAGTAGGAGTACCTGAGTTCCAGAGGAACAGAGCCAGCAGGGTTCAACACCAGGAGCCCAGATGTACCTTTGCATGCCCAGAGGAAGTGTCAGACACCAGCACAAACAACAAACAGCTGAGACCATGGTTGAAGAGCAACACTGCTGGAGAGCAGCCCCATGGAAAGAGGAGACATCAGGCAGCCAGAGCCTTCCCCCACACTTCAGGAAACTGAAGGATACAATACACAAAGCCAGTAACTAGACTTACAATCCCCAGAATAAGAAACCTGGGACAGAGAGTCCTGATTCCCAAAAGCAGAAATTTATTGTAAAGCCAGGAAGAAGCTAACCAAGATGAAGAAGAACACAAAAAACCGAGCACCATTGATTCTTTTTATGGAGATAGGCATGATCAAAATACCAATTTGGAAAAGGATAAGAATGACACTATACCAACATCTGATATCTCAAAAGGGAATGCGAACTGGTCTGAAGCCTACAAAGCATTACTGGAAGAGCTAAAGGAGGATTTAAAAAAAAAAAACAAATTAGGGAGGTAAAGGAAAAAATGGAAAAAAAAACCCACACTGACGAAATCAAGTCTTTAAAAAATAAGATTGGAAAATGGTTATGGAAATTCAGAATCTAAATAGACAAAATGATGCCCCCAGAGGTAAAATCAACCAATTGTAAAAGGAGACTCAAAAGCAAAATGAAGACATTAACTCATTAAAAATTAGAATTGAGCAATTGGAAGCTAATGACTCTATGAGGCAACAGGAAGTAGAAGAATGAAAAAATAGAAAAAAAATGTGAAATATATGATTGGAAAACAACTGACCTGGAAAATAGATGCAGGAGAGACAATTTAAGAGTTATTGGTCTACTGGAAATCCATGATGAAAAAAAGAACCTTGACAGTATCTTCGAAGAAATTATCAAAGAAAACTGCCCAGAGGTCTTAGAACCAGAGGGTAAAATAGTCATTGAAAGAATCCACTGATCACCCCCTGAAAGAGATCCCAAATTGAAAACACCAAGAAATATTATGGCCAAATTTCAGAATTACAAAATCAAGGAGAAAATACTGCAAGAAGCCAAAAAGAAACAATTCAAATATCATAGAAATACAATAAGGACCACACAGGATCTTTCAGTTTCTACATTAAATGACAGGAGAAAATGGAATATGATATTCTGAAAGGCAAAGGAGATGGGACTACAACCAAGGATCAATTACCCAGCAAAATTAACTGTACTTTTTCAGGTAAAGATATGGACATTCAACAAAATAAGGAAATTCCAGACCTTCCTGATGAAAAGGTCAGAACTCAATGGAAAATTTGATCTTGGAATACAAAACTCAAGAGAGACATAAAAAGGTAAACAGGGGGAAAAAACCCCACAAATGTTATTAATCAATAAGGGCAAATTTCTGACATCTTTATATAGTATTATATCATCGTATGTGTGATTATATATATATATATATATATGTATATATGTATATATATATATATGTATACATATATATACACACATATGTCAATCTTGAGAATATTACTGCTATTATGACAATTGAAAGGGATACACATAGACTGTGACTGTATAAAATAACTGACATAAGGATAAAAACATAATTAAGAGATGTAAATGGAGGGTTATGGGAGAAGAAGTAAGGAGGTAGTAGAAAAGGGTAAATTACACAAATGAAGAGGCACAAAAACACATTATAGTAAGGGGAAAGAAGGGAGGGGGAAGAGCAGTATTTGAGCTTTACTGCCATTGGATCTGGTTGAAGAAGGGAATAACATATCCTGATAAGTATAGAAAGCTAACTTGTCCTACAGGCAGTAGGAGGGGAAAGGGGGTAAAAAGGGAGATGGGTGGTCAGAAGGGAAGGAAGGAGTAGCAAGTGGAAAATGGTAAGATAAGGGAGCAGAATAAAGAGGGAAGGTAAACTGAGGAAGGCAGCAGTAAAAACAAAACTTTGTTGGGGAATGGAAGGGGAAAGGGAGAAATAAAAGGGAGAAATAAAATAAAAATAAAAATGATCTCCTTTTCTAAGGAAAGCAACTTTAAAGGCTTAACAGTCTCACTTTAATCAGACACACACATATAATTTATTTAGTTCAGGGGAAAAGCCAGCACCCTGAACTCCAGAGGAAATACAAATAGCAATTACAAACAGAAAATATCAACAGATCATATAACACAATTCAACAGACAGGCTTTGTCTGATCAAGGCATCACATAAATAGTTACCAAAAAAGAAGCACCAACGTCTGCCTTTTATGCAAAGCCAGGGTGGGGAGGTTCTAGTCCTTGGTCAGAATCTCCACACCAGCACTCTTCCAGTTAGTGAGAGGCCCGGACAAAACCCTAACCTCTGAGTTTATATACCCTTCTTAGGGCCTGAAGGCTTCACACCTAATCAGCATGAGTATGTGTTCTCGGGGCTTGGGGCTTGCTTAGTTAGCAAAAGGATATGGTCCTTGGACTTTGCACCTAGTAAGACTTAATCAAAGACACTTGATTACTTCAGCATTCTAAAAGAGCAAATGATAAAAAAAAAAATTCCTGTCTTAATTAATATTACAGCTGGAAATTTGTTTCACTCTTTCTTTTTGTAGGTTGTGTCACTCCAGAACCCATTTAGACGCTTTATTTAAAGTTGTTTTTGAGGAAAAAATTTGAGAACTGAGGCACCTTCCTGGCTTATTTCTGTCATCTTGTCTCTGCCTCCTCCTTATACTACATTGACTCTTTATATTGAAAAATAGAGATGATGATACTTCTAAGTGAGAAGATAAGTTGTCATTTAAAGAGCAAGGACTGGAACTTCAGTATTCCAAGTTTATCATAGAATTTTACAATTAAGGGGGCGGAGCCAAGATTGCAGAGTAGAAGCAAGGACTAGTTTGTTCTCTCCCCCCAAGCTCCTCAAAATACCTGTAAAAATGACTCTAAACAAATTCTAGAGCAGCAGAAGTCATAAAATGACAGAGTGAAACAAATTCCAGCCGAAGACACTCTGGAGGGCTGACTGGAAGGGTCTATTGCACTGGGCTTGGAGTGGAGCACAGCATAGCTTGTTCTGTGCCAGCACAGACAGTACTAGAGGAAGCCTCAGGGAACTGAATCACTGGCATCTGCATTGGTTTCCAGACTTCTCAACCCAAAAAGCCAAAAACAGAAAGGTCTCTCACCTGGGTGAGAGAAGAGCATGGTACAGCACCAGGCCCAGCCTTAAACCCAGGGTGGGGGGCAGCCACTACTATAGTGGTGGCCGCTTCTGGAGCTCTCAGCCTACAGATGGTGGGGAAATCAAGCGGCTTTTCTGGGTTGCAGTCCTGGGTGGTGGTCCTGGGTTAGAGGAGCACTGTCATGGTGGAGCTTGTAACAGCTGTGAAGAGGGAATCCTGCTCACACTTCCAAGGCAGAAAAGAGTGATTGGGGGTTGCTCACAGACAAGAACACAAGCCAGGAGATGAGTAAACACATCTCCTTTGATGATATCACTAAAAGAACTGAAAATTTATGGGTGCCTAAAAACATCTCAGAAAACAGTTGCAGAAAAGCCCTGACACTTGGGGCAGTACACCCTCCGCTTAACAAAGAGCTCAAAAATCAAGTAACTGGCAGGGAGAATGAGCAAATGGAGGGAAAATAAGCTTATACAAGGTTACTTTCTTAGGGAAATTTTTTTCTTACATCGCCTGTAACAAGGAAGATCAAAGCATACAACCAGAGAAACACAACAAAGTCAAAGCTCCTACACCTAAAAGCTCCAAGAAAAATATGAAATTGTTCAGGCCATGGAAGAGCTCAAAAAGTATTTTGAAAATCAAGTAAGAGAAGTAGAGGAAAAATTGGGTTAGAAACAAGAGTGTATCAGTAATTAAGGTGGGAGTGTTTTACTGTTTTCTCTTTTAGAGCACTTATTTAAACAAATGCCCTTCATGAGTCCGGCCTTTTTTTCTTTGATTAAATCAGGAGTCTTTGATGACCCCTTTATCTTTAAGCCTAGTTTACATAGGTTTGAGTCACATCTCTGCGACTCCAGAAGTTTTTGGGTCATGTGGGTTTTTGTTTCGTGTTGTGAAGCCCTTTGACACTGAACAGGGTATATAAACTCAGAGACTGGCATTTGTTTCCTTTGGGGCTCTCACTCACTGAAACAGTGTTCGTGTGGAGACTCTGGGTAGCTGTTATTAAAAGTCCCCTGCCTTTAAAGAAACCCAGATGTTTTGTTTGGAGCTTACTCATAGGAGTGTTGAGACTCTGTGCAACCAGTTGTAACTGTCCCCAGGCTTTGCTAACCAAACTGCCCCCAGGCTTTGCTAACCAAAACCCACTGGTTCTTCTCTGGTAACTGAATTGTGATTTGCTTTGTTTGCATTGTCTCTGTAATTTGCTTGTATTTCCTCTGAAGTTCAGAGTGCTGCCTTTTTCCCCTGAACTAAGTGAATTATGTATATATGCTTGATTAAAGTGAGATTGTTAACCCTTTACAGTTGCTTTCCTTAGAAAGGCAAATCAAAGAACCTGTGCTGGCAGCTCCTATTACTGGACTTGTTGGGTCTTACACCCCTACTGCAGTTGCTAACCACCTTGTTGTTGTTACAGAAAGCAATGCATGAAAATCATTAAAAACAAGTCAACAGCATGCTAAAGGAGACCTTAAAAATGCTGAAGAAAATAACACCTTAAAATATAGACTAACCCAAATGGCAAAAGAGGTCCAAAAAGGCAAATGAGGAAAAGAATGCCTTAAAAAGCAGACTTGGCCAAATGGAAAAAGAGGTCCAAAAGCTTGCTGAAGAAAACAATTTCTTAAAAAATTAGAATGGAGCAAATGGAAGCTAATAACTTTATGAGAAATCAAGAAATCATAAAACAAAAGAATAAACACATAGAAGACAATGTGAAATATCTCATTGGAAAAACCATTGACCTGGAAAATAGATCCAAGAGAGAGAATTTTAAAATTGTAGGCCTACTTGAATGCCATGATCAAAAAAAAAAATAGCCTCTGCATCTTCTCTCAAGAATTTGTCAAGGAAAAGTACCTTGACATTGTAGAACCAGAGGGTAAAATAGAAATTAAAAGAATCCAATCTTTCACAATATGACTATTATAGAAATGTTTTGCATAACTACACATGTATAACCTGTAGTAAATTTCTCACCTCCTTAATGAGGGGGGGTGTGGGGAGGGAAGAAGGGAGAGAAACTGGAATTTAAAGTTTTAATAACAAATGTTAAAAATTATTTTTACATGTGTGTTGGTAAGCAAAATGGACTCTTAGTACTTAGTGCAACCAAGTGCCCTTGAAGAGTTTGGCTTTTGTTTCCTTTGAGTAATTCAGTTTGTATTTCATTTAGTCTTACTAGGTACTAAGCCCCAGGCTTAAACCCCTGTTAGGTGTAAAACTTATGTGGGTGTGTATTGGTAACTGGGGTGGGGCCCAAGGTGGGGCTAACTGAGGGGAGGTGCTAACTCCAGAGCCAGTCATAAGAGCCTAAGTTCTGGTCATTCAGATGACATTTGATGACGTCTGAAATGCTTTAAGAAGAGAAGACAAAGCCATTTGTGCAGAGCTCTCACTCACAGCAGTGCTGATGCGGAGACTATGGGCTGCTGTAGCTAAGAGCCCTCCAGCTTGTAACCCAGATGCTGAGACTTTGTTAAACTCTGGTAGCTATGTATTGGGGTTTGAATCAGAAAAGATCTGTCTGTCAATGTTTGTGCTCTGTTTGTATTTTGCTCTGAAGTTCAAGGCGCTGTTTTTTTCCCCTGAACTAAGCGAATGATATTTGTATGCTGAATTAAAGTAAGCTTGTCAACCCCTTAACGTTGCTTTCCTTACTAAAGCAGATCAAAAGAATCTGTGCTTTTTCAGCATGTTGGCAACTTTCTGGGTGCTGGTTGTAGGTGGATCTTAGAACCCCCACAGAAGCTGTTAGCCAGATTGTTGAAACAACATGCAACTGGCAAATAAGATATAGATATTGAGACAGATAGATAGATAGATAGATAGGTATAGAGATCTATCTTGCCCTACAAGAAAGTGAGGATGAAGGGCATCAGAAGGAGCGATAGAAAGGATGATGAACTAGGGGAAGGGGTAATCAGAATGCATGCCATCTTGGAGAAGAGGGGAGGGGAGAGATGGGGAGAAAATTTGGAACTCAAAATCTTGCAAAAATGAATGTTTAAAACTTAAATTAATTAATTTGAAAAAAAGACTTTCAAATACACTAATCAAGAGAAACATGAGAAGGTAAAGAGGAAAGAGAAGCCATAAGGGACTTGTTAAAGTTGAACTGTTTACATTTCTACATGGAAAGATGATATCTGTAACTCATGGGACCTTTTCCAATATTAGGGTAGTTAGAGGGAGTGTATATAAATACATGTACATATACATACATATACATATACATATACACATATATATATACACTTATACATATGCATATGCATATGCATATACATATACATATGTATCTAAATGTATGTATATGTGTGTACATGTATGTGTATATGCGCATTATATGTGTGTTTCTATATGTTCGTGTGTGTATTTGTGTGTGTGTGTGTAAACAGAGGGCACAAGGTGAGCTGAATTTGAAGGGATGATACCCAAAAATAAAATTAAGTGTGGAAACGAATTTACTTTGAGAAAGTGAAAGGGAAAGGAAGAATGCAATAAATCATCTCACAAAAAAAGAAGCAAGAAAGAGCTTTTACAATGGAGGAGAAGAGGGGGGACGTAAGAGAGAATAAATGAGCCTTACTCTTATTGGATTTGCCCTAAGGAGGGATAACAGAATAACATGTTGGGGATGGAAATCTATCTTACTCTAGAGGAAAGCAGAAGGGAAAGGGATACGAGAGGGGGGATAATAGAAGTTACGGATTGGGGGAAGAGGTAATCAGAAACAAACACTTTTGTGAAGGGGCAGGTCAAAAGACAGAATAGAATAAATGGATGGCAGGACAGGATAGAGGGAAATATAGTTAGTTTTTCACAGCATGACTGTTACCGAATTGTTTTGCATGACTACACATGTATAACCTATATGGAATTGCTTATTTTTTCAATGAGGGTGGGTAGGGAGGGAAGGAGGGAGAGAATGTAGTACTCAAACTTTAAAAATGAATATTAAAAATTGTTGTTGCATGCAACTGGGAAATAAGATATACAGATAATGGGGTACAGAAATCTACCTTGCCCTATGTATTGGTAATTAAGGTGGGATTTTAGAACTTATTCAATCAAATGCCCTTGAAGAGTTTGGCCTTTGTTTCCTTGTTTAAATTAGGAGTCCTTGATGACTTCCTTGCCTCAAGGGAAAGCCTAGTTTACATGGGTATGAGTGACATGATTGTGAAATCAAAGGCTTTTAGAGCACATGGGTTAAATTCACATTTTTGTGATGCTTTTAGGTCATGTGGGTTAGTTGAATGTGTGACTCACCTTTGACCTTGAACAAGAAATATAAACCCAGAAGTTGGCATTCTCCCTTGGGGCTCTGATCCACAGGAGGAGTGGCTCCTCACTCTGAGCCAGCTGTTTTTAAGAGTTCCACAGGGGGGCAGAGCTAAGATGGCGGCTGGTAAGCAGGAACTAGTATGAGCTCCGTACCCGAGTCCCTCCAAAAACCTATAAAAAATGGCTCTGAACCAATTCTAGAATGGCAGAACCCACAAAACAGCAGAGGGAAGCAGGGCTCCAGCACAGGACAGCCTGGATGGCCTCTGGGTGAGGTCTATCCCACACGGAGCTGGGAGCTGGGAGCTGGGAACGGAGTGGAGCAGAGTCCAGCATGGGCGGCATGGACCATCCAGACCAGAAGCCGGGTGGAGGGGGCCCTAGCGCCCTGAGTCAGTGAGCTGCGGCAGTTACCAGACTGCTTAACCCACAAACACCAAAGACTGCAGAGAAGGTTAGTGGGAAAAGCTGCCGGAGTAGAAAGAGTTCGCGGTTCAGCTTCCAGCCCCAGGGGCAGCGGAGGTGGGGCAGCTACAGCTGTTGTTACTTCCGCTCCAGGCCCAGCTGGTGGGAGGAATTAAGTGGCAGATGAGAGCAGGAGTGCATGGCCTGCTGAAGATCTAAGCCCAGTTTGGGTTGGGGGTTGGGTAAGGAGCAGTGCTGGTATGGCAGAGCTGGCACCTCCCCCCCAAACGTGGAACATAGAAGTCTCTAGTCTACAAGCAGTCATACCCAAATGACAAACTCAAAGGGCAAGTTAGTTGGCTGGGAATATGGCCAGGCAGTGAAAACGCACCGAGATTCAGTCTCAGACTTTGCATTCTTTCTTTGCTGACAAAGAAGACCAAAACATACAGCATAAAGAAGTCAATAAAGTGCAAGAGCCTACACCAACAGCCTCCAAGAAAAACATGAACTGGTCCCAGGCCATGGAAGAGCTCAAAAAGGATTTTGAAAAGCAAGTTAGAGAAGTAGAGGAAAAATTGGGAAGTGAAATGAGAAGCATGCGAGAAAACCATGAAAAACAAGTCAATGACTTGCTAAAGGAGACCCAAAAAAACAATACCTTAAAAAACAGACTAACTCAAATGGCAAAAGAGCTCCAGAAAGCCAATGAGGAGAAGAATGCCTTGAAAGGCAGAATTAGCCAAATGGAAAAGGAGGTCCAAAAGACCACTGAAGAAAATACTAATTTAAAAATTAGGAGCAAGTGGAAGCTAGTGATTTTATGAGAAATCAAGATATTATAAAACAGAACCAAAGGAATGAAAAAATGGAAGATAATGTGAAATATCTCATTGGAAAAACCACTGACGAGGAAAATAGATCCAGGAGAGTTAATTTAAAAATTATTGGACTACCTGAAAGCCATGATCAAAAAAAGAGCCTACATATCATCTTTAGAGAAATTATCAAGGAAAACTGCCCTAACATTCTAGAGCCACAGGGCAAAATAGAAATTGAAAGAATCCATCGATCACCTCCTCAAGTAGATCCCAAAAAGACATCTCCCAGGACTATTGTCGCCAAATTCCAGAGCTCCCAGATCAAGGAGAAAATACTGCAAGCAGCCAGAAAGAAACAATTTGAGTATTGTGGAAACCCAATCAGAATAATCCAAGATCTGGCAGCCTCTACATTAAGAGATCGAAGGGCTTGGAATACGATATTCCGGAGGTCAATGGAGCTAGGATTAAAACCTAGAATCACCTACCCAGCCAAACTGAGTATCATGCTCCAAGGCAAAATATGGATTTTCAATAAAATAGAAGACTTTCAAGCTTTATCTGTTAAAAGATCAGAACTGAATAGAAAATTTGACTTTCAAACACAAGAATCAAGAGAAGCATGAAAAGGTAATCAAGAAAAAGAACAAGAAAAAAGAATTTGCAAGGGACTTACTAAGGGTGAACTGTTTTGTTGACATTCCTATATGGAAAACTGATGTGTATGATTCATGAGACCTCAGTATTAGGGTAGCTGAAGGGAATATGCATACACATATGTTTATGTATATATATATATATATATATATATATATATATATATATATATATATATATATGGTTGAATGTGTATGTATGTATATAGCTATGTGTGTATGTATATATATATATATATATATATATATATATATATATTTATATATATATATATATATATATATATAGAGAGAGAGAGAGAGAGAGAGAGAGAGAGAGAGAGAGGGAGAGAGAGAGAGAGAGAGAGCAGAGACAGGGTGAGTTGAAGATGAAGTGAAGGAATCTAAAAGAAATAAAATCAAATCAAGGGATGAGAGAGGAACATACTGAGAGAGCGAGATAAGGAGAGCTAGAATGGGATGGATTATCTCCCATAAAGGTGGCAAGAGGAAGCAGTTCTGTGGGAGGAGGGGAGAGGGCGGATGAGGGGGGAATGAGTGAACATTGCTCTCATCAGATTTTGCCTAAGGAGGGAATACCATACGTACCCAATTGGGAATCTTACCCCACAGGAAAGAAGAGGGAAGAAGATAAAAAAATGGGGGGATGATGGAGGGGAGAGCAGATTTGGGTGGAGGTAGTCAAAAACAAACACTTTCAAAAATGGACAGGGTCAAGGGAGAAAATTCAATAAAGGGGGATGGGTTGGGAAGGAGCAAAATATAGTTAGTCTTCCACAACATGAGTATGGTGGAAGGGTTATACATAATGATACACATGTGACCTATGTTGAATTGCTTGACTTCTTCGGGAGGGTGGGTGGGAAGGGAAGAGGGGAGAGAATTTGGAACTCAAAGTTTTAAAATCAGATGTTCAAAAACAAACAAAATTGTTTTTGCATGCAACAAGAAAATAAGATACACAGGCAATGGGGCGTAAAAATTTATCTTGCCCTACAAGACAGGAAGGGAAAAGGGGATGGGAGGGGAGTGGGATGACAGAGGGGAGCGCTGACTGGGGAACAGGGCAACCAGAATATATGCCATCTTGGAGTGGGGGGGAGGGTAGAAATGGGGAGAAAATTTGTAATCCAAACTCTTGTGAAAATCAATGCTGAAAACTAAATATGTTAAATAAATTTAAAATAAAGGTTAAAAAAAAGAGTTCCCCAGACCATGAAACCAGATGTTGATGTTCTCTTTGTAACTATGAAATGTGATCTGGTCTGTTTATACTGTGTATCTTTGTAACTTGTTTTATTTGCTCTGAAGTTCAGGTTGCTGGCTTTTCCTCCTGAACTAAGTGAGTTTATATGTATATGATGGATTAAAGTAAGTTTGTTAACCCCTTAACATTGCTTTCCTTAGTAAAGCAGATCAAAAAAACTTGTACTGACAGCATTCTGATTTTTGGGCTTCTGTTGAACTTTCACCCCCACAACAGCTACTAGGTGAATTTTTACCTTCTGTCTGCCCCTCTAGCACTCTGGAGAAAACAAAGGCTGTGGGAGAACAAACTGAGGCTTGGAGGAGGGTTGGTTAGCCAGAGAAATGGCTTGAGTTGATAATCCCGGCTCTGGAGGACTATACTGAAAGAGTGAATGCCTTGAAACTGTATTATATGCAGAGTTTATAAACAGGAGCAGAGAACTGCCTGTGCACAGACATGAGAGAAAAATAGGAGAATGACCTCCTTGTAGATTTGGCAGGAGCAGCTGATGAGGAGAGAGAAAGAAACTAATGGTGGCCACCCACATATTAACCCAGACAGAGCAGAGGACTGCTTGCATGGGAACTTTGGAAGGAGGAAAGCAGTGAGTTGCCCTTGAGCTGACTGTGATGGAGTGAGACCACAGGCGGGTGGTGGCTGCCAACATATTGACTACCTTCCTGAGAACTTCAAGGTGAGCCAAAAGGTGGAGAGCTACCTACATCACCATCAAAATTCTGGGAGAAGCCAGGAGAGACCAGCCAGAGCTGGAGTACCAGGAACCCAAGACCTTGGACTTCAGCCCTGCGGCAAGATGGAAACTTTTCAGCAAGAAGCTAAGTGTGCCTTTTTACTGGCTACCCCTGGGGCTGTTTGGGACCAAGGAGGGAGTTTATGGTGGGTGAGGGAAGTGCCATGGACCCCCAGGGACCACACCCTGTTGGCTTTATTGCCCAGCCACACCTCAGGATTTAGAAGCAGAGACTGATACAGTGTGGGGAGGATAGGCCCCCAACATTAACTTTATTTGGACATTTTCTTTGAATTGGGACTTTGGGTGCCAAGAGGAAGCCTGAAGCAACAGTGTGAGGAGAATAACAAGTCCCCAAGAGAACTTTATTTGGAGGTTTTGTTTACATTGGAACTTTGCTAATTAAAGGATGCTGGTGCCTGAGGGTATTGGGAGGAAACCTGCAACGGCAGTGTGGGGAGAATAACCCATGCTCAAGAAGTGCTTTATTTGGATACACTGCATTGACTAAAGAGATTGACTTGCTTTGACCTAGGGGGTGGATGGTGTATTGTAAACAAGCATTTTGGGGATGATGCTGAGTGATGAGTTTTGTTATGGTTCCCTCATTGATTGTTACTTGCTGGGACCTAGGGGTGGACCATGATTGTATTATAAAAAAGTATTTGGGAATGACATTGAATGATATGTTTTGTTTTGTTGTAAATGATTTGTTTTAGTTCCCTGATTGATTGGAGCACAATGTGTAATGCTGTTATTTGTTCCAGGATCCATGGCCATTTAATTTAGATTTTTGTTAGGCCATGGACCCTGGAGGGGTACGGTGTAATATTAATTAAGGTGGGACTATTTTACTGTTTTAGAATGCTAAATTAGGGAGCCAAGATGGCTGCATGAAAACAGCGTCTTACCAGAGCTCTCTCACAACTTCAATGGGATTCCTGTAAAAAAAGTGAATTTGAGCAGATTTGAGAGAGTTAGAAACTGGGAGAAGTCTGAGTGGGGCAAATTTCCCAGCCAGGAGAGTCTGAAAGGACAAAGGAACAAATCTGTGGCCTAGGAGAGCTCTCAGCATGCGGAGCTGCTCCAGACGGGACCAAAGCAGAAGTGGCCAGGAAACCCACCTAGGAGACAGGCTTGGAGAAAGCCAGGTGCCCAAAACCAGCGGAGATCCCCAGGCCTCCCAACACAGGACGGTACTCTGTGGAAGCGACGAGAGGCAGCACAATGCCACTGACTGTGAGATATCAACTCCTGAGACTTGCATCCCAAACGTATGAAACGCGGAATCTTGAACCTCCAGGAGACATAATGGCCAGGTAAACAGCTCTAATCCCTCCCCTACCGACCCAGAGAATTCCGTGGGGGAAAAAATGCTGGAATAGAGGAGACAGAAATGGGGCTTCAGTGGCCAAGTAGTGGGAGTACCCGAGTCCCAGAGGGGCAGAGCCAGCAGGGGTAAACACCAGGAGCTCAGACGTACTCTTGCTCCCCCAGAGGAAGTGCCAGACACCCAGCTTGAAAAACAAAGACCTGAGACCATTGTTGAAGAGCAACAGTTCTGGAGAAAAACCCCAGGGGAAGAGGAGATTTCGGGCAGCCAGACCCCCTCCCCCACACCTCAGGAAACTGAAGGCTATGTAATTCACAAACCCAACAACGAGACTCATGATCCCCAGAATAAAAAAGCTGGGACAGAGAGCCCTGAGCCCCAAAAGCAGATATTTATTGTAAAGCCAGGAAAAGGCTAACCAACATGAAGAACACAAAAAAAACCAAGTACCATTGATTCTTTTTATAGAGACAGGCATGATCAAAATACCCATTTGGAAGAGGATAACAATGACACTATACCCACATCTAATACTTCAAAATGTTGTGTGAACTGGTCTCAAGCCCAAAAAGCATTACTGGAAGAGCTAAAGGAGGATTTTAAAAACCAAATTGGGAGGTAAAAGAAAAAATGGAAAAAATGGAAAAAAAATCCACTGATGAAATCAAATCCCAAAAGAATAAGATTGGCAAAATGGCTACAGAGATTCAGAATCTAAATGAAAAAAATGATGCCCTGAGAGGTAAAATCAATCAATTGGAAAAGGTGACTCAAAAGCACAATGAAGACAGTAACTCATTAAAAATTAGAGTTGAGGAAATGGAAGCTAATGACTCTATGAGGCATCAAAAAGTAGTAAAACAAAATGTAAAGAATGAAAAAATAGAAAAAAAAATGTGAAATATCTGATTGGGAAAACAACTGACCTGGAAAATAGATCCAGGAGAGACAATTTAAGAGTTATTGGTCTACCGGAATTCCACGATGAAAAAAAGAGCCTTGACAGTATCTTCGAAGAAATTATCAAAGACAACTGCCCAGGGGTCCTAGAACCAGAGGGTAAAATACTCATTGAAAGAATTCACCAATCACCCCCTGAAAGAGATCCTAAATTGAAAACTCCAAGAAATATTATAGCCAAATTTCAGAATTACAAAACCAAAGAGAAAATACTGCAAGCAGCCAAAAAGAAACAATTCAAATATCATTGAACTACAGTCAGGATCACGCAGGATCTTTCAGCTTCCACTTTAAAAGACAGGAGAAACTGGAATATCATATTCCAAAGAGCAAAGGAGCTGGGACTATAACCAATGATCAACTACCCAACAAAATTAAGCATAACATTTCAGGGAAGGAGATGGACATTCAACAAAATAAGGTAATTCCAGACCTTCCTGATGAAGAGGCCATAACTCAATGGAAAATTTGATTTCCAAATACAAAACTCAAGAGAGACATAAAAAGTTAAACAGGGGGAAAAAACCCCACAAACCTTATTAATCTATAAGGGCAAATTATTTGCATCTTTATATAAAATTACATTGTCTTATGTATGTTTTATATGTATACATATATATGTCAATCTTGAGAATAATAGAGCTATTATGTCAATGGAAAAGGATACACATAGGCTGTGAATGTCTGTATAAAATAACTGATATAAGGATAAAAAAACATAATTAAGAGATGTAAAGGGAGGGCTTTGAGAGAAGAGATAAGGAGGTAGTAGAAAAAGGTAAATTACACCAAATGAAAAGGCACAAAATCACATTTTAGTAGAGGTAAATAAGGGAGGGAGAAGAGCAGTATTTGATCTTTACTGTCATCTGATCTGGTTCAAGAAGGGAATAAGATACTATGATAAGTATAGAAATCTAACTTGTCCTACAGGAAGTAGAAGGGGGAAGGGGGAAAAAGGGAGGGGGGTGGTCAGAAGGGTAGGGAGAAGTAGAAAGTGGGAAACGGTAAGACAAGGGAGAGGAATAAAGAGGGAGCATAAACTGAGAAAGGTAGCAGTCAAAAGCGAAACCTTGTTGAGGAGTGGAAGGGGAAAGGGAGAAATAAAAGCATTAACAGGGGGAAATGGGATGGAGAAAAAGACACAGCTAGAAATCATAACTGTGAATGTGAATGGGATGGACTCTCCCATAAAACGGAAGCAGATAGCAGAAAGGATTAAAAACCATAATCGTACAATATGCTGTTTACAAGAGAGACATTGGAAACAGGGGTATACACAAAGGGTAAAGGTAAAAGGCTGGAGTAAAATATATTGTGCCTCAGTTAAATTAATAAAAGCAGGTGTAGCAATCCTAATCTCAGACAAAGCAAAAGTAAAGATAGATTTAATTAAAAGAGATAAAGAAGGACACTACATCCTGCTAAAAGGCACCATAAACAATGAAGCAATATCATTGTTTAACATTTATGCACCAAGTGGTATGGCATGCAAATTCTTAGAGGAGAGGTTAAAGGAGTTACAGGAAGAAATAGACAGCAAAACCAAAATTTTGGGAGACCTCAACCTTCCCCTTTCTGAACTTGATAAATCTAATCTCAAAATAAATAAGAAAGAAGTTAAGGAAGTGATCAGAATTTTAGAAAAGGCAGATATGATAGACCTCTGGAGAAAATTAAATGGGGATAAAAAGGAATGTACTTTCTTCTCAGCAGTATAAGGCACATACTCAAAAATCGACCATATACTGGGGCATAAAAACCTCACAATCCAGTGAAGAAAGGCAGAAGTAGTCAAAGCATACTTTTCAGATCATAATGCAATAAAAATTATTTGTAACAAAGAACCATGGAAAAATTAGCTAAAAATTAATTGGAAACTAAATAATCTAATTCTAAAGAATGAGTGGGCCAAAGAACAAATCACAGAATCAATTAATAACTTGATTCAAGAGAATGACAATAATGAAACAACATACCAAAACTTATGGGATGCAGCAAAAGCAGTTCTTAGAAGTTTTATATCTCTAAGCAATTACATGAATAAAATAGGGGAAAAGGAGATCAATGATTTGGGCATGCAACTGAAAAAGCTAGAAAAAGAACAAATTGAAAATCTCCAATTAAATTCCAAATTAGAATTACTGAAAATCAAAGGAGAGATTAATAAAATTGAAATCAAGAAAACTATTGAATTAATAAATAAAACAAAGAGTTGGTTTTATGAAAAAAAAACAATAAAATTGATACACCTTTGCTCAATTTGATTAAAAAAAAGAAAGAAGAAAATCAAATTACCTGTATCAAAAATGAAAAGGGTGAGTTCACTTCTAATGAAGAGGAAATCAAAACAATAATTAGGAATTATTTTGCCCAATTGTATGCCCATAAATTTGACAACCTTAGAGATATGTATGAATATCTACAAAAACATTAACTGCCCAGGTTAACAGAAAAGGAAGTAAAATTTCTAAATAACCCCATCTCAGAAAAAGAAATTGAGCATGCCATCAATGAACTCCATAGAAAAAAATCTCCAGGGCCATAAGGTGTGACACATGAATTCTATCAAACATTTAAAGAGCAATTAATTCCTATACTTTGTAGACTATTTGGGAAAAAAGGTGAAGAAGAAGTCCTACCAAATTCGTGTTATGAGACAATATGGTACTAATACACAAACCAAGTAGAATCAAAATGGAGAAGGAAAATTATAGACCAATTTCCTTAATAAATATTGATGCAAAAATTTTAAATACAATATTAGCAAAAAGATTGCAGAAACTTATCACCAGAACAATACATGATGACCAGGTAGGACTTATTCCAGGAATGCAAGGCTGGTTCAATATTAGGAAAACGGTTAGCATAATTGACCATATCAACAACAAAACTAGCAGAAATCATATGATCTCAATAGGTGTGGAAAATGCCTTTGACAAAATACAACACCCATTCCTATTAAAAACACTAGAAAGCACAGGAATAAATGGATCCTTCCATTAAATTGTAAATAGCATCGAACTGAAACCATCAACATTCATTATTTGGAATGGGGATAAGCTAGATGCATTCCCAATATGATCAGGGGTGAAACAAGGATGTCCACTATCACCCCTACTATTCAATTTGGTACTAGAAACGTTAGCTGCAGCAATAAGAGAAGAAAAAGAAATTGAAGGAATTAAAATAGGCAAAGAATAAACTGACTTATCACTTTTTACAGATGATATGATGATTTACTTAGAGAATGCTAGAAAATCAAGTTAAAAACTACTTCAATAATAAACAGCTTTAGAAAACTTGCAGGATATAAAATAAACCCACATAAATCCTCAGCATTCCTATACCTTACTAACAAAGCCCAACAGCAAGAGATAGAAAGAGAAATTCCATTCAAAGTTACTGTAGACACTATAAAATATTTGGGACTTTATTTGCCAAGACAAACCCAGGGCCTATATGAACATAATTATGAAACACTTTTCAAGCAAATAAAGTCAGATCTAAATAAATGGAAAACTATCGGTTGCTCATGGTTAGGCTGAGCTAATATAATAAAAATGACAATTTTACCTAAATTGATCTATTTATTCAGTGCCATACAAATTGAACTACTAAAAAATTATTTTACAGAGCTGGATAAAATAATAACAAAATTCATCTGGAAGAACAAGAGGTCTAGAATATCTAGGGTATTAATGAAAAGAAATGCTAGAGAAGGTGACTGAGCCATACCAGATATTAAACTGTACTATAGAGCAGCAGTCATCAAAACTACCTGGTACTGGCTAAGAAACAGAGTTGTGGATTAGTGGAATAGGATAGGTATACAAGATGGGGAAGTCAATGACTATAGCAATCTCCTCTTTGATAAACCCAAAGAGGCCAGCTTCTGGGCTAAGCATTCACTATTTCACCAAAACTGCTGGGAAAATTGGAAATTGGTAGGGCAGAAACTGGGCGTAGACCAATACCTTACACCATATACCAAAATAAAGTCAAAATGGGTTCATGATTTAAGAATAAAGACTGAAACTATAAGCAATTTTGGAGAGCAAGGAATAGTTTACCTATCAGATTTATGGAAAAGAAAAGAATTCATGACCCAACAAGAGATAGAGAGCATTACAAAATGCAAAATGGATAATGTTGATTATGTTAAATTGAAATGTTTTTGTACAAAAAAAGCCAATGCAACAAAGATTAGGAGGGAGGCAGAAAACTGGGAGAAAATCTTTACAACTAGTGTCACTGATAAAGGCCTCATTTCCAAAATATACAGGGAACTGAACCAAATATATAGGAATACAAGTCATTCCCCAATTGAGAAATGGTCAAAGGATATGAACAGACAGTTTTCGTAGGAAGAAATTAAAGATAGGCATATGAAAAAATGCTTGAAATCAATACTAATTAGGGAAATGCAGATCAAAACAACTCTTAGATACCCTCTCTCTCCTGTCAGATTGGCTAAAATAACAAAACAGGAAAATGATAAATTTTGGAGAGGATGTGTGAAAATTGGAACATTGTTACATTCCTGGTGGAGTTGTGAACTGATCCAGCCATTTTGGAGAGCAGTTTGGAACTATGCCCAAAGAGTTATAAAAATGTTCACACCCTTTGACCCAGCAATATTACTTCTAGGGTTGTATCCTAAAGAGATCAACACAAGTGGGAAAAGGACCTATATGTACAAAAATATTTATAGCAGCTCTTTTTGTAGTAGCTAAGAATTGGAAATCAAAGGGATGCCCATCAATTGGGGAATGGCTGAACAAGCTGTGGTATATGAAGGTACTGGAATACTATTGTGCTATAAGAAATGGGGATTATACGGACTTCATAACAACCTGGAAAAACCTACACGACATGATGCTCACTGAGCGGAGCAGAGCCAGGAGAACATTTTATACAACCACAGGTATATGGATTCTGTGAGGACTAACCCTGACAGACTTTGCTCTTCTCAGCAACACAATATGCAGAGGTAGCTCCAAAGGACTCACAATGGAGAGTGCTATCTACATCCAGAGAAAGAAATATGAAGTATGAATGCATATAGAGGCCCACTTCATGCTTGCCTTTTTCTCCCTGCCCCCCCCCCCTTTTTTTCTCTCTTTGGTATTTGTTGTTGGGTTGTGTTTTGTTTTGTTTTGTTTTTTTGGTTCTGTTTCTTCTTTCTCATGATTCCTTCCATTGGTCGTAATTCTTCTCCACATCTTGACTAGTGTGTAAATTAATTCGATGTGAAGTTATATGGGATTCCATGCTGTCTTGTGGAGGGAGGTGGGGAGGGAGGGAAGAAAATCTGGAACTCAAAATTATGTAGAACCGTGTGTTGCAAACTAAAAATAAAAAGAAAAAATAAAACAGAAAAAAAAGAATGCTAAATTAATTACATGAATTTGATTGAGCCTTGCTAGGTACAAAGCCCCAGGGCCAAACCTCTAATTACTAACTGCTAAACCAATGTGGTCATGAAGCCCTCAGGGCCCTAAGGGGAGTTGCTAAGACCAGAGCCAATAGTAGGCACCTAAGTTCTGGCCACTCAGATGACATTTGATCACGTCTAAAGACTGTAGAAAAGGAGAGAACAGAGGTGTTTTCTTGGGGCTCTGAGCCACAAGAGGAGCCGCTTGTCACTCTGGGCTAGCCATTGTTAAGAGTTCCCTGGCTCATGAACCCAGATGTTGACGTTTTCTTGGTAAGTATGAATTGTGATCTGGCCTGTTTATATTGTGTATGCTTGTAACTTGTTTGCATTTGCTGTGAAGTTCAGGTTACTGGCTTTTCCTCCTAAACTAAGTGCATTTATATGTATATTTTGGATTAAAGCAAGATTGTTAACCCCTTAATGTTGCTTTCCTTAGTAAAGCAGATCAAAAGAACCTGTGTTGGCAGCCTTCTGTGTGCTGATTAATGTTGGTCTTACACAGCCACAGTGGCTACTAGCCAGATTGTTGCTACAACCTACAGGAAAATAGAAAGAGAGGGGATAAGAGAATAAGGGATAGTGATGGAAGGGAGTGCAGATTGGAAGAAGAGGTAATCAGAATGCATTCTCTCCTTGGATGGGGGGGAGGGGAGATATGGGTAGAAAATGCAAAATTCAAACTCTTGTGGAGGTGAATGTTGAAAATTGAAAATAAAGGATGTTTTTTTTTTTAAAAAGAAAAAGAATTTTACAACTAAATCATGCTACTTTCTGGTATTGGCTAACCATTTCCCAAAGTCCTGGCTGTGAATTTAAAGAGATATCTATCTCTTTTCCAGTAACATCCATGTTAATGGGACCAAAATGTCCATTACATCCTTCCCATCTCTCCCCTCTACCCCCCAAGATGGCATGCATTCTGACTACCTTTCACCTAGTGTGTCCTCCCTTCTTTCACCCCCTTCTTATCCCTTTCCTCCTTACTTTCTTGTAGGACAAGATAGATTTCTATACCCTATTGCCTGTATATCTTATTTCCCAGTGGCATGTAAAAACATTTTTTAACTTTTATTTTTAAAACTTTGAGTTCCAAATTCTCATTAAGAAGACAAGCAATTCAATATTGGTTATAAATGTGTAGTTATCCAAAACATTTCAATAATGGTCATATTGTGAAAGACTATGTTTCCCTCCATCCTATTCCACCCTCCCCATTTATTCTATTCTCCTCTTTGACACTGTCCCTCTTCAAAAGTGTTTCCTTCTGATTGTCCACTCCCTCAGTCTGCCCTCCCTTCCATCTTGCCCTTTCCCTTATCCCCTCCCCCTACTTTTCTGCATTTCTATTTGGAAGAACACTTTTAAATCCAAATTGCTTTATTAATTCAGATTCACTTGACTTTGTGAATTACATGAAATTGAAATCCAGCCACACTCATTCATTCATATTTTTTTTAACTAATCATACATTCAACCTCAATCTACCTAACTTAGAATCGAATGTAATCATGGGGGGCTCAGAATAAGAGACATTTGTCAAAGCTTTAGCTTTGTGGGCATTCCTTCCCCTAAACCAAGTGTGTTTTCTCTAGTCCATGATTCTGCAAAGCAAGTATTGTACATAACTGTCTTTTTACCAGACAGTTCCACTTTTACCATGTTGTCTGTAGAATTAATCTTAGGTGCTGGTGCCTTTCCTCAACTTCCTAAATCCCTACTCCCATGTGGAAGATTTTAAAGACTTTTCTTGAAAAGTTTTTGTGTGCTGGAGTTAGACTGGATCAGAAATGAATTGTAATAAATGAAGTGGAAGCTCTGAGTAGCTCTGTGCAGATTCTAAAGAACTCTGTTGAGGTGTGGAAAAAGATATGAATTCAACTTTAGTGTTATGGTTCCCACATTCAGAATATTGAAATAATAATACCTGATTCTCTAGGGTGCTGTAAAACTAATTAGAATATCATACGTCTTTGAGATTCACAAATGAAAGTGACTCTACATGGGCAAATTATGATCACTATTCTTAATGATAATGATAATAATAAAAAATAATTTCAGCACATTTTCTTGTTTGGGTTGACTGTTGATAATTTGCATCATTTTAATACAATGGAAATCTTTACACCTAAATTAGGTTATATAAAAATCGTAGGAAAATAATCTGAAACAGAGAAAAATTTAGAACATTGAGTTTTTATAATTAGATTGAAGACCCCATCCAAAAAGAAAGAAAAAAAGGAAAGAAACTTCAAAATACTTCTATTCATTGGAGAAAAAATGTAAATTCTATTTATACAATGATAGAACTTATACTAAAAGGAAACAATTTAAAGAAATGCTTTTAACTTCTCTTCAGGCAGCAAATATGAAATCTTACATTGAAATTCTATACCTATGAAGAAAAATGAAATATTTACCTTTGTTATGTGGAAATATTCCTTCTTTGATGTTATCTCCCCATACGTATGTATATGCCTCTCTGTGGATTTTGATAGAGTATAGGAGTCATTCCCCAAAGTGTTAATGCCATGTTTATATATCCGTATATTTTATATGCATAATGGGTAGTCAGGTGGCACAGTGGGTAGAGTGCCAAGCCTGGTGTCAGGAAGACCTTAGTTCAAATCTAGCCTTAGATATTTCTAGTTGTTTGACACTGGACAAGTCACTTAACCCTTTTTGCCTCCGTTTCTTCATCTATCAGATGAGCTGGAGAAGGAAATGGCATACCACACCAGTACCTTTTTCACGAAGTCCCCTAAAAAAAGGAGGGGCTGAGAAGGGTTGGATGTGACCAAAAATGATTGAAGTAGATAGATAGATGGATAGATAAATAAATAGATATGTATGTGTATATGTACACACATATAAATACATACACACTCATATATATACACATACAAATATTTATATGGTATAAAAGTTAATATTGATATATAAATGCATATTGGATATCTAGGAATTTATATAAAATGAAAGTCATGTTATCAGATATATTGGATTAATATGAAGCTGCTAAAAGGTCATGAATTCTGATTAAATCAGAATTGGTCACTAACCTCAGCACTAGGTATCACAGAGAATTATAATTGAAGCTCCAGCACTGAATTAAAAAGAATTGGGCAGCTGGCTTATAACAGACCGCAACACATTTCTGGCTTTCTTTGTTTGAAGGCCAGTACACTAAGCTTGTGGCCATTGACACAGTTATAGAAATCAGAACAACTTCTGGCAAGTTGTGGAGTGAAGTGTACATTTAATTAGAAATCAGAAAATATATGGCCTAGTTCTGATTCTGCTACTATTTATTGGCATGCACTTGGGCACTCCATTGAACGTTTGGGGATATATTTCCTCTTCTATGAAAGAAGGTGGTTTGGCATGATTAAATTTAAGGTCCATTGAGCTGTTATATTCTGTGCTTCTTGCTCCTACTTCTCTAAGGAGAGGTCTGCTTTGATTTTTGTTATCTGTAATATAAGCGAAGATGATTAGGACAAAGATTTTTACTGGATTAATACCTGAATTTCCAAAGTTCTGAGACACCTATATTTCAGAGACCATAAATTCTTATAGAATTCCTTTGATGCTCTGTCTCATCTAGCAGATATTAAAGAATTGATGATTTTAAATGAATTCAAAACTCAGAGCTGATAGTTTATTTTTGTTTTTGAAAGATATGCTCCTAAATTTCATTTCCTTGGTCAGTAGAAACATCTTCAGGATTGAAATTATATGTGCATGGGAGGGGGAAATATTGGGGATAACTCACATGATATAAGAATCAGAAGACAATAAACAGAAACATTTTTAAAAAAAGAAAATAAATGTAGTTACTTTCCTTCACAAGGAGTTAATGGTATAGGAAGAACAAAGCCAGTGTTTCTACTGCTCTGCCACAGATATGAGCCAGGTTTTGTGGTGCAGAATTGGTGTGCTTGCCCCAGGTAGACACAGCTTAAGTTTCTTTTGATTACATGCCCTCTGAATGCATCAGTTTGAAATAGGGGATTATTAAAGGTATTTTAGAAAAGTAAAAGAGACAACAACATCTTTACAGTCTATTTCAAGAGACATTCTAGAACTCCATTTTCTGAGTAATAGTAGTAGTACTTTACCAGATTATTTTGTGACAGATTTAATACATCGATTTATGAACCCCAGAGGAAGTTTTCCCATTACTGTTAAGGCAAAGTATGGGAAAAAACATTTGAAAAGGAGGAAACAAATGGAAGTTTTATCCTCTATGAAAAACAATTTGATCAATTTATATAAATATATACAAAATGGAGAAAGAGAGAAAAAGGGCCACATTAGCAATTTAACGCAATTGCGAGGTAAGTGATGTCACAAGTCTGCAGAATCCTATTTATAAATGCACATTTCAATACCAACTCATTGGCCCTATTCATTAATGGGGAAAGTGCTAATTAGGAAAAATTTGGATTTTTCAGTACACCTCAAGAGTTCTGTTTAAAAAAAATCTCTTTAATTAGAAGTTTTAGAAAGCAGTTTAGCAATATATTCATAGATATACTTTTTTCTGAGTTTGGAATTTAAATAATAAGTATGTGCAGTTGGGAAAAGGTAATATTTCATTGTCTAAGGAAAGGATTAAAACAGAAACAATGAGGAACTTGGTATCAAGTTCTTCAATCCTTTAAGCTAGATTATTTGATTTCACAAAGTTATATTGTCCAATGTAACATATTAAAATTATCATAAGTAGGATAGGACAATTTGTGAATTTTCATTTTTGGAAAGAACACTGTGCCTATGACTAACCAACTTTTTTTTTCTAATTGTATTTTTATTTTGGTTTTACATGTTGTTTTCATCATTTGTACCATTGATCCACATAATAAACAAATAAATGTAGATGATTTGAGTCCTGGGGAGTCAAGAGTTGGATTTCTATACTAATTTATATCATAGGCTTTTACCTCACCTGCAGAGCATTCCACCTTTGTCATCTCTCCTGATTGTACCTGTCCACATTCCACATTTAGTGATTCCACATTGAATGTGCTATAATGATGAACAGACAGATTTTGGAAAAAAAAAACCAGGGAAGTCTTACATGAACTGATGGTGAGTGAAGTGAGCAGAACCAGGAGAACAATGTACACAGTACCATCAACATTGTGCAATGACAAACTCTTGATAGATTTAGCTCTTAGCAATACAATGAACTAAGACAATTCCAAAAGACTTATGATAGAAAATACTCTCCACATCCGGAGGAAGAACTATGGAGTCTGAAGGCCAGATTGAACTACACTATTTTCTCTTTTTGTATTATTTTTTATTCTTTCCTGTGATTTTCCCTTTCTTCTGATTCTCCTTTCACAACATGAAAAGTTGGAAATACTTTTAATGTGATTGTACATATAGAGTCTAGATAAGATTGCTCACCACCTTAGGAAGAGAGGAAGGGCAGGAGGAAGGTAGAAAAAATTGAAATTCAAAACATATAAAAGTGTTTGTTGAATACTATATTCACATGTAATTAGAAATAAATAAAATACTAGTAAGTGGGAATATAAAATTTAAAAATGACCCCTTCAAACAAACAAACAACAGTTCCTTCTCTCAAGGAGTTTACAATCTATTAGATTTACATATAGGCACCTACTTCCTAACATGGTTTGTGATACGAGCCTTAAGCTAGTACCACAATTTTACAGTAAATTCAAGTAAAATGAAATTCTATAATTGTCATACCCATAATATTTTAAAAATGAAATTAAGAAAATCCATACCACATTAATGTGTTATGATCTTTTTTGCATTTGTCTGTGTACTGAGAGATAATAAAACCATGATAATAGAAGCACCAAAAGTTTCACATGAGACTTCTTAAAGGAAAAAAATATTGTGAGTTCTAATTTATTCAGTTAGTACTGTCTTCACTTTAAGAAGCAATAGTCATCAAGGAGGAAGGAGAATAGTGTTCTTTGAGGTTTAATTAACAATTCTCTCTTTTTTATTGATTAATTTTTTTTTTACTTTTCAACATTCACTTCCATAAGATTTTGAGTTCTAAATTTACCCATGCTTCTTCCTCTCCCCATCCCCAAATGGCATGCAGTCTGATATAAGCCCTACATATACATTCATATTAAACATATTTTCACATTACTCATGTTGCAAAGAAGAATTAGAAGCAATGGGAGGAAGCACTAAATAGAAGAGACAAACAAACAAACAAAAAAGAAAGAAAATAGTACGCCTTTATCTGCATTCAGACCGACCCCATAGTTCTTTTTTTAGATATGGATAAAATTTTCCATCATGAGTCTTTTGAGGTTGTCTTAGATCCTTGCGTTGATGCGAAGAGCCAAGTCTATCAAAGTTAATATTTACAGATACCATGTGTCTGTGATCACGTATGATCTCCTGGTTCTGCTCCCCTCACTCAGCATCACTTCATATAAGTCTTTTCAAGTTATTACGAAGTCTGTCTCCAACTCATTTCTCATAGCAAAGATGTATTCCATTACATTCATAAAGCACAACTTGTTTAGCCATTCCCCAATTGATGGGCACCCCTTGACTTCCAGTTTTTTGCCACCACAAAAAGAGATGCTGTAAATATTTTTTGTGCATACTTGTCCATATTCTATGCATGTGATCTCTTTGGATTATAGTCCTAGAAGTGGCATTTCTGGGTCAAAGGGTATGCACATTTTTATAGCCCTATGGGCATAGTTCCAAAATGCTCTCCAGAAAAAGCAGAATAAATTCACAACTCCACCAATAATGTAAGTATGTTTCACTTTTATCACATCTCTCCAGCATTTCTGAATTTCCTGTTTTGTCATGTTAGCCAATCTGACAGGAGAGATGTGGTAGAAAAGAATTGTTTTCATTTACACTTCTCTAATAAAGAGGGATTTGGAGCATTTTTTCATATGTCTATAGATATCTTTTTTTTTTTTATTTTTAGTTTACAACACTCGGTTCTACATAATTTTGAGTTCCAGATTTTCTTCCCTCCCTCCCCCCCTCACTCCCCAAGACAGCATGGAATCCCATAAAACTTCCACATATAATTTCACATTGAATTAATTTACACCATAGTCAAGTTGTGGAGAAGAACCATGACCAATGGAATGAATCATGAGAAAGAAGAAACAGATCCCCCCCAAAAAAAAACAACCCAAAAACAAATACAAAAGAGAGAAATAAAGGGGGAGGGGAGAAAAAGGTAAGCATGAAGTGTACCTTGATATGCATTCATACTTCATAGTTCTTTCTCTGGATGTAGATAGCACTCTCCATCGTGAGTCCTTTGGAGCTGTCTCTGCACATTGTGTTGCTGAGAAGAGCAGAGTCTGTCAGGATTAGTCCTCATAGAATCCATATATCTGTGGTTGTGTATAATGTTCTCCTGGCTCTGCTCTGCTCACTCAGCATTATGTCATGTAGGTTCTTCCAGGTTGTTATGAAGTCCATATCATCCCCATTTCTTATAGCACAATAGCATTCCATTACCTTCACATACCACAGCTTGTTCAGCAATTCCAATTGATGAGCATCCCTTTGATTTCCAATTCTTAGCTACTACAAAAAGAGCCGCTATAAATATTTTTGTACATATGGGTCCTTTTCGCACTTGTGTGATCTCTTTGGGATACAACACTAGAAGTGGTATTGCTGGGTCAAAGGGTATGAACATTTTTATAACTCTTTGGGCATAGTTCCAAATTGCTCTCCAAAATGGCTGGATCAGTTCACAATTCCACCAGCAATGTAACAATGTTCCAATTTTCCCACATCCTCTCCAGCATTTATCATTTTCCTGTTTTGTTATTTTAGCCAATCTGACAGGAGAGAGATAGTATCTAAGAGTTGTTTAAATTAGCATTTCTCTAATCAGTAGTGATTTCGAGCATTTTTTCATATGTCTATAGATATCTTTAATTTCTTCCTAAGAAAACTGCCTGTTCGTACCCTTTCACCATTTCTCAATTGGGGAATAACTTGTATTCCTATATATTTGGTTCAGTACCCTGTATATTTTGGAAATGAGGCCTTTATCAGTGACACTAGTTGTAAAGATTTTCTCCCAGTTTTCTGCCTCCCTCCTAATCTTTGTTGCATTGGCTTTTTTTGTACAAAAACATTTCAATTAACAAAATCAAAATTATCCATTTTGCATTTTGTAATGCTCTCGATCTCTTGTTGGGTCATGAATTCTTTCCTTTTCCATTAATCTGATAGATAAACTATTGCTTGCTCTCCAAAACTGCTTATAGTTTCAGCCTTTATTCCTAAATCATGAACCCATTTTGACTTTATTTTGGTATATGGTGTAAGATATTGGTCTATGCCCAGTTTCTGCCCTACCATTTTCCAATTTTCCCAGCAGTTTTGGTGAAAGAGTGAATGCTTAGCCCAGAAGCTGGCCTCTTTGGGTTTATCAAAGTGGAGATTGCTATAGTAGTCGACTTCTCCATCTTGTGTACCTATCCTATTCCACTGATCCACAATTCTGTTTCTTAGCCAGTACCAGGTAGTTTTGATGACTGATACTCTATAGTACAGTTTAATGTCTGGTATGGCTAGGCCACCTTCTCTGGCATTTCTTTTCATTAATACCCTAGATATTCTAGACCTCTTGTTCTTCCAGATGAATTTTGTTATTATTTTATGTCTATAGACATTTTTAATATTTTCCTCTTAAAACTGTTTGTTCATATCCTTTGATCATTTTTCAACTGAGGAATGACTTATACTCCTATAAATTTAACTCAATTCCCTGTATATTTTAGATATGAGGCTTTTATCAGATACAGTAATTGTAAAGATTCTTTCCCTGTTTTCTGTATCCCTCCTAATCTTTTTTGAATTGGTTTTGTTGGAACAAAAGCTTTTTAGTTTAGGATAATCAAAATTGTCCATTTTTCATTTTGTAACACTCTCCTTTCCCATAAATCTCACAGGTAATTCATTCTTTGCTCTCTAAAATTGTTGATAGTATTATCCTCTATTCCCAATTCGTGAAACCATTTTAACATTATTTTGGTATATCGTGTAAGATATTCGTCTATGGTCAGTTTCTGCCACACAATTTTCCCAGAAGTTTTTGTGAAATAATGAGTTCTTAACCAGGAAACTGGACTCTTTGGGTTTATCAAAGAGTAGATTGCTATGGTCACTGACTACTGTTTCTCGTGTACCTAACCTATTCCACTAATCCACTACTCCATTTCTTAGCCAGTACCAAGTAGTTTTGATGACTGTTGCTTTATAATACAGTTTAATATCTGATATGGATAGGCCACCTTCCCTAACATTTCTTTTCATTAATTCTCTAGATATTCAAGACCTTTTGTTCTTCCAGATGAATTTTGTTATTATTTTATCAAGCTCTGTAAAATATGTTTTTTGGTACTTTGATTGATATGGTACTAAATAAGTAAATCAATTTAGGTAAAATTGTCATTTTTATTATATTAGATCAGGCTAACTATGACCCACTGATTTTTTTTTCCAATTATTTAGATCTGATTTTATTTGTGTGAAAAGTGTTTTGTAATTGTATTCATATAGATCCTGGGTTTTTCTTGGTAGGTGGACTCCCAATTATTTTATACTGTCTACAGTAACTTGAAATGGAATTTCTCTTTCTATCTCTTGTTGTTGGGCTTTCTTAGTAATATATAGGAATCTCAAGGATTTATGTGGGTTTATTTTGAATCCTGCAATTTTGCTAAAGTTGTTTATTATTTCATGTAGTTTTTTTTTTCAATAGATTCCTTAGGATTCTCTAAGTAAATCATCACATCATCAGCAAAAAGTGATAATTCAGTTTCTTCTTTGCCTATTCAAATTCCTTTAGTTTCGTTTTCTTCTCTTATTGCTAAAGCTAACATTTCTAGTACCAAATTGAATTAGAGAGGTAATAATGGACATTTCTTGTTAGAAATACATCTAGCATATCCCCATTACATATAATGCCCACTGATGGTTTTAAATTGATACTTCCTATCATTGTAAGGAAGATTCCATTTACTCCTATGCTTTCCAGTGTTTTTAATAGGAATGGGCATTGTATTCTGTCAAAAGCTTTTTTTGCATCTATTGAGATGGTCATATGGTTTCTGCTAGTTTTGTTGCTGATATGATCAATTATGCTGATAGTTTTCCTAATAATGCACCAGACTTGCATTCCTGGAATGAATCATATCTCATCATAGTGTATTTTGGTATGTGATCTCATTATTGTAATTCTCTTAAATGAAGTTATTGATTATTTCTATGATTTGTTCTTTGACCCAGTCATTCTTTGGGATTAGCTTATTTATTTTCCTACTAATTTTTAATCTATCTTTCCATGGTCCTGAATTACAATTAATTTTTATTGCATCATGATCTGAAAAAGGATGAATTGACTGTTTCTGCTCTTCTGTACTGGACTGTGAGGTTTTATGCCCTACTGCATGGTCAATTTTTGTATATGTGCAATGTACCACTGAGAAAAAGAAAAGGTATATTCCTTTCTATTCCCATTCAGGTTTCTCCAGAAGTCTATCATATCTACCTTTTCTAAAATTCTATTTAGCTCCTTAACTTCTTTATTGTTTATTTTTAACTTAGATTCATCAATTTCATATAGGGGAAGCTTGAGGTTCCCCACCAGTTTAGGTTTGCTGTGTATTTCTTCCTGTAACTCCCTTAGCTTTTCCAATAAGAATTTTTATACTAAGGAGCAGAGCCAAGATGGAGGCCTGAAAGCAGCGACTTATGTGAGCTCCCTGCCAGGTCCCTCCAAAAACCTATAAAAATGGCTCTGAACAAATTCTAGACCTGCAGAACCCATGAAATAGCAGAGGGAAGCAGGGCTCCAGGCCAGGACAGCCTGGATGGTTGCTCAATGAGGTCTATCATGTACGGAGCTGGGAGTGGAGGGAGCTGAGCCCAGCATGGGCAGCAGCAGGACCAACCAGACCACAAGAATAAAGAGAAGCTTGAAAAGGTAAACAAGAAGAGAAATCACAAGGGACTTACTAAAGTAGAACCCTTTTGTTGTTCCTACATGGAAAGATGATGTGTATGATTCATGAGACCTCAGTATTAGGGTAGCTGAAGGGAATATATATATATATATATATGTGTGTGTGTGTGTGTGTGTGTGTGTGTGTGTGTGTGTGTGTGTGTATGTATATATATATATATATATATATATATATATATATATATATATATATATATATAAATACACACACATAAATGCGTATATACGTGTGTGTATGTATATATTTGTATGTGTATACATATGTGTGTGTTTGTGTGTATGTGTGTAAGTAGAGGGCACAGGGTGAGTTTAATATGAAGGGATAATATCTAAAAAATAAAATCAAATTAAGGGATGAGAGAGGAATATATTGAGAGAGGGAGATAGGGAGAGATAGAATGGGGTAAATTATCTTCCATGAAAGTGGCAAGAAAAAGCAGTTCTGTAGGAAGGGAAGAGGGGGCAGGTGAGGGGGAATGAGTGAATCTTGCTCTCATCAGAAATGACCTGAGGAGGGTATACCATACACACTCACTTGGGTATCTTACCCCACAGGAAAGAAGGAGGAAGAAGATAAAAAAGGGGTGATGATAGAAGGGAGGGCAGATAGGGGGAGGAGGTAATCAGTAACAAACACTCTTGAAAAGGGACAGGGTCAAGGGAGAAAATTCAATAAAGGGGGATAGGTTAGGAAGGAGCAAAATATAGTTAGTCTTTCACAACATAAGTATTGTGGAAGGGTTTTGCCTAATGATACACATGTGGCCTATGTTGAATTGCTTGCCTTGTTAGGGAGGGTGAGTGGGGAGGGAAGAGGGGAGAGAAATTGAAACTCAAAGTTTTAAAAATAGATGTTCAAAAACAAAAAAAAAATGTTTTTGCATGCAACTAGGAAATAAAATACACAGGCAATGGGGCATAGAAATTTATCTTGCCATACAAGACAGTAAGGGAAAAGGGGATGGGAGGGGAGTGGGGTGACAGTAGGGAGGGCTGACTGGGGAATGGGATAACCAGAATATATGCCATCTTGGAGTGGGCAGGAGGGTAGAAATGGGGAGAAAATTTGTAATTCAAACTCTTGTGAAAATCAATGCTGAAAACTAAATAAATAAATTAAATAAATTTAAAAAAAACAATTCGTATACTATACCACTTGGTGCATACATGTTAATTAATTATATTATTCCATTGTCTTTTTGCAGGATATTGTTTCCTTCCTTATCTCTTTTAATTAGATCTATCTTTGCTTTTGCTTTGTCTGAGATTAGGATTACTACCCCAGCTTTTTTTTTCTTTTTTCAGCTGAAGCGTAATATATTCTACTCCAGCCTTTTACCTTTATCCTGTGCTCTATCCCCCTGTTTCAGATGTGTTTCTTGTAAACAATATATTGTAGGATGATGGTTTTTAATCCATTCTGCTATTCACCTTTGTTTTATGGGAAAGCTCATCCTATTCACAGTTATGATTACCATCTGCATCTTTTTCTCCATCCTAGCCCCGCCCCCCAATTCATGCCTTTATTTCTCCCTTCTCCCTTCCACTCCTCAGAAGACTTTTGCTTTTGACCACTGCTTTATTCAGTTTTCCCTCACTGTTAACACCCTACACTTATCTTACTCTTATCCCCTTACTATCTCCCTGCCTTCTAACCAACCCTCCTTTTCTTTCTCCTTTCCTCTTCTACTACTCGTTGGACAATTTTGATTTTTATCCTTTTCAGAATATGTTATTCCATTCTTGAACCAAATCAAATTAGAGCAAAGCTCAAACACTGCTCTTCTCCCTCCCTTCTTTCTCTCTACTTTAATATGTTTTTGTGCCTACCCCTGTGATGTTATATCCTTTTCTACCTCCTCCTTACCTCTTCTCCAACAACAATACCTTTGTAGTTCTTAGTTATGTTTTTTTATGATAACATCAGTTACTTTATACTGATACCCCTGTCTACGTATATCTGTTTTAATTGTTATAATAACTATACCATTCTCATATATAAAACAATATAATCTTATATAAGAATGTAAACAATTTGCCCTTATTGAATAGGAAAGATATTTTTTCTTCCTGTTTACCTTTTTATGTCTCTCTTGAGTTTTGTATTTCAAGATCAAATTTCACATTGACCTCTGGCCTTTTCATCAGAAAAGGTCTAGAAGTCCCTTATTTCATTGAATATCCATCTCCTTGCCTGAAAAATTATGCTCAGTTTTGCTGGGTAGTTGATCATTGGTTGTAGTCCAAGCTCCTTTTACTTTCAGAATATTATATTCCTATTCCTCCTATCTTTAATGCACAAGCTGCAAGGTCCTGTGTGATCCTGACTGTAGTTCTATGACATTTGAATTGTTTCTTTCTGGCTGCTTGCAGTATTTTCTCCTAGACCTGATAATTCTGGAATTTGGCTACAATATTCCCTGGTATTTTCTCTTTGGGATATCTTCCAGGGTGTGATCGGTGGATTCTTTTGATGTCTATTTTATCCTGTAGTTTTAGGACCTCTAGACAGTTTTCCTTGATGATTTATTGGAAGATACTATCCAGGGTCTTCTTTTAATCATGGCTTTTTGGGAGACTGATAAACCTTAGATTGTCTCTCCTGGATGTATTTTACAGTTAGTTGTCTTACTGGGGAAACATTTTATATTTTCTTCTATTTTTTGATTCTTTACATTTTGTTTGTGTGATTCTTGATGCCCCATAGTGTCATCAGCTTCTACTTCATCTTTTCTATTTTTTAACCAATTGTTTCTTTCATTTAGCTTCTGTACCTTTCATCTATTTGGTTTAATTTACATTTTAAGGAATCATTTTCTCCAATTAGATTCGGAAGCTCATTAACCATTTCTCCAATTGTATTTTTTAAAGATTTTTTCTCATTAGTGATATTTTTTTTTCCTTTTTTTCTTTTACCTCTCTAATTTGGTTTTTAAAATACTATGTGAGCTCTTCCAGGAGTGCTTTTTGGGCTTGAGACCAGTTCACATTTCCCTTTGAGGTTTCAGATGTGGGTATAGTGTCAATTCTGTCCTCTTCTGAATTGGTATTTTGATTTTCCCTGTCACCATAATAAGAAGCAATAGTGATTTTTTTTTTGTTTTCTAGATTTCCTCTTTTTGGTGATTGTCTTTTCCCTGGCTTTTAAAGTGAATCTCTCATTCTAGGGCCCAGGAGGCTCTGTCCCAAGATCCTCGTGCTGGGAACTGGGGGTCTGGTTACTGGCTTTGGGTGCTGTTGCCTCCGGTTTTGTCAGCTGGGGGATTTTTAGCTGCTGCTCACCTGGTGCTGAGCCGGAGCTGGCTGCTGTATGTCAAAGTCAAGGCCAGGTGGATGTCTTTCTGATATTCCCCTGGTTTACACTAAAGTTCCTGGTGTGAGCTGTGAGGAAGGTGTGGTCTGGCTCCTGGAGTCTCCTCTTCCCCTAGGGCTGTGCTATAGCATAAGTGGTCTCAGTATTGTCTTCCCTGGTGTCTGCTACTTCCCCTGGTTGTGCAAAGGCATGTCTGGGGTCCTGGTGTTCATGCTTGCCAGCTCCACCCCTTCGCCCCGCAGGAGCTCAGGAACTCCCACTGGTCTTCTGAGGTGGAGGCTGCTGGGAAGCATTCCTTCCTGCACTGTCTCCTTCCTCCACCTCAAGAGGGTTCACCTCCCCAGCCTCCAGAGCTAAAATGCTACTGAAGCCTCGCTTCTGGCTCCTCTATTCCAGGGTTTTTCCTAATTGAGTATTCTCTAGGTGAGGAAAGGAGGGATGAGAGTTCCTACATTTCACTGCATCATCATACCTCCCAGAAATTCAAGAAGGCAAGTTTCAAACCTTTAGACTGTGGGTTGAAAGCCTCAGGACTAGCCGCTGCTATGGCCACAGGCTCTGCACTGTTTTCTCACATAGCTCCGACAGACTGCTGTCCTGGGCTGAGAGGCCTGAGAATCACCACCACAACTGGCAAATCAGCCTTGGGCCTGCTTCTGCTTCTTCTCAGGTATGGTTTAGTTCTGCACATCCGGCACTCTTCCAGTCCACAGATCTGTCCCATAGACCCTGTGGACTCTTCTTGGCTGGGAATCTGCCACACTGTCTTTTAGTAGCTTCTATCTCTCTCAGATCTGCTCAGATTCACTTTTTTAGAGGTTTCAGACATAATTTTTAAAAGAGCTCCAGTAAGCCACTGATTACACCCGACCATATTGGCTCCACCTTCTCAAACATGTTTTTTATAAACAACATATTGTAGGATTTTGTTTTTTTAATCCACTCTGCTATCCATTCCCTTTTTATGAGAAAGTTCATCCCCACCATATTCACAGTTATGATTACTAACTGTGTTTATGTCACCATCCTATTTTTCCCCATTTATGTTTTTCTCTCTCATTACTCCCTTTCCCTTCTCACTAGTGTTTAGCTTCTAACCCCTTCTGCTCCCCTTTCTGTTCACTCTCTTCCTTTTCTTTTCCCTTTGACCTCTTAGTTTCTATAGGGTAAATTAGATTTATGTACCTATCTTAATATTTTATTCCTTCTTTGAGACAAATTTGATGAGATTAAAGTTCAAACAATGCTCATCTCCTTTCTTTGTTTCCTTCTACTATAATAGTTCTTTGTGCCACTTCATGATACTTAATTTACCCTTTTCTGTCTCCTCCTTTTCTCTTCTCCAAGTAAAATCCCCTTTCACCTATTAATTAGATGTTTTAGTCATCACATCAGTTATATCCACTCCACATATACGTGTGTGTATGTGTGTGTGTGTGTGTGTGTGTGTGTGTATGTATATCCCTTCTAAGTGTCATTATAAAAACACAATTCTCAAGAGTTACAAATGTTAACTTTTCATCTAGGGATTTAAACAGTTTATCCTTACTTCATAACATGTTTTTCTTTCCTTTTTACATTTTTGTGCCTCTCTTGAGTCTTGTTTTTACTGGTCAAATTTTCTTTGGTCTTTTCATCAGGAAGGTTTGGAAACCCCCTATTTCACTGAATGTCCATATCCTTACCTGAAAGATTATACTCAGTTTTGCTGGGTAGTTGAGCCTTGGTTGTAATCCAAGTCCTTTGCCTCATAGGATATCATATTCCAAGCCCTCCAATCATTTAATGTAGAACTTGCAATTTCCTGTGTAATCCTGACTGTCATTCCACTGTATTTAAATTGTTTCCTTGTGGTTCCTTCCAATATTTTCCCCTTGATCTGGTCATTCAAGAATTTGGCTACAATATTCCTTGGAGTTTTGATTTTGGTATCTCATTCAGGAGTTGATCAGTGTATTCTTTTGATAACTATTTTACCCTCTTGTTCTAGGCTCTCAGAGCAGCTTTCCTTGATGATGTCTTGAAAGATTTTTTCCAGGCTCTTTTTTCTGATCATGGTTTTCAGGTAGACCAATAATTCTTAAATTATCTCTCCTGCATCTATTTTCCAGGTCAGTTTTTTTTCCAATGAAGTATTTTACATTTTCTTCATGTTTTTTTTTTCTTTCTCTGGATTTTGATTCTTGTTATCTAATAGAGTCATTAGCTTCCATTTGCCCAATTCTAATTTTTAGTGAATTGTTTTATTCATTTACCTTTTTTTAACCTCCTTTTCCATTTGGCTAATTTTACTTTTTAAGGAGTTCTTTTCAGTGAGTTTTTGTCCCTCCCTGTCCATTTGGTCAATTCTACTTTTTAAGTAGTAGTTTTCTTCAGTGAATTTTCTTCCATTTGGCCAATTATATTTTTTAAGGAATTGTTTTCTTCAGTCAATTTTGGTCCTTCCTTTTCCAAGCTGTTGACTCTGTCTTGTATACCTCACATTTCTTGTCCCAATTTTTTTTCTACCTCTCTCATTTACTTTTAAATTCTTCTTGAGTTCTTCCAAGAATATTTGTTGGGCTTGAGACCAGTTCACATTCTCCTTTGAGGTTTCAGATGTGGGTGTATTAATAATGCTGTCCTCTTCTGAATTTGCGCCATGATCTTCTCTTTCTCCACAATAAGAATCTTGATTGTTGTCCATTTCTTCTTTTTGCTCATGTTGTTTAACTATTTCCTGTTGTTTTTTTTTTTAACTTGAGCTGTCCTGTTGGATCACAGGGGCCACTTTTCCAAGCTTCTTGTGCTGGGAACCTGGGGCCTGGTCAATGCCTTTGTGTGCTAGTGCTTCAAGTGCTTGCAGCTAGATGCTGCATGAGTCTGTTTGCTTACCTGGTGTGGAGTTGAAGTCCTAGTGGTGGTGCCTATCATGCGCCAAGGCCACCTGGGTTTTTTCATGTTTCCCTTGGCTACATTGAAACTCCTGGGGTGGAGATGGGGGGGGGGGATCTCACCGCTGGAGGACATCTGCTCACTTTGAGTTGTTCTGAAGCATGAGGAGGTTTGGCTGCTTGAGAACACCTTTTCTCCAGTGCATGTGTTAGTCCTCTGATTTGGAGTAATACACTTCCCCTGGCTGTGCCAAGGCTTGTGGAGGGTCCTGCTGTTGGTGCTTGCCTGATTTTCCTCCCTGGGGCTCAGGAACTCTCTCTGGTTTGCTGAGGTGAAGTTTGTCACGGGCTTGCTAAGATGACTCCCATCCTGCACTACTATCCCCCCAACCATGCAGGCGGGACCTTTCTTATGAATCCCCCCAATTTTCTGGGCTAAAATACTGCTGCATCCTATCTTTCTGCTGGTTCTACCATGCCAGATTTTTTGTGATGATATTTTTCTGGATTTTTAGAGGTCGATAAAGGGGACTGAGAGTGACCTACTGCTTACTCCATCATCTTGGTTCCCACAAGTTAGGACTCAACTCTTGGTAATTAAGATTTTGCCATTAGATGGGTATATCCCTTTCTCTTTTTTTTTAATTTCACTAATGCTACCTATAAGTCTCTAAGCATCTTGCAAATCTGTTCAAAATTCCCTTCACTCCTTTTTTTCTGTTTCCCAAATGAATATAAATCTATGCAACCCTCAAAAATGTATTAGAAGTGATCAAAATGCCACTTTGCATAATTCAATGACTATTCATTCCAAAAACATTTAGGACAAAATTGACTACACCATTATTTTCCATGAAAAATGCAGATGTTTATCATGTTGAGGTAACGGGTAGCTTGAATTTTTGTTCTTTTCACATTGAGACACCTAAAAATACATCCTACCAAAACAATAGAACTTCTCGTGTAACTTTAGTCTGAACTGACTACTTTTATTTTTTTTCCTAATTTAGCTAGTCAAATCAATCAAAGTTGTTGGTATGATTAAACACAATCATAATCAGAACTATTCTCAAAAGTTGTGGTGGTATTTTGAGACTGTTGTTAAAATCTCTGATTCAGATTAAAAGCAACCTAGAATCCCAGCCTAGCAAATCAAGTTCTAGGTAATTATTGTCTATGTCACTATCACCAGCTCATTATGTATCATTAAGCAAGTCACTTCTCTGCGCCACAATTTCCTCTTCCATAAAATGAAGGGTGTGTTGAACAACTCCCTCTGTTAGGAAAAATGTCCACTAGCATTTGATCTAGTCATTTAAAACTCTTATGTAATTGGTTAGTAGAGTTAGAATAGGAATAGGGGTAAAATAGATAGATAGATAGATAGATAGATAGATAGATAGATAGAGAAAGATAGATAGATCTACGTATATTTATATATACATATATAGAGATACATATTGTTAAAGGAAACATTTCATGAAGGAGTTCATAAAATCATGGAATGTTAGCAATGGAAAGTACTGCAAAAATCATAGAATCAAACTACTTTATTCTGCTACTAACTAGCTGTGTAACCTCAAATAAATCACTGCACTTCTTTGAATTGTTTCATCAACTATCAAAGTAAAGGTTTGGGTCAACCGATCTATGAATTATAACATTCTACATTCTATGTATAAAAGAAGTCTTCAGATCAATCTCAGAAATTATCATGGTCACACAGGTCTGAAAGCAAACAAATCAGTGATAATGATAATAATAATAATAGTAGTAATAGTAATTTTATTGTTATCACGTTTTAATGACACACACTTCAGATAATCATCATGATCATTATCTATCATCAATAATTTGTAGCCCATAAAAATCATCACCTAGTTGCCAACATCCTGGTTCTTAATAGGACAAAAGATAAACAATCTAAAGTTAATTCCATGTACAAAGTCCTTCCAGCTTGATAGGACCAGAGTGAGTTTGTGCACTGATGGCATAACTTTCAAGAACATAGGGTTATCTCCACCCTACAATAATTCATATAAGACTTAAAAATAAAGATACAGTAAAAATCACATTGTGATTTCAGATAGGAACTGAAATTAGATGACTTCTCAAGTCCCTTCTAATTCTAAAATTCTATGAATTCTTCATATCATGAATATATTACAAAGCCAGGCTAGTTCTTGATCTCTCTTTAGAATCATTATTGCTAAGACATTTTGGGCTATTCTTCATGCTTGCAAAATGTTTTTATACTGATAGATTTATTTAAACTTATCCACAAGTCTGTTCTTATATTTAAAGGTGAGTAATCAATAATTAAACAGAGAAGTACCTGCTTGGCAACCAAGTCTACAATTTAAAATATAAATAGGTTTTTAACTGGAGGGGAATTTTCTCAACAGGTGTGAAAACAAATTCTGTTTTCCTTCAGTGTATTGGACAGTAATTAAATCTCTATTATGCTCATTGTTTATTTTTAAGTTCAAATTGACTTAACAACCATTGAAATCTCAATCTTCTCATTTGTTCATAGTGAGATTCATTTGTGTGCTTCAGTGCCACTCACAGGGGACTTCAATAAACCCTCAATTATATGGATAAAAGGTAGTAGTAATGTATGTTTCAAAGCTGAACAGTATTTTAAATGAATCCTTTATTATTTACATAGGAAAAAACCATTTAATTTAATGAGTTATAATTTATTTAGGATGCTGCTAGTTTCTTGTGGAGTGGACATTTTACTGATTTAGGTACCATGCAATTTGCAAGGTAGTGTGGCATAATGGAAAATGCATTGGATTTGCAGCCAGGAGATTTAGGGATTAAATATTAGGTCTAATGGTTAGTAATTCAGTAGCCCATTCTGATAAGATACTTGAAGATTTGCAAATCACTACACACATGTATGTATATATGAATACGTATATCAATATAAAATGCATGTATGTATATGTATATACATATATATATATATATATATATGTATGTATAAACACACATACATTTATATATATGAAGGCAGTGTATTGTGCTACCCATGCAGGTTATGGGTGTCCACAGGAGGCTGCCTAAATATGGGTTGTAGGGAGCCATGAATAGGTATTTCTATAGTGTCCTTCCCCCATCCTTCACCAAGAGAGACTTTGATTCTTCCCAGGAAGCAAAGCAGGAGATTTATGTCAGAGACCAGCTGGAAATTCTGATTCCCTTAGAGGAAGAAAACTCTAGGACTATAACTATGGCTCTGTTCCCATATTGGTAGTCTAGGTGAATTTTTTTTTTAAATTTAAGATGAACTTGATGGTTATTCCTTAATGGAGGAGTGCCCCAAGCTATATATTGAAGGCTTAATTTCTTCCCAGAAAATGCTGGTTCCACAATGAACACACATACCAAATAGCGAATAAACCCATTTTTCCATAGTGATATCAAACCAAAATCAGAGAAGGCATCTGAATGTACATGCATGTATAAATACATACATGTCAGTACGTACATATAAAATCTCTTCTGAAGTAAAAGAAATTGTACTGAATCTAACCCAAGGAGATATTTCCCAAAATCTCTGGTTTAATAAGTTACCAACAGAGACCTAATAGAAGTGCTGGCTCCTCCACAAGCTGTGTCTCCCAGGACCTGAAGAGAATATGGAACTGAGACTCTTCCCTTTCAAAGCTAAAAGCCAGAACATCAGAATCTCTCTATTCTTCCATGCTTTTGCCAACTCCACTCCTCATGCAGGCCCAGAGTATTGAACAATTGATTTCTACCATTGAGAAGAATCCCATGCAAATGTCTATTGACATGCAGTTTACATGTGTAATATTACATACATGTTATGTTGTTTTGTACAATACCTAGGAGGTAGGTTCCACTAGTATCCTTTTACACATAAAGAAACAGGCTTTTAGAAGTTAACTCACTCAACCAGATTCACATAGCTATTAAGTATTAAAGAGCTTTGAACCTAGGACTTCTTAACTCTAACATCAGTACAACATTCCTACACATGCAAATTGTTAGCACAGCTCTTCAGAGGATTATGGGTTTCATATGACATTGTATGGCTAGTTCACAGCAATCAACTATTTGCTGGTAGGGAGGAGAAAGGCTGTAGATAGGGGAGGAGATCCTAGAAGTACTAAATAAAGACTTGGTTTCTGGAAAAAAGGGAAGAAGAATCAGTCTTAGACAAAATTAAAAGAAAGCATGTCTGAAACCCTCTCACTTTTACTCTTGTTACTTAAGTCCCCTTCCTCCTGACACTCCTGAATGCCACTCTGTGGCTATCCAAAGTACCCTGCTGAAGCACCCAATGCAGGACTTCCCTATATCAAAATGCTCAATGTTCTAAAATTACTTCTTATATCAAATTGCTTGCCTTTTCAATAAGAGGGGAGGGAGGGAGACAATTTGGGAACTCAATTTTTTTTAAATGAGTTTTTAAAATTATTTTACTTATAATTAGAAAAAACATCCTTCTTTTTAATTGCCTTCTATTCTCAAATTTAAATTACCTTTTGTTTAGTGAGATTTAGTAAGATTTAATTCATTAGACGTAGCACAAAGTGGTCAATGGCTAGCAGCCATTTTGTATTAATTCCCCACTTAAAACTTTCAAAGCTGTGAATTCATTTAACCAAATTGGATATCTGATTGGTGAAATTTCAAAAGAAGCCCTGACTTAGCTGTTGTACCCATAATATGGGGGCAGAATCTCTTTGGGGAGGGATTTCAATTGTTAGCTAATAATCAGACTTTCAAGCTTCCATGTGTTTATCAGGCTCCCCAGAAACTCATTATACTGCAAGCTAACACCACCCCTGAAATTCACATTTTGTTTATATTCCATACTCCTGGAGCCCCTCCTCTCCTCAGTTGGAGAAGGTGGAGAGTAGACAGCAAATTTAAGACCTTGGAGGCTCTGCCACAGATTGGGCATGGATAGTCCATATCAACATTTGAAGTGGAGATGTCTCTAAATTTGGGCATTTCATATTTCTTTTGAGCTACTGCAATTCTGCTTTGCTCATAGAACATAGCACCTTCTTTGATGTAGGCACACCAAGCTGGGTGGTCCCTAACTAGTGCTTCCATGTCTCACAACCAATTCCAAGATTCTTCAGAGAGACCTTGAAAGTGTCCTTGTATGCCTTCTTCTGACCTCTGTGTGATTTTTTCCCTTGTGTGAGTTCTCTGTAAAATAGTCTTTAGAAAAACAAACATTTGGAATTCAAACAATGTGGCCAGCCCATCATAGTTGTGTCCTCTTCAGTAGAATTTGAATGCTTGGTCATTTAACTCAAGAAAGAACCACAGTGTCTGATACCTTCTCTTGCCAGGTGATGTTTAGAATCTTCCTACAACAATTCCAATGGAATCAATTCATTTTCCTAGTATGGCACTTGTATAATGTCCAGGTTTCATAGACATACAACAATGAAATCAGCACAATGGCTCTGTAGACCTTTGGTTTGGTAGACAACTTAATAGCTCTTCACACCTATACTTTCCCTCAGAGCCTTCCAAACACTGAGCTAGCTCTGGTAATGCATGAATTAACCTCATCATTTGTATAAAGTATACTTCTGATGGAAGACCAATAAAACTGCACCCTGCTCCAATATTCTGGCTTCCTTATGGGCCTCACTGAATAACGAGTATGTCTGGATATAACTGCACAATCTGGCTTCAACCACACCACAGGTCCCCACAATCAATTATAAGCCTAACTGAACAGCAGGCCCACTGCCTCTACCTAACTACTTCCCCCTCCACCCTTGATTCAATATCTGATTTCCCCATATATGCCTCACTGCCTCAACAGAGTCAATGCACTTGACCACAACCACATTCATCTAATCTCGGAGAGGACCACAAAAGCCAGGCAATCAGAAAGCAGCAACCATGAAGATGCCCAAGCAGGATGCAGACCCCAAAACAGTAGAAGGGACTTTCCCTAAGTAAGCACCTGTGAAGTACTAGTAAAGAACCTAAAGTAAACTTATGACATAGAGAGGCTTATTATAATATCAGTATCATACACACATGCCCCTCCTCCCATTGTTTTTTTTTTTTCTGTATACATTGTGGGTAACCATATGTGCAGTTCCACTAAGACTGGCATCCCTCCCCTATTACTTAATCCCCTATAAACCCTTCCCCATTACCTAATCCTTTTACAAACCCCTCCTGCCTCTTTATTATTCATTATTTTGTGTAATCAGCATAATTACACTATAAAATTGCCTGTCTCGTCTTGCTAAGTTTCTGGTTCCTCCTGGAACCCAGCCTGCTTCTGAGAGGTGTCACACTAAAAAATGCCTATACTTGAATTAGAGGTGACCTGAGTCTGAATTATTTGACATAGTCCCACCCCAACAAACCATGAAACCGCGGCACTGCCAAAGTAAGAGAAATTATCCACATCATTCAAAATTTCTCCATTTGCTATAACTGATGGTTCCACATATGGATGGAGTGGTCCTGACTAGTAAAGAACCTCTGTTTTCTTTGTGTTAACTGTCTTTAATGACCCCAAGACCCAGGAACATCTGCAATATACTTTTCCTTTACTGGAGAATAGGTAAACTGTCAACTCCTTGAGAACAAGAATGGTTTCATTTCTTTTTTCTTTCTATCTTCAATATCTAGCACAGTGCTTGTCACATAGTAGGTGATTAATAAAAGTGTTTTGATTAATCAACTGACTGGAGAAGTGGTAAGACATACTCATCTCTCCCACCTCTTCCCTCTGTGAAATATCCAGGGATTTATCAAATAATCTTCCTGACTCACCTAGTTGCTACTCAACCATCATAAAGGGAAGAGGAAAGAGTAGCAGACCTGAAATTAGAAGAAACTTGAGTGAAAACCTGTCTCTAATACTTTCTAGTTAGGTCACCTATGACATGTCACTTAACCTCTGTTGAGTTCTGTTTTCTTATCTGTAAATGAAGATAATAATAGCCACAGTATATTACTTAAATAGTTGTTGTGAGGGTCAAATGAGATAATGTTTGTAAGCACTTAATTAATCTTTAAGTGCTTTATAAATATTAGCTATTAATATCTCATATACCCTTAGCTAATTCCAGAGATCTTACTTTGATTTTGTATGTGACAATAATTACAGTCACTTGAGTGAACTACTTAGCATTTGTCTAATTATCATGAAACAAAATAATAATTATTCACACCATTACTTCTGTCAGATTAACTTTTTATATGATTTATTAGATTTTAACTCTTCAATTGGTTCACAAAGGGTTTTTTTGTAACTTTTGTAACCGTTGGGCTCCTTTTTGTGGCCCCTTTCTTAATACACCTAGGTACATAGTATTGGTAGGAATATTTGTCAGAAATCCTGCTTGTTTCTCTTTTATCAGAACAAACCAGATAACCCTGAATAAAAACCCATAACTGATCAAAGAGAATAATAAATCAATAGTGAGAAATTTAATCAGATGCTAAATGTTTTCCACACCCATTCCCAATGGCTACTACTCCACCATTTTTTCCAGGGAGCACTATTCTCAATTTCCAATTAACTACTTTATCTCCTCGTTGTAATGGAAGAAGATCTTATCAGCTCACTCAAAAGAACATACTGTGACTAACATATATGGCAACTTCACTTTGGTTATGTACTTCTCTTTCCATCTCACTATAGCAGCAAGTCTTTGGAGCACTGGTTTCCTTACACTGCACCCAGATGAAACCTTTTCAGTGCCACAACTTGAGAGCATTGTGGAGAGCACCAGCACCATTTCTGTACTCTTTGCTAGTCTTGGCAGGATTTCAATACCTCCATCTTTAATTGGCCTTCTGTTTCTGACTCTTCTCAGTAGCTTGCATTTTGTCCTTCATGGAACAGTCCCCTCATCTTTTTAAAATCCACTGTCACCAGAGTACTGTTCATCGTGTTTTGAGCTCATATACAGCCTTCTGGGGTATGAGTTACGAAGGAAACATGGTTCTTTGCCTGGACATAATGCATTTTCTTTCTCCAATGACTTTTTCAGCTACTTTTTATAAACATATATCATAAACATTTATCACTGGGCACACAGCACAGTCATAGATAACAATCCCAAATGTGCAGGACATATAAATCAAAGACTAAAAAACATTTATATGAAGGTATCATCTTTAAGAATATATGTGTGTGACCTACAAGAACAGAGAAAAGGGTACAAAAATCAATAGCATATTGAACAAAGTTGCAACAGTGTAGATCAAAACCCCTTTAGGAGAAAGAATTTGAGTTCAACTCTGAAGAAAACTAAGGATTCTAAGAGGTACATTCCAGGCATGTCAGAAAGCCTGTACAAAGGCATGGAGGTAAGAGAAAGAGATAGAATACCACATGCGAAGAACAGCAAGAAAGTCAGTTTGTCTGGACTATATAATGTAGGCTTGGGAATACTTTATAATAAAACTGGAAAGGTAGGTAAGACATATGATGTTAATTGGGTCTTTTCATTCACGTCCAACTCTCCATGATCACATCTGGGGTTTTCTTGTCAAAGATACTGGAGTGATTTGCCATTTCCTTCTCCAGTTTATTTTACAGATGAAGAACTGAGGTAAAGAGTCTTAAGTGACTTGCCACAGGGGCTTTAAGTGCCAAGTAGAGCAGTGTGAATTTGATAATAGACATGATATAGGATGAACAGATATTATTAAATAGAGAAATGACATGGCCAGACTTGTGCTTTAGTAATTTCACTTGGGTGGCTGTTTGGAAGATGGATTGGAGTAAGGAGAGACTTTAGGCAGTGATATCATTTAGGAGGCTCTTGAAATAGTTCAAACAAAGAGAAAAAAGATCCTGCACTAGGATGGTAGTCACATGAAAAGAGAGGGAAAAAAAAAAAACCACGGAGGAGAAATTATGTAGTTAGAATTAATCATTTCTCACCAGATCCAATAGTGGGATGAAGGAAAGTGAGGAGTAGAGTGACTACAGGTTTTGTGCCCATGTGATTGGAGCAATGATGAAATCTCTTAACAGAAATAGGAAAGTTTGGAAGATGTTTGAATTTTTGTTTTGGAAATGTTGTGTTTGAGATGCTCATAGCACATGCAGTTTAAAGACAGTGACGCAGGGCTGGGAGAAAGATTAGGGATCAATGTGTGTGCATGTGTGTGTGTGTGTGTGTGTGTGTGTGTGTGTGTGTGTGTGTTTGTAATGTTTAACAACCAACCCTCTGGGGAGTGTACAAATAACATTTTTTTTATTTTTTAAATAGTATTTATTTTTAACATTCATTTTTGAAAAAAAATGAGTTCCAAAATCTCTCCTTCCTTCTTTCCCTCCTCCACCCATTGAGCTGGCAAGTAATATGATATCAATTATGTGAGGAAATAATGCAAGATATATTTCTATGTAAGCCATATCTCAAAAAAACAGGAAAAATAAAGTGAGAAAATTATACTTCAATTTGCACTCAGAGTTGAAAAGGAAATAAGTTAGTATTGATTGATTTATTTTTAGTTTGATTATAGGATTAAAACCCTTTCTTTAGGAAAAACTATTCCTATCAGCTAAACTACAATAACATACTTTCTTAAATCTAGGTAAACTGTATATTTAGTGAATAGATAATTTGATAAGACTCTATCATTTAGTAGCAAATAATTTAGACTAAGACATATCTTTGTAGAAATAAAATAATCCTAGAATTATAAGACTTTTTTAAGAAAAAAAGGGGCTAAATTCCACTTTCTAGTGGGTAGAGAAAAGGGGTTGACCAATGGTTAAGTTCCTCTTTCCATTAGGTATAAGTTAAGTAATCTAATCTCCTAAAGTTGTTTCCCCTTCTGACAGCTTGGAGGATGAGGGCTGACTGTTATTTTATCAACCACCAACCACAAATTCCTCTTTCCCACTCCCAGTTTCCTTTTTCTCCTGGACCCTCTGAAACATATTCTTCTTTCTAGAATCTGATAAATCATGTCAGTTAATCTGTGGGTCCCTTGAAGTAGCATTTCTAGCTTCAAAATATAACAGAAAAAAAGAATGTTTTCAGGTACTATTAAGAAAGTGCAATTAGTCAGCTGACTTGCCTTATCCAGTAGAATTATGTTCAAAATGAGTTTTTGTCATGTTTTCACTCTTCTTTTCTGTTATAAAAATCAGTTCTGTAAATCACTCAGGGTCACTGACATCCAAGGAGTAAAGTGGTCTGATTTGATATGCAAATGCTATTTTTGCAAATTAAATCATAGATGCTAGGTAACTGTTCTCAGCTTCCTTTTATTTCAGATAATTAATTTTGACATAATTCATCAGTTATCTCTCTGGAGGCAGATAGCTTTTTTCATTATGAGTACTTCAGAATTGCCTTGGATTGCTGTATTGTTCATAGAAGCTAAGTCTTTCATAGCTGATCCTCACTACAATATTGCTGTTATTATATATACAATGATTTCCTGGTTCTGTTCACTTCACTTTGCGTCACGTTCACACAGATCTTCCCAGTTTTTTTCTGAAAGCATCGCCCTCATAATTCCATCACAATCATATACCATAGCTTATTCATCCATTTCCCAATTGATGGGAAGATTTCCAATTCTTTGCCACCACAAAAAGCTATTGCCATAAACACTTTTGTACATATAGATCCTTTTCCTTTTCTAAATCTCTTTGGGATACAGACCCAAATGCAGTGACAGTTGCTTTATCAAAAGATATGCATAGTTTATAGTCCTCTGGCCATAGTTCTAAATTGTTCTCCAGAATGGTTGGACCAGTTCACAATTTCATTTACAATTCATTGGTGTACCTATTTTCCCACCTCTCCTTTAAAATGTTTCATTTTTTATAGATGTCAGGTGCATCAGAGTTATTTTAATTTTCATTTTTTTCTAATTGATAATGATTTACAACATTGTTTACTCATGACTATAGATAGGTTTGATTTCTTCTGAAAATTGCCTGTTCCTTTCCTTTGGCTATTTATCAATTGGGGAAAAGCTCTTATTTTTATAAATTTCACTCAGTTCTTTATATATTTGTGAAATGAATACATTATTAGAGAAAATTACTTTATTTTTTATAATAATTTATTGTCTATTATACCTTTTAGGTATCTTCCTTGATTATCTGTTTTAATTATGTCTACTTTTGCTTTTGTTTCATCTGAGACCATGATTGTTACCCCTCCTGTTTTTGTATTTCATGAATCAGTTGAAGCAAAATAGATATTGCTCCAGGCCCTTATTTTAACTCTGTGTATTTGTCTTTTTCATTCAACTGTGTCTCTTATAAACAACATATTGTTGGATTCTGACTTCTTTTATATCTATTCTTGTCTCTTTATTTCTTACATAGTCCTTTCTAAAAAGTCTGTTTTGCTTTTGCCTACTGTTTCTCTTAATCCACCCTCCTTTTTATCACTGCCTTCCTTTCTCTTATTTCCTTCCTCTCTTACTTCCCTAGTGAGCAAGATAGATTTCTGTGCCCAGATGAGTGTGAATGTATAATCTTCCTTTTTTGAGTACATTCTGATGAGAATGAGGTTCAAGCATTACCTTCTGCCCTTCCCCACATTTTCTCCTCCTCTCTGAAAACTTTTCCTTTCATGCCTCTTTTATCTGAGAAAATTTTCTCCATTCCTCCTCTGCCTTCCCCATTCTCCCAGTATATCCTTCTTTTCAGCCCTTCTTCATTGGGATTATGCTAATATAATCAATTCTTACCTGTTTGCTTTGTCTATGTAGACTCTTTTTAACTGCCCCCAAAATGATAAAGTTCTTAGGAGTTACCTTTATCATCTTCCCATTGAAGAACAGAAACACTTTAAATTTATTGAGTCTCTTATGATTTCTCTTTCATGTTTATCATTTTATTCTTCTCTTGAGTCTTGCATTTGAAAGTCAAATATTACATTCAGCTTTGGGTCTTTTCATCAGGAATGCTTGAAAGTCTTGTATTTCATTAAATGACCATTTTCCCCCTTAGGGATTATACTCAGTTTTTTCTGCAAAAGTAATCTCTTTCCTCCTCCAGAATATCATCTTCTAAGCCCTCCATCCTTTAACTTAGTAATGCCTAAATCTTGTGTGATCCTGACCATGTTTCTTTGTAGTTGCTTACAATATTTTCCCTTTGGCCTGGGAGCTCTGGAATTTAGCTATAATATTCCTGGGAGTTTTCATTTTAGGATCTCCTTCAGGAGGTAGTCAGTGGATTCTTTCAATTTCTATCAGATACCAAGGCAGGTTTTCTTTTGTAATTTCTTGGAATATTATGTCTAGGTTCTTGCTTTGATCATGGCTTTCAGGTAGTCCAATAATCATTAAATTATCCCTCATTGATCTGTTTTCCATATCATTTGTTTTTTCTAATACAATAGTTCCCTTTTTTCTATTTTTTTTTACTCTTGTGATTTTGTTTCATTGTTTCTTGATATCCCATGGAATTGTTAGCTTCTACTTGCCCAATTTCAAGTTTTTAAGGAACATTTTCTTCAGTGGACTTTTATTATTATTTCTTTTTCTTATAATTATTTTCTTTTTTATTATTATTTCTTTTTCAATGTAACCAGTTCTGCTTTTAAAGGAATTCACCAGCGAATTTTCATGCCTCTTTTTCCATTTGGCCTATTCTCCTTTAGAAGGAGTTCTTTTCTTCAATGAATTTCTGTACCTCTTCTACCATTTGGCCAATTCTGCTTTTTAAGGGTTGTTTTTTTTCTTTGTGTTTTTCAGCATCTTGAGAGTTTTTTTCATTATGTTAAGGGATTTTTTCATTATTTTTTCTGCTGGTTTGTGGGGCATGTTCAGGGAAGACTAGTATCTCTGGTGCGAAGGCTGCTTAGCCCTGTTCAGGGCTGCTGGTTGAGATTTGTTTAGTGGTAATCAGGGTGGAACTTTTTAGCTGTTCTTCTCTTAAGTGCCTTTAATGATTATGGCCTTTAATTAAATGGAGCTGGTAAAGTGGGATCTTGTCTTGGAATGTTTCTCAGCCCTAAGATAATTTGGAGTCATTTATTTTAAACCCAGTATATGGTGGTACTAGGGATTAACTTACTTTCCCACACCCTAAATGTGACTTTTCACTGTTGTTTGTTTGCGTGCCTCTTGGCACTGAGATAATCAAGTGCCCCAGGTCCCTGAGAGGGGTATACAAGACCAGAGGTTGGTGTCTGACTTTTGGGGCTCACTCATGGAAGGAGTGTTGAGATTCTGCACTCAACTCTTAAAAAACAAAACAAATAAACCAAAAAAAAAAAAACCTCTTCCAGGAATTTTTGTTGGGATTGGGCTCAATTTGCATTTTTCTTTGAAGGTTTGCATGTAGCTCTTTTCATATCTTCTGCCTTCTCCCCTACCATAGTATCTTTCTATGGTCAGCTTTTTTTGTTGTTGTTGTTTGGTCATTTTCCCAGACTATTTCTTGACCTTGACCTCTATGTCAAAATTGGATTTTCCTCACCAAGGGGTGGAAAGGCACTGCCCCAACTTCAGGCTTTTTTTGGCTTGTTTTCAGAGTGAGTTCTGTCAGTGAGTGAGTGAGTTAGCTAGTTAGGAATCTACAGATTTTCAGTGCTTCCAAGGTAGTATGACTGGGGAAGAGGTGTAGTCACTGCTCTCCTAATAGGACTTTTATTTTGCTCATTTTTCTTTTAGAGTTCTAGTTCTTCTCAGCACTGCTCTGATCTTTACTTATGTAGGGCCCTTGTTCACCTGTAACCAAAACTGCTAGCACTCTTCCTGGCCCTAGAATTGTGACTAGCTGTCCTGCTCTCTTGAGGCTACAAGTGCCAGTGTTCCTCTCTTCTTTGGAATTGTGACCAGGGCCCCCGCTCTCTTGTGACTGACCACAAGACCTACTTTCCACCCATGAACTGCAGCTCAGAACTGAATATGGGCAATAGAATTGACAAATAGCACCTAGTCCTGCACCTAGTACCAGCAGAGACCCTCTGTAATCTCTTTGTGACCAGGTGTCTAACTCCCTTATCATCTCTGAGCTGAGAGCTCCCAAAGTTGTTGCTGCCACTGTCACTACCTCCAAGAGCCACTACTGGCACTACTGCTACATGTTTTCCAGGCTGACTCCAACTTTGGTGTCACAAACTTCTCCTGCCAACCTTCAAAGTTGTCTTCAGCAAGGAAAAAAAAAATGTTCAAGCTAATATTTCGCTGACTCTGCTGCTCCAGAATTCCATTTGAGACATTATTTGAAAGTCGTTAGAAGGAGAATATTAGGAGAATTTAGCAGGGTTGATGTCTTTACCATCTCCTACATAACACTTTTAAGTTTAATCTATATTACTAACATTTTCTCCATCACTTTCTTAATCAACAAAACAATAAATCAAGCCTGAATTTGTATCACAATCTTCTGTTTCAACACTACAATTTCCTAAGGGATCTAAGAACCCATTGACATAAGCATTCCCCTCCAGTCATGCAAATCACAACCCACTTCTGCCAGCCCAACTATACAAATACTGTCAGTGTCATCCCATATTTGCAGTAGGGGGCACACCAAACATAGTATGGGGGAGGGGGGCTTCCCTTTTTTTTTACATCAGAAGGATAGCAATGGTATAATCTGATCTTTCTTCAATGTTATTTCTCAATCTCTGCTATGTGACTGGTTAATTTTATTTTAAATCATACATTTATTTGATGGCATCCTTCATAACAATTATTCCATATAATTCTTTGTTTATAAGGTATTTCATTAGACATAGACACAATATGCCTCTCCATTGCATTTCTGTTATCTTCAATTTCAGGTATTAAGGAAAAGCAACGTTCTATGTTTCTTAATCATACAACCACACATAAAATATGACAAAAGATTGCTGGTACTAAAAAGATGAATATTTTTGTTACATGAAAACTTTTAGAAATATTAATATTTCTAAGAGAATGCATCATTCTCTCTATGTTCTACTTTAGACCTAGTTCATTATCAACACACATTGTATATATTATATATTCATACACATATTAATGCATGTATTATATGTTGCACATATGTTCTTATGTATGATATATCCTTTGCTAATGGGTTAATGTAATGGCAAGCAAAGTGGGACTTTTATTTTGCTCATTTTTCTTTTAGAGTTCTAGTTCTCAACACTAAGGTAATCAAGTGCCTTTGAGACTTGCCTTTGTTTGAATCAAGAGTCTTTAATTAATTGAGAGTCTTTGATAACCTGCTTAAGTCACAAGAAAGCCTAAGTAACATGAGTTTGAGTCACATGGTTGTGACTCCCTCTGTAGGTTGACTCTGAAGGAGTTTATATATACTCTGAGGTTACCATTTTGCTTTGGGGGTCCACTCATTGGAAGAATATTCCTGTGATTTCATCTGACAAAACCCTGAGTAGCTGTTAAGTACTCCCCTGGCTTTGAAAACCCAGATGTTGGTGCTTCTCTCTCTGGTAACTATGTATGTATTTGCTATGGACAGACATAAACCCTGTCTTCTGATGTGTGTCATTTGCTCTATATAACTTGTGCTTGTAATTTCTGTTTGTGTTTTCTCTGAAGTTCAGAGTGCTGATTTTTTTTCTCCTGAAATAAGTGGATGATATATGTATGTTTAATGAAAGTGAGATTGTAAATCCTTTAAAGTTGTTTTACTTAGAAAAGCCAATCAAAGATCCTGTGCTAGCAGCCTTCCTGCATGCTGGTGTTCTTGGTCTTACACTTCCACAGCAGCTGTTAGTGGCATTGTTGTTCCATATAAAAACATACCAATGGTAGAGTTCTACAGATCACCTATAAAAATGAATTTCATATTCTGAATATATATATCCTTTTTTTTCTTTCTGATTGTATAGTTTGATTCCTTTGAGTTATTATGAATCTAATTTAGACTGTTATTAAATGTTTTGGATCTTACTGCAACCAGGATAATGTCATCCACAAATAGAAAAATACAGAGGACTCACAATTCAATAAGTTATCCCAATTGAACTGGGCTCTAAGATGGATCTCTTTCATGTCAGTGATTATACACCTTTAGTAAGTATATGCCTTCTGTTTGTTGTCACATTCAATGTTATCTCATTATTCAAAGCTGTATCTTTTGTGATATTTTTCAAAGACTTATAATTTTTTTATTTTTGCATGGTGATAACTTATTGGATGAGAAATCTCAAAATATTTCACTACTAAACTGAATGATTATTTTCCCTAATGAAAAACAGGAAGCATAATGGGATCCTTTTTTCTCCTTCTTTCAGTCAATTTTGTTAATATGTATTCTACCGATTGACTATCAATTGAGAAACCCTACCTGTTCTTTTAAAATACTGTTCATGAATGCCCTTGGTGAGTGTTTACATTGGTTAAAATTGTGTGTACATGTAAATATATGTACTCATGTACATACAATTATACATATTTGATGTAATCTAGCTATTTGTCCTATATTGCCATTTCTACTTCTTGAAGAAATATATCTAAGACTATGACATGAGTAAAAATGTGAAAGGTCCACTCCCTTTGATAATGAAAGGAGATATATGTAATCATCTTTTATCTACTCACAACATTCAAGAAAATATTATAAGCTCTTTCAGTTCTGAATACCCTTAAGCAAAATAAAAAAAAAAAACCAGAAAGTTTATAGTATGATACAGTGAACTAAGCATGGGATTTAGAATCAAAGGATCTAGGTTCAAATTCTTTTTTAATGCTTACTGCCTGTATGCTCTTGCCTGAGTCACTCAAACTCTCCTGGCCTCAAATTCTCTACCTGCAAAATTATGGGCTTAGACTAAATAACCCCCGCGTTCCATTCTGGTTCTAAATCTATTATGCTGTAACACCATGAATTTGATGGTTGCTTTTGATCAAATAGAAAGTAAAATAAAGGGCAATAAAGTCAGTTACCACTTGACCATGGTTTCATACATAGATGAACTTGAATAATAAAGTAAGCAACTCATATTTTAACTTGGGGACAATGAAGACCAACTGAAGGTTTTTTTAACAGAGTACATATATTATAATTTGCCTATTTAGTGGCAAAATTAATTTGACACAAGTATAAAAGGTGACTTGGAATAGAAAGAGATTAGAAGAAGGAGTCTAAGTAGTCAAACTAATACCACATTAGTACAAGTGAAAAGCAAATGTAAAAGAACTGGACATGCAGCTAGATAGGCAGATGAGAATAAAATCCAAAAAGTGGCATAACAATAGTATTGAGAAAACTAAACATTGCAGTATAGCCAGAAGCTTAAAAATAATAATAATAACTTATATACGCTTATTATACGCTAGGTACCATGCTAAATGCTTTATAATTAACTCATTTGACCTTCTAACAACTCTTTGAGGTAGGTGCTATCATTTTCCACATTTTATAGATGAGGAAAGTGAGGCAAACATCAGGTGATTTACCTAGGGTAAGACAGTTAGGAAGTATCTGAGAACAGATCCGCATTCAGATGTTCCTGACTATAAGCCTCGTTCTCTATCTACTGCTACTTTGCAACCTAAATGATATTTTTTTTTATTCTTCCCCTCTTTGCTTTTGCATTTCCTAGAGTCTTATCAAAGATTTAAGATACTTTTTAACAGAAGTGATAATGGGCCCAACGAAGATTCACATGAATCTTTTCCCCAAGCTCTGAAACAAGAGATATGGATGATGTGGGGAGGAATCTGCCTGACCCAAAAAAGAGTAAAAGTTTAAAACAAGTCTCTTAACCTAAACCTATGTGAAGAAGTAGAGGAAGTATTCCTTTTCAGTTGCCTCAAGGATCTTTTAAGTCACCACCCAGGTGGTGCAGTGAGGCTACTGAAAAAGACAGAGTAAAAAATGTGTTGACTAGCCCCCAAGCACATGACCTGGGATGTTGGAGTCTAAGAGAAAAACCCCAAGCAAAGGCCTGAACCTTAAACAGGGAGTTTGAATCTAAAAGAATAATAAACAATAATCCCCCCCGCCCAGGCCAGTTAACACAGGAGAACAAAAAGTAAAGGAGTCATGATGAAGTCAAAAGAAAGAGAATGAAACTGCTCTGGACACCTGCAAAGGCACCCCTTTGGAGTAAATCTACAGGCCAGAATATCAGGGAATATCAAGGCAAAGTAATAACTTTCCTGGCAGAATTTTTTGATTGAAAAGGCCTCTGCTATGGAGGCCATCACCCAGTGATAACATAAGGAGGCAAGGAGTTGCCCAGAATAATGGTCCAGAAGTAACCAAAGGCAGTGCTCACCACAAATTCACCTGAGGTTTGAATTAAGAAGAAAAAAAACTGCCTGGAGAAGGATCCTAATAGCAGTAACAGTCACAGAAGGAAGATCTCCCTCCACTGTCTTTAGAACATGATTTTTTTCACTGTTTCCTTTTTCTCATCTCCAGGAGTTTGTGAAAGGGATCTATTTACTATTATTTTATGGGGTGGTAAAATATTTCATGGTATGGATTTTCTTGTTTTTAAGATTACTTTTGGTATGTTTTGGATTAAATGGTTTTTTTATTTTATTTTTTGTTTTTAATTAAATGTTTTCTTATTTTGTTTCTGGCAATTTGCATAGTCCATCAGTTCTCAAAGTCTCAAAACCCCTTTGAAAGTTTCAAAAGTAATGATAACATTTCAAAGATGTTTGTATATAGGTTATATTTTCTTAATTAGAAATTAAAATGTCTTAATATCTTTTTAAATATTTTTTTCATGGATTCCTTAAAAGGGTCCCTCAGATCACACATTGAGTATTATTGTCATAGTTTATGCAAAGAATCTACACTGGATGGGAGATGTAGGCAAGAATGTGTTTCCCTTCACCTACATTGAAGTCAAGCATATTTAGCATGGGGATGTCAGGATGGAAAGGGATATGCCTATAAATTTAACTCTGGTAGAGTTAAGGTGACAACAAAGGAAAAGTTAGGTCTATTCTTTCATGTAGATCATAAGGTTAAGTGGTGCAGTTCATAGAGCACAGGAATTGGAAATAGAAAGGCTTGAGTTCAAACCATGCCAAAATTATTTTCCAGCTATATAGCAGTAAGGAAGCCACTTAACATGTGCCTCAGTTTCTTCATCTGTAAAATAAGGATAATAATAGCACCAACCTCCCAGAGTTGTCAAGACTCAAAAGAGTTAACATATGTCAAGAGCTTTGAAAACCTTGAAGCACTATATAATAGCCAACAGTTATTATGGAAAGATAAGAGGCAACAGAAAGAAGCAATATCAATTCACTAACTTCCACTGCCCTTCTATTTTCTCTTCTCAATTATAGTCAATATATAAGAATTACTATTTCGTTTCTTTTAAAACTCAAGAACCTCAGAAGTTTCCAGAAGGAGGCAGCAAAAACATCAGGAAATAAGACTTCCCCAGGGCAGACAGGTAGCACAACATATAGTGTGCCAGGTCTGGAGTGAGGAAGACTCCTCTTCCTTAGTTAAAATATGCCCTCAGCACTTACTAGCTCTGTGACAGTGGGCAAGTCACTTAACCTTGTTTGCCTTAGTTTCCTCATCTGTAAAAGGAACTAGAAAATGAATGGTAAACTAAATGAGTACCTTTGCATGCCAAGAAAACTAAAAATGTGGTCACAAAGAGTCAGACAGGATAGAAAATAAATGAACAACAATCATCTTCTTTCAGACAGAGAAAAGACAAGGAAGCAATGCTGCAAGAGATATACTTCAGGGGCTGAATTGCTGGCTGTGGTGGTGATCCCCAGGCCTCTCATCCAAGGAAAGGAGTATGTTGGAGCTATGTGAAACACAATCACAGAGCCTGCAGCAGCAGCAACAACTAATCCTGGAGCTATCAGCCGACAGTCGAAAGGTTTGAAACTCACCTTCTTGAAATTCTAGGTGCCATGATGACCAGGTAAAAAGGCCACTCATCCCTCCCTTGAATAATCAGAGAATATTGGCCTAGTGGAAACCCTGGAATAGAGGAGCCAGAAGTGGAGGTTCATTAATCTTTTAAACCAGGAAGCTAAGGAGACCCCCTATTGCAGTGACAGAGGGTGAGCAGTGTGGGAAGGAAGGCATCACAGCAAGCCTCACCTCAGTAGACCAACAGGATTTTCTGAGCCCCAGGGGAGTGGAACCAGCAAACACCATTACCAGGACCCCAGATGTGCCTTTGCACATCCAGGGTAATTAGCAAACACCAACACAGACAGTGGTTGAGACCGGGCATGCTGTAGTGAAGCCCCAGGGGAACAGTAGATTTCCAGCAGCTAGGACACCCCTCCCACAAACCTCATCCTCTAACCCCAGAGGAAATTCAAAAAGCCTTCATTGGGCCTCTATCCTTGGCACACACCAGTGAGCTTCAGCTCAGCACCAGGGGAGCTGCAGCATTATATAGCCTCTAGCTGACAAAACCGGAGGCCACAGCACACAAAACCAGTAACCAGGTCCTTAGTTCCCAACACAAGAAGGTTGAGACAGAAACCCCTGGGCTGCAGAAGCAGAAATCCACTTAAAAAGCCAAGAAAAAGCAACCATCCTGAAGAAGCAATCCAGAAAAATGAGGAACATTGATTCATACCATAGAGACAGGGAATATCAAAATACCAATTCAAAAGAGGACAGCACTGACACTATACCCACATCTGAAACCTCAAAAGTGAATATGAACTGTTCTCAAACCCTAAAGGCATTCCTGTAAGAGCTCAAAGAGGATTTTAAAAGACAAATTAGAGAAGTAAAAGAAAAAAAATGGGAAAAATCACTGAGGAGAGCAAATCTTTAAAAAGCACAATGGGCAAAGTGGTTAAGGAGGTACAGAACCTAACTGGAGAAAATGACCCATTGAAAAGCAAAAATAGCCAAATGGAAAAGGAGGTCAGAAGCTAAATGAAAAAAACAATTGTTAAAAGTTAGAAATGTACAAATAGAAGCTAATGACTCTGAGACATCAAGAATCAGTCAAACAAAATCAAAAGAATGAAAAAAATTGAAGAAAATGTAAAATATCTCATTGGAAAAAGAACTGACCTGGAAAATAGATCCAGGAGAGACAATTGAACAATTGGTCTAACAGAAAGTCATGATGAACAAAATAACCTGGAGAGTATCTTCCAAGAAATTACAAAGAAAACTGCTTAGAGGCTCTAGAACCAGAAGGTAAAGCAGTCTTTGAAAGAATCCACCATTCACCCCCTGAAAGAGATTCCAAATTGAAAACTCCAGGGAATATTGTAGTCAAGTTTCAGAATTATCAGGTCAAGGAGAAAATACTGCAAGCAACCAGAAACAATTCAAATATCACAGAACTACAGTCAAGATCACACAGGACCTTTCAGCTTTCTACATTAAAAGATAGAAAGATTTGGAATATGATATTCTGAGAGGCAAAGGAGCTTGGACTAAAACCAAGGATCAACTACCCAGCAAAACTGAGTGTAATACTTGAGACAAGGAGATAGACATTCTACAAAATAATGGAATTCCTGACCTTCCTGATGAAAAGTCCATAGCTCAATGGAAAATTTGATTTTCAAACACAAAACTCAAAAGAGATATAAAGATGTAAACAGGGAGGGTGGAGCCAAGATGGCGGCTGGTAAGCAGGGACTAGAGTGAGCTCCGTTATCGAGTCCCTCCAAAAACCTATAAAAAATGGCTCTGAACAAATTCTAGAATGGCAGAACCCACAGAACAGCAGAGGGAAGCAGGGCTCCAGCACAGGACAGCCTGGATGGTCTCTGGACACACGGAGCTGGGAGCTGGGAGCTGGGAGCTGGGAACTGGGAACTGGGAACTGGGAGCTGGGAGCTGGGAACAGAGTGGAGCAGAGCCCAGCCTCAGTGGCATGGACCATCCAGACCAGAAGCCGGGCGGAGGGGGCCCTAGCGCCCTGAGTCAGTGAGCTGCGGCAGTTACCAGACCCCTCGACCCACAAACACCAAAGACTGCGCAGAAGGTTAGTGGGAAAAGCTGCTGGAGTGGAAGGAGTTTGCGGTTCTGCTTCCAGCCCCAGGGGCAGCGGAGGTGGGGCAGCTACAGCTGTTGTTACTTCCGGCTCCAGGCCCACCTGCTGGGAGGAATTAAGTGGCGGATCAGAGCAGGGGTGCACAGCCTGCCGAAGATCTAAACCCAGTTCAGGTTGGGGGTTCTTGGGGAAGGAGCAGTGCAGGTCTGACAGAGCTGGTACCTCCCCCCCAAAGGTGGAACATAGAACTCGTTAGTCCACAAGCAGTCATACCCCAGTGAAAAACTCAAGAGTCAAGTTAGTTGGTTGGGAATATGGCCAGGCAGCGAAAACGCTCCCATATTCAGTCTTAGACTTTGGATTCTTTCTTTGGTGACAAAGAAGACCAAAACATACAGCCTAAAGAAGACAACAAAGTCATAGAGCCTACAACCAAAGCTTCCAAGAAAAACATGAACTGGCCCCAGGCCATAGAAGAAATCAAAAAGGATTTGGAAAAGCAAGTTAGAGAAATAGAGGAAAAATTGGGAAGACAAATGAGAAGGATGCGAGAAAACCATGAAAAACAAGTCAATGACTTGCTAAAGGAGACCCAAAAAATACTGAAAAATACACTGAAGAAAACAACACCTTAAAAAACAGACTAACTCAAATGGCAAAAGAGCTCCAAAAAGCCAATGAGGAGAAGAATGCCTTGAAAGGCAGAATTAGCCAAATGGAAAAGGAGGTCCAAAAGACCACTGAAGAAAATACTACTTTAAAAATTAGATTGGGGCAAGTGGAAGCTAGTGACTTTATGAGAAATCAGGATATTATAAAACAGAACCAAAGGAATGAAAAAATGGAAGACAATGTAAAATATCTCCTTGGAAAAACCACTGACCTGGAAAATAGATCCAGGACAGATAGTTTAAAAATTATTGGACTACCTGAAAGCCATGATCAAAAAAAGAGCCTAGATACCATCTTTCAAGAAATTATAAAGGAGAACTGCCCTGATATTCTAGAGCCACAGGGCAAAATAGAAATTGAAAGAATCCATCGATCGCCTCCTGAAACAGATCCCAAAAAGAAATCTCCTAGGAATATTGTTGCCTCACAATATCTGTGAGCTTCCAAAGCTCACAGATCAAGGAGAAAATACTGCAAGCAGCCAGAAAGAAACAATTTGAGTATTGTGGAAACTCAATCAGAATAACCCAAGATCTGGCAGCTTCTACATTAAGAGATCGAAGGGCTTGGAATGCGATATTCCGAAGGTCAATGGAGCTAGGATTAAAACCTAGAATCACCTACCCAGCAAAACTGAGTATCATGTTCCAAGGCAAAATATGGATTTTCAATAAAATCGAGGACTTTCAAGCTTTCTCAGTGAAAAGACCAGAACTGAATAGAAAATTTGACTTTCAAACACAAGAATCAAGAGAAGCATGAAAAGGTAATCAAGAAGCAGAAATTCCAAGGAACTTCCTAAAGTTGAACTGTTTTGTTTACATTCCTACATGGAAAGAAGATGTGTATGATTCATGAGACCTCAGTATTAGGGTAGTTGAAGGGAATATGCATATATATATATATATATATATATATATATATATATATATATACACACACACATATATATATACATATATACATATATATTTATGTATATATATAAGTGAATGTGTATATATGTATATATCTGTGTCTATATGTATGTAAGTGTATGTATGTGTATATATGTACATATATGTGTGTTTTTATATATGTGTATATGTATATATATATGTATATATATGTAAAAGTGAGAGAGAAGACACAGGGTGAGTTGAAGATGAAGGGAAGAAATCTAAAAGAAATAAAATGAAATTAAGGGATGAGAGAGCAACATACTGAGAGAGGGAGATAGGGAGAGATAGAATGGGGTGGATTATCTCCCATAAAGGTGGCAAGAGGAAGTAGTTCTGTGGGAGGAGGGGAGAGGGCAGGTGAGGGGGGAATGAGTGAACCTTGCTCTCATCAGATTTGGCCTGAGGGGGAATACCATACATACTCAGTTGGGTATCTTACCCCACAGGAAAGAAGAGGGAGGAAGATAAAAAAAATAAAAGGGGGGGATGATGGAGGGGAGGGCAGATGGGGGTGGAGGTAATCAAAACAAACACCTTGGAAAGGGGACAGGGTCAAGGGAGAAAATTCAATAAAGTGGGATGGGTTGAAAAGGAGCAAAATGTAGTTAGTCTTTCACAACATGAATATTGTGGAAGGGTTATACATAATGATATATGTGTGGCCTAGGTTGAATTGCTCAACTTCTTGGGGAGGGTGGGTGGGAAGGGAAGAGGGGAGAGAATTTGGAACTCAAAGTTTTAAAATCAGATGTTCAAAAAAAAAGTTATTGCGTGCAACTAAAAAATAAGATACATAGGCAATGGGGCATAGAAACTTATCTTGCCCTACAAGAAAGGAAGGGAAAAGGGGATGAGAGGGGAGAGGGGTGATAGAGGGGAGGGCTGACTGGGGAACAGAGCACCCTGAATATAAGCCATCTTGGAGTGGGGGGAGGGTAGAAATGGGGAGAAAATTTCTAATTCAAACTCTTGTGAAAATCAATGCTGAAAACCAAATATGTGAAATAAATAAATTTAAATTTAAAAAAAAAACATGTAAACAGATACGGGAAAAAATCTTGTTATTCAATAAGAGTAAATTGTTTACATCCTTATGTAATATTGTATTGCTTTATATAGGTCATATAATATATATATATATATATATATATATATATATATATATACATCAATCTTGAGAATATTATATTTATTATGAAAATTAAAAGGGATATTCATAGACACAGGGTGTGAGTATAAATTAACAATTGTGATGACAAAAAATAAGGGGTGCAAAGCGATTTTTGTGGGAGAAGAGTAAAATAGGTGATAGAAAAGGGTAAATTACATCACATGAAGAGGCACAAATATGTACTATAGTAGAAGGAAAGAAGGCAGGTAGAAGGGCAGTGTTTGAACTCTGCACTCATCAGATTTGATTAGTGGAGGGAATAACACACTTTGATAAGTATAGAAATTAAACTTGTCCTATAAGCAGTAGGAGGGGAAAGGGGAAAGAAAGATTGAGGGGGTGGTTAGAAGAGATGGAAAAAGTAGTAAGGGTAAATGTTAAGATAAGAGATGGGGTTCGATATAAAGGGAAAATTAAGGGAAGTAGTGGTCAAAAGCAAAACTCTTTTGAGGAGTGGAAGAGAGAAGGACGAAATAAAAGCATAAAAAGGGTGGGGAATGGGATGGAGAAAAAGACACAGAGAATAATCATAACTGTGAATTTGAATAAGGTGAACTCTTCCATAAAATGGAGGCAGATAGCAGAATGGATTAAAAAATATAATCGTACATTTTTAATTGTACATAAACAATATTGTTTACAATAAACATATTTGAAAAAGGAGAATAAACATAGCATAAATGTAAAAGGCTGGAGGAGAATATATCGTTCTTCAGCTGAATTTTAAAAAGCAGGGATAGAAATCTTAACCTCAGACAAAGCAAAAGCAGAGATAGATCTGATTAAAAGACATAAGGAAGGAAACTACATCCTGCTGAAAGGCACCATACACAGTGAAGCAATATCATTACTTAACATGTATGCACCAAGTAGTATACAATACAGATTATTTAAGGAGATGTTACAGGAAGAAATAGACAGCAAAACTATACTAGTGGGGGACCTCAACCTCCCTGTTTCTGAACTTGATAAATATAACCTCAGAATAAACAAGAGAGAAGTTTAGCAAAATAGAATTTTAGAAAAGGTAAACATGATAGACCTCTGGAGAAAACTGAATGGGGATAGAAAGGAGTATAACCTTTTTCTCATTGTAACATGGCACATACACAAAAATTGACAACGTACTAGGGCATAAAACCTTAAAATCCAGTGCAAAAAGGCAGAAATCGTCAATGCACCCTTTTCAGATCGTGAGGCAATAAAATTATTTGTAATAAAGGGCCACAGAAAAATAGACCAAAAACTAATTGGAAACTAAATAATCTAATACTAAAGAATGAGTGGGTCAAACAACAAAGCATAGAAAAATAAGTAAAGTCATACAATAGAATGACAATAATGAGACAACATACCAAAACTTAAGGGATGCAGCAAAAGCAGTTCTTAGAGGAAGTTTTATATCTCTGAATGCTTACATGAATAGAATGAAGAAGAAGGAGATCAAATAATTGGGTATGCAACTGTAAAACACAGAAAAAAGAATACCTTGAAAATCCCCAATTAAATACTAAATTACAAATACTGAAAATGAAAGGAGAGATTAATAATATAGAAATTTAGAAAACTATTGAATTAATAAATAAAACTAAGAACTCATTTTATGAAAAAATCAATAAAATTGAGAAATCTGATCAATTTGATTGAAAAAAGAATAAAACCAAATTACCTGTATCAAAAATGAAGAAGGTGAATTCACCTCCTATGAAGAAGAAATTAAAACAATTATTAGGAATTGTTTTGCCCTTTGCATATCCATAAATTTGATAATCTTAGGAAAAAGGATGAATATTTACAAAAATAGAAATTGCCCAGGTTAACAGAAGAGGAAATAAAATACCTACATAACCTCACCTAAGAAAAAGAAATTGAGCAACCCATCAATTAAGTCCATAAGAAAACATCTCCAGGGTCAAATTGATTTACATGTGAATTCTACCGAACATTTAAAGAACAATTAATTCCAATACTTTCTAGACTATTTGAGAAAATAGCCAAAGAAGGAGTCACATCAAAATCGTTTGGTGACACAAATATAGTACCAATTCCTAAACCAATCAGAATCCAAACAGAGAAGAAAATTATAGACTAGTTTCCCTAATTAATATAGATGCAAAAATATTAGCATAAAGATTACAGCAATTTATCACAAGAATATTACATTATGACCAGGTAGGAGTCATTTCAGGAATGCAAGGCTAGTTCAATATTAGGAAAACTATCAGCATAATTGATCATATCAAAAACAATACTAGCAGAAATCATATGATTATCTCAATAGATACTGAAAAAGCTTCTGATAAAATACAACACCCATTCCTACTAAAAACACTAGAAAGCATAGGAAGAAATGGAGTCTCCCTTAAAATCATAAGTAGCACCCACCTAAAATTACCAGCAAGCATTATTTAATGGGGATAAGCTAAATGCATTTCTAACAAGATTGAGAGTGAAACAAGGATGTCTATTATCACCCCTACTGTTCAATTTGGTACTAGGAATGTTAGCTTTAGCAATAAGAAAAGAAAAAGAAGATGAAGGAGTTAGAATAGGCAAAAAAGAAATTAAATTATCACTTTTTGCAGGTGATTTGGTGATATATTTAAAGATTCCCAGAGAATCAAATTAAAAAAAAAACAACTACTTGAAATCATAAATAACTTTAGCAATGTTGCAGGATATAAAATAAACTGACATAAATCCACAGCATCCCTACATTATTCTAACGGTGCCTGACAGCAATAGGTAGAAGGAGAAATTCCATTAAAAATTGCTATAGAATCTACAATACATTTGGGAGTCTACCTGCCAAGACAAACCCAGAAATAATACGAACACAATTACACAATACTTCTCACAGAAATAAAGTCAGATCTAAATAAATGGGAAAAAAAAATCAGTTCCTTGGGATTAGGCTGAGCTAGTACAATAACAATGACAATTTCACCTAAATTAATTTACTTTTTTAGTACCATACCAATCCAAGTACCAAAAACTATTTTATAGAGCTAGATAAAATAATAGCCAAATTCATCAGGAAGAACAAAAAGTCCCTAATATGAAAGGAATTAATGAAAAGATATGCTTTGGAAGGAGGCCTAACGATACCAGATAATAAACTGTATTATAAAACAGCAATCATAAAAACTACTTGGTACTGGTTAAGAAATAGATTGGTGGATCAGAGGAATTAGTTAGGTGCACAAGGTGCAATAGTCAATGAATAGAGTAATCTACTCTTTGATAAATCCAAAGAATCCTGCTTCTGGGTTAAGAATTCACTAGTTCACAAAAGCTACTGGGAAAATTGGAAAGTGGTATGACATAAACTAGGCATAGACCAATATCTTATTCCATATACCAAAATAAAGTCAAAATGGTTTTTTGATTGAGGAATAAAGGCTGATATTATAACCAATTTGGAATAGAAGGGAATAGTTTACCTGTTAGACCTATGGAGAAAGGAAGAATTTAGACTAATCAAGAGAGAGAGCATTGTGAAATGCAAAATGGATGATTTTGCTTATGTTAAATTGAAAAGGCTTTGTACAAATAAAGCCAATGAAACAAAAATTAGGAGGGAAGCACAAAATTGGGAAAGAATTTTTAAAACCAGCATCTCTGACAGAGGCCTCATCTCTAAAATATATAGGAAACTGATTCAAATTTATAAGAATATGCATGATTCTCCAATTAAGAAATTATCAAAGGATATGAACAGAAAGTTTTTGAAGGAAAAAATTAAAGATATCTACAGTCATAAGAAAAAATTCTCTAAATCATTGTTGATTAGAAAAATGCACATCACAACAACTCTTAGGTACCACATCTCTCCTGTGAGATTGGCTAACATGTCAAAACAGGAAAATGAAAAATGCTGGAGAAGATGTGGGAAAATTGGAAGACCATTGCATTGTTGGTGGAGTTGTGAACTGATTCTGCCATTCCATAGAGCAATTTGGAACTATTTCCAAAGGACTATAAAAATATGCATACCCTTTGACCCAGCAATATCATTTCTAGGGCTGTATCCCAAAGAGATCGTACAAGTGGGAAATAGACCAGTATATGCAAAAATATTTATAGCAGCCCTTCTTGTGGTGGCAAAGAACTGGAAATAAAGGAGTTGCCCATCAATTGTGGAATGGCTAAACAAATTGTGGTATATAAATGTAATGGAATACTATTGTGCTATAATAAAAGAGGAGCAAATGGACTTCATAAGAACCTGGAGAGTTTTATATGATCTGATGATGAGTGAAGGGAGCTCAACCAGAAGAACATTGCACACGACCAGAGACACATTGCTTCTGTGATGACTAACTGTGATAGACTTGGCTCTTGTCAACAATGTGTGGTTCTAAGAAAGCTCCAAAAGACTCTTGATGGAAAAGGCTATCCACATTCAGAAAAAGAATTATGGAATATGAATGCAGATTAACGCAAATTATTTGCTCTCTTTTCTTTTTTCTTTTCTTTTTATTTTTGATTTTCTTATATCTTTCTCATGGCACATTTAATTGGTTATAATTCTTCTTTACAACTTTGTTATTGGGAAAAGTGTAATGTAAATGTGTATGTAGAATCTATATCAGATTACATTCAGTCTTTGGGGGGTTGGGGGTAAGGGGGAAATATTTGGAACTCAAAAACTTGTGCAACTGAGTCTTGTAAACTGAAAAAAGAAATTAATTATTTTTTTTAAATTGAAAAGACATGTGCTTCAGTGACAGAAGTGATATGATTGACACTGTGATATACATGTTTGAAGGCTGCCCTCAAAACCAGAAATTATGATTCTTGTGTAAGCAATTAGGTAGAAGCCTTATAAAGCCAATTAGTAAGTGAAAAGATCTTTCCCACCCATTGAATAGGCTTCAGGTGGGGCTACAGGTAGGTCCAACAAAGGGAGGTCTGATTAGAGACTGGTCCATACCCTTTCACTAATTAGATGTGAGTCCTCAGGCTAGTTAGCAAACTAGTTTGCTCGTTTCAGAGAGGCATGAAGCCCTCAGGGGCCCTAGGGGGAGTTGCTAAGACCAGAGCCAATGGTATGTGCCTGTGTTGTAGTCAATCAGATAATGTTCTAGTCAATCATGTGGTGTCTAAGAACTGTATAAAAAGAGAGAACAGAACCTTGAAACAGCAGTAACTGAGGGCTTAGGACTAGGAGGAGGAGAAACTGAAGACTGAGAGCAGAGCTGGACACAACAGAGCTGGAAAGGGTGCAGCAGAGAGCAGCAGGATTCAGAAGCCTAGAGCCAGCTTCCAGAGTGTGCAAAGCAGAGATTGCTGAACACAAGAGGGGGTTGCAGAACTTGGTGTCAACAGAGCCACAGGAGAGAGAGTGCTGAGCTGGGAGTTAGGATTCCTGAGTGATCTTCTTATAGGAGAACACTAGCATGGAGGGGAAACACAAATATGGTTTGGTTTGCTGCTATAATATTTTGTTATAATCTCCTTGTTATCATAGTGAGGTAGGCTTATGGTTTTGGGATGTTATTGCCACAATATTGCATTGAGGTCCTTGAGTCTGATCCTTTGGAGTCTAAAAAAAACATGTTATATGTCCTCTGCCTTGTACCTAGAGAATTCATTATATTTTGCAATTGTGAACCATTCCAGCATGCTCATGGTGCTCTCCAAGGTCATGAATTTTGCCTTACTCATATAAACGAACAATGTTTTGGAATTTATTTTTATGAGGTTGACTGGAGCTACCTAAATTGTGAGTGTGGCAACAACTGACAGAGATGGTTGTCTTAATAGGAGAAGTACTGATTGCGATGACTATCTACTACTATGAATCTACTTTAGCTGGTTAGATGGGCAGAAGAAACGGATTTGAAACATTATCTTCTCTGCTTTTCCATTCTCTTCTGTGATCCACAAATAGTGTACAAGACAAACACAAATATCTTCCTTTCCTATTTTACATTAGTTCTAGGAACTGTTGGTTTAGGCATCTCCACACCCAAACCCATTATTCTCACTCCAAATATTTGAATTGTTTCTCTTTGTGTCTTCAGAATTACATTGTTGAGAGTGAAGTTTCCATCTGTCTTGCTCTCTTTTCACAAGCCGATAGAATTTTCTTCATGGAATCAATCAATAAACACAAAGTGCCAACTATGTGCCAGGCACTGTGTTAAGCACAGGGAACACAAATGAGGCAAAAGAAGGGATACTATCTATCTTTCCCCTGAAGCTAATAAATCTGTTCTCCCAAAATTTAGGGCACATAGCAAGCTATGCTCAGCTTTTCTCTCTTCTATCACAAGATTTGGAAGGGAGTACTGACTTCCTCCCAAAATTTCCATAACTCCAATCATAGAAACAAATTACTCCCTGCTGGTGAGAATTAGACCCACTACTGATTTTTTTTTTCTATTTCATTCCTCCTCCTGTTCAACGATGAAGTTAATATTAAAGCAAGTCAAGTACTAGCTGCTGTATTTTGGGAAGACAAAATGTTCCAGCAGATGTCTGAATACTTGAAGTCATCCAACATTATTTACATCATGACTCTCTAACAAGCTTGTGGTCTGTTTCATGAACTTTTCATCTATTAACTTTTTTTTTTCCTTTCCAAGTGTCCCATGGCAAATTGTGAGGGCAAAAAATACTTTTTTCTTCCTCTGATGATCTTCATGCAAATGTTCTCCTAACTTCACTGCAACTGTTCTCTATAGTATCTACCTTTGTGGACAGACATAAAACATAGTTTTATCCCTTCCCTTTCCTTTTCATCTTAAAGCCCTTCTAATTAAATTTGCATGCCTCCAGACAAACATATTCAAGCAGATCTCATCCATTCATGGCAATGGGCCCATCACTCATATTTTAAACCATGATCATTTCTTAACTTCTCCACTTCCCAAATCAGTGTTTTGTCTTATTTCCTTAATATTAGTGAAAATGGTGAAAACATCCACTGTGTATTTATGGCCTTTGGGCTTTTGCATATGAATTCAAAATCATAATATTTTCAGCATTCTTCTAGCAATATAATTTGTGCTCACATGAATCACCAGAAGTGAGTAATATTCATCTTTCTTGAAAAAAGTCATGGGAGAATCAATTCTTATGTAAAAATTAAAAGAACAAAAACTCATGATAAATATAATAAAAAGAGGTCAATTGATCAGAAATCAGAACGGCTTGTTAGTAAATTTGAAATAACATATATGGAGAAGGAGAAATGGGAGAATAAAGTAATATAAATACTTTTCAGGGACAAATTGAACCCTTGTAAAAAAAAAGCTGTTCGCATGCTGTCATAAGGTAATACTACACATATTTTAATTATATTACCAGTGATATATTTTCAGGATATTTATTACACTTTAACACTTCAGAAAATCTCTAGTCCCCTCAAGGTGGGTACCCTATCAAAACTCATTCACACTTCATTCTCTGCTATTCTTCTGCATTTTTTATTAATTTTTTTTTTAGTTTTTAGTTTACAACATTCAGTTCCACAAGTTTTTGAGTTGCACGTTTTCTTTCGTTCCCTTTCCCCCTTCCTCCCACCAAGATGGCATGTAATCTGATATAGGTTCCACATATACCTTCAGGTTCCACATATACCTTCACATTGAGCTTATTTACCTAATAGTCCAGTTGTAAAGAAGAATTACAACCAATGGAATACATCATGAGAAAGAAAAAAACAAAAAGAAAAAAGGAGAAAGAAAAAAGAGCAAATAGTTTGCATCAATTTGCATTCAGGCTCCATAATTCTTTCTCTGGATGTACATGGATTTTTCCATCATGAGTTTTTGGAGCTGTCTTTGAATCTTGCATTGATGAGAAGAGCCAAGTCTATCAAAGTTAGTTCTTACAGAAAATGTATGTCTGTAATTGTGTATAATATTCTCCTTTTTCTGCCCCCCTCACTCATAATCAATTCATATAGTCTTTTAAAGTAATAATGAAGACTGTCTGCTCCTCATTTCTTATAGCACAGAAGTGTTCCATGATATTCATATACCACAGTTTCTTAAAGCATTCCCAAATTGATGGGTATCCCCCTGATTTCCAATTCTTTGCCACTACAAAAAGAGCTGCTATAAATATTTTTGTATATACTGGTTCATTTCCCATTCATGTGATCTCTGGGATACAGCCCTAGAAGTGGTATTCCTGGGTCAAAGGGTATGCACATTTTTATAGCTCTTTGGGCATAATTCCAAATTGCTCTCCAGAATGGCAGTAGCAGTTCACAACACCACCAATAATGTAGCAATGTTCCAAATTTCCCACACCTACTCCAGCATTTATCATTTCCCTGTTTTGTTATTTTAGCCAATCTGACAGGACAGATGTGGTACCTAAGAGTTGTTGTGATGGACATTTTTCTAATCAACAACGATTTAGAGCATTTTTTTCTTCCATATGACTATTGATACCTTTAATTTCTTCCTCTTAAAACATCCTGTTCATATACTTTGACCATTTCTCAATTGGGGATGACTTGTATTCCTATAAATTTGACTCAGTTCACTGTATTTTTTAGAGATGAGGTTTTTAACAGAGACATGGGATGTAAAGATTCCCAGTTTTGCGCTTCCCGCCCATCTTTGTTGCATTAGCTTTGTTTAAACAAAAAAAACTGTTCAATTTAACACAGTCAAAATTATCCATTTTGCATTTTATAACACTCTCTATCTCTTGTTTGGTCATGAATCCTTCCCTTTCCCATAAATCTGACAGGTAAACTATTCCTTGCTCTCCCAAATTGCTTATAGTGTCAGCCCCTATTCCTAAATCATGAACCAATTTTGACTTTATTTTTTTATTCAGTGTAAGATATTGATCTATGCCTAGTATCTGCCAGTTTTACCAACAGTTTTTATGTGAAATAGTGAATTCTTAACCCAGTAGCTGTATTCTGATCAAAAACTAGATTGCTATAGCCATCAAATACTGCATCCTGTGTACATAACCTATTCCACTGATCCACCACTCTGTTTCTTATCCAGTACCAAGTAGTTTTGATGACTGTTATTTTACAGTACAGTTTAATATCTGGTATGGCTAGACCACCTTTCCTAGAATTTTTTTTCATTAATTCCATTGATATTCTGGACCATTTGCTCTTCCAGATTAATTTTGTTATTTTATTTAGCTCTGTAAAATAATTTTTGGTGGTATAATTGGTTAACTAATAAGTAAATTAATTAAGGTAAAATTGTCATTTTCGTTATATTAGCTCAGCTTAACCATGAACAACTGATGTTTTTCCATTTATTTAGATCTGACTATATTAGTGTGAAAAGTGTTTTGTAATTATGTTCATATATTTCCTGGGTTTTAGCAGGTAGACTCTCAAATATTTTATATTGTCTACAGTAACTTTAGATGGAATTTCTCTTTATGTATCTTGCTGTTGAGCTTTGTTAGTAATATATAGGAATGCAGAGTATTTATGTGGGTATATTTTATATCCTGGAATTTTCTAAAATGTTTTTATTGTTTCAGGTAGTTTTTTTCTTGTTTATTTAGCATTCTCTAAGCAAATCATCATGCCATCTGCAAAGAGTGATAACTTATTTCCTTATTTGCCTATTCTAATTCTTTCAATTTCTTTGTCTTCTCTTCCTGCTAAAACTAACATTTCTGGTACCATATTGAATAACATTGGTGATAATGGACATCCTTGTCTCACTCCTGATCTTATTGGGAATGCATCTAGCTTAAACGCATTACATATAATGTTTGCTGATGGTTTTAGGTAGATGCTTCTTATCATATTAAGGAAGACTCTGATTATCCCTATGCTTTCTAGGAGTTTTGATGGGAATGAATGTTGTATTATGTCAAAAGCTTTTTCCACATCTATTGAGGTAATCACATGGTTTCTGCTAGCTTTATTGTTGATATGATCAATTAGGTTGAAAGTTTTCTTAATAATGGACCAGCCTTGCATTGTAGATATTCATCCATTTCCCTAACATTGTGAAATTTATGGGCATAAAATTGGGCAAAATAATTCCTAATTATTGTTTTAATTTCCTCTTCAATGTAGATGTATTTACTTTTATCATTTTTGATACTGGTAATTTGGTTTTTTTCTTTCTTTTGTTTTAGTCAAATTGACCAAATGCTCATCAATGTCATTGTTTTTTATCTTTTTACATAAAAACAGCTCTTGGTTTTATTCATTAGTTCAATAGTTTGCTTCATTTCAAGTTTATTAATCTCTCCATTGGTTTTCAGTATTTCTGTTGGTATTTAATTGAGGATTTTCACTTAGTTCATTTTGTAGCTTTTTTCAGTTGCATGGCCAATTCTTTGATCTCCTTTTTCTCTATTTTGTTATGTAAGCATTTAGATATATAAAACTTCCCCCAAGAACTGCTTTTGCTACATCCTATAAGTTTTGATATGTTGTCTCATTATTATCATTAAATTGAATGAAGTTATTATTTGTTTCTATGCTTTGTTCTTTGACCTTTTCATTCTTTAGGATTGGGTAGTTTATAATTAATTTTTAGTTTATCTTTCCATGGTCCTTTATTACAGATAATTTTTATTGTATCATAATCTGAAAAGGTGAGTCACACAAACAACTCATCCACGTGACCTAAAATCGTCACAAAGAGGTGACTTAAACCCACTTGGTCTAAAAGCCTCTGATGTCCCAAAAATGCCACTCTAACCCATGTAAACTAGGCCCTTCCCTGAGGTAAAGAGGTCACCAAGGAAGGACTCCCAATCTAATCAAGGAAACAAAGGCCAAACCCTTCAAGGTCACTTGGTTGAACTGAGTGCTAAGAGCCCATTTTCATTGCCAATACAACTATGTGGTCCATTTTTGTGTATGTACCCTGTACCACAGAGAAAAAGTTATATTCCTTTCTATCCTCATTCAGTTTTCTCCAGAGGTCTATCATGTCTACCTTTTCTCAAATTCTATTCACCTCCTTTACTTCTTTCTTGTTTATTTTGAGGTTAGAATTTTCAAGTTCAGAGAGGGGGAAGTCAAAGTTGCTCACTAGTAAAGTTTTGCTCTCTTACTTCCTGTAACTACCTTAGTTTAGCCTCTAAGAATTTGTATGTATACCACTTGGTGCATATATGTTAAGTAATGATATTGATTCATTGTTTATGGTGCCTTTTAACAGAATATGGTTTTCTTCCTTATTTCTTTTAATTAGATCTATCTTTGCTTTTTGTGAGATAAGGATTGTTCCCCCATTTTTTTTAACTTCAGCTGAAGCATAGCATATTCCATTCCAGCCTTTTAGCTTTACCCTATTTGTATCCCCCTGTTTCACATTTGTTTCTTGTAAACAACACATTTTAGGATAATGGTTTTTAATCCATTCTGCTATACACCTCTGTTTTATTGGAGAGTTCATCACATTCACAGTTATAATTACTCTCTGTGTCTTTTTCTCCATCCTATCCCCCCCATTTATCCTTTTATTTCTTCCCTCTACCTTCCACTTCTCAGAAGAGTTTTACTTTTGACCACTGCCTTCTTCAACTTTCCCTCCCTGTTAACACCCTTCACTTATCTTACACTTTTTCCCCTTATTATTTCTTCCCTCCCTTTTAACCAACCCTCCTTTTATTTCTCCCACCCCCTTCCACTGCCTGTCATACAAGTTTGATTTCTATACTTTGGACAATATGTTATTTCCTCATTAACCCAAATCAGATTAGAATAAGCTTAAACACTGCTCTTCTGTCTCCCTTCTTTCCCTCTACTTTAAAATGTTTTTGTGCCTCTTCCTGTGATGTTATTAATCCTTTTCCACCTCCTCCTTACCTCTTCTCCCACAATAATCCCTTTGCAGTCCTTAATTATGTTTTTTATGACCACATAAGTTACTTTGTACTGACACCCCCATCTATGTATATCTCTTTTAATTGTCATAATAACTGTACCATTCTCAAGAATGACATATGTGTGTGTATAACACATATGAAACAATATAATCCTATTTAGTCAAGTAAACAATTTGCTCTTATTGCATAAAAATGATGATTTTTTTTCTTCTTGTTAACCTTTTTATGTCTCTCTTGAGTTTTGTATTTAAAGATCAAATTTTCCATTGACCTCTGGCCATTTCATCAGCAAGTTCTAGAAGGCCCTTATTTCATTAAATGTCCATCTCTTTGCCTGAAAAAAATTATGCCCAATTTTGCTGAGTAATTGATCTTTGGTTGTAGTCCAAGCTCCTTTTCTTTTCAGTATATTATATTCCTATTCCTCCTACCTTTTAATGTAGAAGTTACATGGTCCTATGTGCTCCTGACTGTAGTTCCATGATATTTGAATTGTTTCTTTATGGCTTCTTGGAGTATTTTCTCCTTGACCTGATAATCGTGGAATTTGGCTACAATATTCCCTGGAATTTTCACTTTGGGATATCTTCTAGGGGGTGATCAGTGGATTCTTTAATGTCTATTTTACCCTCTGGTTTTAGTACCTCTGAACAGTTTTCCTTGAGGATTTCTTGGAATATACTGTCAAGGCTTTTTTTTTTTCATCATGCCTTTCCGGGAGACACATACTACTTAGATTGTCTCTCCTGGATCTATTTTCCAGGTCAGTTGTTTTTCTGGTGAAATATTTTACATTTTCTTCTATTTTTTCATTCCTTATATTTGGTTTCACTGGTTGTTGATGCCTCGTAAAGTTACTAGCTTCTACTTTCCCAAATCCAGTTTTTAATGAATTGTTTTCTTCATTTCCCTTCTGTACCTCCTTCTCCATTTTGTTAATCTTACTTTTCAAGCAGTCATTCTCTCCAGTTAGATTATGAACCTCCTCAACTATTTTGCTAATTGTACTTTTTAAAGATTTCCTCTCATCAGTGATTTTTTTCCATTTTTTCCTTTACCTCTCTAATTTGGTTTTTAAAATCCTCCTTGAGTTCTTCTAGGAACGCTTTTGGGGCTTGAGATCAGTTCACAATCTCTTGTGAGTTTTCAGATGTGTTATACTATCAATGCTGTCCTCTTCTGAATTGGTATTTTGAACTTTCATGTCTCCATAATCAGAATCAATAGTCCTTGGTTTTCTGGATTGTTTCTTCATGGCACTTGCTTTTTCCTGGCTTTTAAAGTGGATCTACACCTCTGGGACACAGGGGTCTCTATCCCAAGCTTCTTGTGCTGAGAACCTTGGGCCTGGTTATTGGCTCTTTGTGTTGTGGCCTCTGGTTTTGTCAGCTAGAGGTTATATACTGCTGCTTCTAACCAGGTGCTGAGATGAAGCTGGCTGTTGTGCCAAGGTTGATGCCAGGTGATGTCTTTCTGTGTTCCTCTGGGTTACACTAGTTACATAGTGTGAGGTTTGGGGGAGAGGTGGTCTGGCTGCTGGAAGTCTTCTCTTCCCCTAGGGTTGTGCTACAGCATGGGTGCTGGTGTCTGCTACTACCCCTGGCTGTGCAAAGGCACACCTGCATTCCTTGTGTTGGGGCTTGTAGCTCCCTTCCTCCCACCCCGCCCCCCGGGGTTCGGGAACTCTCACTGGTCTGCTGTGGTGTGGCCTCCTGGAACACCTTGTATTGGCAATTAAGTTGGGACTTTCTTACTCTTTAGAATGATAAATTAATTAAGTCTTTTTGATTAAGCCTTACTAGGTGCAAAGCCCCAAGCCCAAACCCCTATCTAGCGGGTGCTAAGCCTATGTAGGCATGAAGCCCTCAGGGTCCTAAGGGGAGTTGCTAAGACCATAGCCAATAGTAAGAGCCAAAGTTCTGGTTGCTCAGACAAAGTTTGATGAAGCCTAAAGAATGTATAAAAAGAGAGAACAGAGTTGTTTGTGAGTGGGCTCTGAGCCACAGGAGGATTGGCACGTGACTCTGGTCCAGCCATTATTATGAGCTCTCAGGGTCCTGAACTCAATTGTTGGTTTCTTGGTAACTTTGAATTGTACTTGGTCTGTTTATAATGTATTTTTGTAATTTGTTTGTATTTGCTCTGAAGTTCAGGGTGCTAGTTTTTTCCCCTGAACTACATGAATGATATATGTATATGTTGGATTAAAGTAAAATTGTCAACCCCTTAATGTTACTTTCCTTAGTAAAGCAGATCAAAGAACTTGTGCTGGCAGCATTTTTGTTGTGGGCACTGCCACAGCAGCTGCTAGCCGAATTGTTGCAACACACCTCTCTTCTGCAACTAGTTTCCTTCTGCCACTAAAGGAGGGGCCTGTCTCCCCTGCCACCTGAGCTAAAAGGCTCCTGAAGCCCTACTTCTGGATCCTCATTTCCAGGGTTTCTCCCAGGTCAGTACTCTCTGGGTGAGAAAAGGAGAGATGAGAGCCATTTTAACTGGTCATCACAGCTTCTGGAAGTTCAAGAAGGAGAGTTTCACACCTTTAGATGGTGGGCTGGAAGCCTCGGGAGTGGCTGCTTCCATGGCCACAGGTTCTGCACTGGTGTCTCTCATATCTCTGACAGACTCCTGTCCTGGGCTGAGAGGCCTGGGGATAACCACGGTAGTTGGCACTTCTGCCCTGGGCCTGGGTCTGGTCCTGCTCTCAGATATGGTTTAGTTTCATGAACCCAGCACTTTCCTAGACCAGTCCACTGGCTGAGTTCCACAGCTGCTCCCTTTTTGGTGTGGTCCTCTTTTTCATGTTTTCCAATAGATTCTCCATGGAAAAATTCAACATATTTTTAAGGGTTTTTTTTTGTTTATCTTTTTTTTCTGTTTTTTTTTTTGAAGCATCCACTGTAGCATTACGATAGTCCATGTGTTACCTCTTACTGAAAAACCACCGACCTTTCCTCTTTCTAGTCATATCTTTAAGAATGGATGTAATTAGGGCTTTTATAATGCTTTACGGTTTCCAAAGTCTTTTTATATGAGAAAGGAAGGAAGGAAGGAAGGAAGGAAGGAAGGAAGGAAGGAAGGAAGGAAAGAAGAAATGAAGGAATAAAGGAATGAAGGAAGGGAAAAGGAAGGAAGGAGGGAGATAGAAATAGAAAGAAAGAAAGAGAGAGAGAGAGAGAAATAGGAAGAAAGGAAAGAGAAAGGAAGAAAATAAGGAAGGAAGGAGGGAGATAGAGAATGAAAGAAAGAAAGAAACAAGGAAATAAAGAAAGAAAGGAAGGAAGGAGGGAAGGAAGGAAGGAAGGAAGGAAGGAAGAGAGGAGGAAGGAAGGAAAGAAAGGAAGGAAGAGAGAAAGAAAAAGAAAGGAAGGAAAGTAGGTAGTAAGGAAAGAAGGAAGGAAAGAAGAAATGAAGGAAAAGGAAGGAAATAAGGAAGGAAAGAGGCAGATAGAAAAAGAAAAAAGGAGGAAAGAAAGAGAGAAAGAAAGAAAGAAAGAAAGGAATGAAGGAAAGAAGGAAGGAAGGAGGGAAGAAGGAAGAAGGAAGGAAGCAAGGAAGGAACGCAGGAAGAAAGGAAGGAAAGAAGGAAGGAAGGAAGGGTTAATATACTTATTTCTTCTTGTTTAATTGTTTAATCTGGGCCCAATTCTTTGATAATGTTTGGTGGAGAGATAGTTTGCTAGATAGATGGACTAAACCAGTTGATATCATTTGAAACATTCATCACCATTGGCTAAAAGGCATTTTTTTTTTATTTTTCTGTTTTGAAATATCAGACCAGTTTCATGAGAATCGTAATCCTCAACATGGAAATCCTATAACATTGTGATGCTTGAGGCAGTTAGTACAATATAATCCATAAACAGGATCATTTAGAGGACTTCATCACCCATAAGTATTTGGTCTGTCCTTTTGGAATATGTTCAGAATATCTTCCATGGCAAAGGCCATAAGTCCACTGTGATACATCTATCAATTTTGTTATCCCTTCATGTTAATAATCATAGACTTATTGAACAGAAGAAAGTTAAAACTTGACAATTTTTTCCATAAAGTTCCCTCTGTGACTAATGTACATTAGAAAATCCACGTTGCAGGGGAGCTTTTATGGTTGCACTTCGCTCTACCAGGTCAAAGGCTTTTTGTAATCAACAAGCAATAAACAGATACTTTGTTTATTTTAGTGAATTTTGTGATCATTATGATGTGTTTTTTTTTAATTGTTAGCATACTCATGGTTAAAAGAGTATGTTGGGGAATTCCATGAACCAAGATGGTAGAGTAAGCAGCAAATCACAGTCATTCTCCCATATTCATCTCTGAAAAACTGTAAAATAGTGCCCTAGAACAAATCCTGGAACAGAAGAGCCAGTGGAAAGATGGAGTGGAACAGTCTTTTGGCCCAGGAATCTTGGAGGACCACCAAGAAGGTCTGCCTTACTTGGGTAAGAGGGGAGCCCATGCAAGGAGAATAGGCATCAATGGAAACCAGCAGAAAGACCCAACTCAGTAAATCCTGACACCCAGTGAATTGGAGCATATAAATACCAACACTAGGACCTCCACGACCCTACAAGCTTTAGCATAGTCAGGGGAACTGACAGATTCCAGCTTGGAGAACCACACATGCTTCAGCACAGCCCCAGTGAAGCAGGAATATGATAGCAGTGAGACATCCTTATGCCTTGTCACAGTTCCAGGTGGGCAGGCGTCCCCCAGTGGCAATACGTCCCCTTACTCTGGTGCATTTCATGGCTGTCAGGCACCTTATGGCTACCAGACATCCAGGTGCTTAAGTGCAGCACAGGGAAAATAGGCATCCTCCAGTGACCAGACCTCTACATGCTTCAGTGTAGCCACCAGGAAATGGAGAAAATCACAACCTGACCTCAGCACATGACAGATACCAACACTAGGAGCTTAGTTCAGCACCAGAAAAGCTGCTAGATACCTATAGCCTCAAGCTGCCAGTATCTGAGGCCCTACCACACAAACCCACTGACCAAGCCCCTGAACCCCAGAACAAGAAGCTTGGTATAATGTCCCCTATGCTCCAGCAGGAGAACTAAAACCGCAAAGTCATGAAGCAGGCAAATAAGATGAGCAAGAAGAAAAAATGAACAGTAACCACAGAAAGGTACTATGGTGACAGGAAATATCAAACTTAGAAGAGCACAAGACTGTGAATATACTGACATCTGAAACCTCAAAGAGGAATGTGAAGGACCCAATCAAAAAAAGCCCTCTTCCAAGAGTTCTTCCAAGAACTCAAAAATGATTTTTTTTTCTTTTTATCAGATTTTTTTTTTTATTTTTAGTTTACAACATTCAGTTCCACAAGATTTTGAATTCCAAAATATCTTCCCCTCCCTCCCTTCCCCCCTCCCCCACAAGATGGTATGGAGTCCAATATATGTTCTATATATACCTTTGTATTAAAATAATTCTCACATAGTCAAGTTGTAAAGAAGAATTCTAACCAATGGAATGAATTACAAAAAAGAAGAAACAAAATCAAAAAAAGAGAAAAAAAGAGAGCAAATAGTTTGCCTCAATCTGCATTCAGACACTACAGTTCTTTCTCAGGATATAGATAGCTCTTTGCCACATCAATAAATATTTTTTTTTGTACATAAGGGTCCTTTACCACTTGTGTGATCTCTTTGGGATAGAGTCCTAGGAGTGATATTGCTGGGTCAAAGGGTATGCACATTTCTATAGCCCTTTGGGCATAGTTCCAAATTTCTCTCCACAATGGAACGATCAGTTCATAACTCCACCATCAATGTAACAGTGTTCCAATTTCCCCACATCCTCTCCAGCATTTAACATTTTCTGGTTTTTTTTCATATTAACCAATTTGACAGGAGAGATGTGGTACCTAAGAGTTATTCTGATTTGCGTTTCTCTAATCAACCATGATTTAGAGCTTTTTTTTTCATATGCCAATAGATATATTTAATTTATTCTTCTGAAAACTGCCTGTTCATATGCTTTGACCATTTCTCAATTGGGAAATGACTTGTATTCCTTTACATTTGGCTCAGTTCCTCATATATTTGGGATATGAGGCCTTTGTCAGAGATGCTGGTTGTAAAGATTTTCTCCCTATTTTCTGCTTTCCTTCTAAACTTTGTTGCATTGGCTTTGTTTAAACAAAAACTTTTCAATTTAACATAATAAAAATTAGCCATTTTGCATTTTGTTAACACTCTCCAAATCTTGTTTGGTCATGAATTCTTCCCTTTCCCCTAAAACTGACAGAAGAATTATTCCTTGCTCTCCCAAACTGCTCATTGATTTTATTTTGGCATATGGTGTAAAATATTGGTCTTTGTCCAGTTTCTGCTATACCATTTTCCAATTTTCCCAGCAGTTTTTGTGAAATTGTGACTTCTTAGCCCAGAAGCTAGATTCTTTGGGTTTATCAAAGAGTAGATTGCTATAGTCATAGAGTATGGCATCTTGTGTACCTAACCTATTCCCCGATACACCACTGTGTTTCTTAGCCAGTACCAAGTAGTTTTGATGACTGCTACTTTAAAGTACAGTTTAATATCTGGTATAGCAGGGCCACTTTTCCTAGTATTCCTTTTCATCAATTTCATTGATAATAGGGAACTTTTGTTCTTCCAGATGAATTTTGTTATTATTTTATCCAGCTCTGTAAAATAATTTTTGGTAGTTTGATTGGAATGGCACTTAATAATAAATTAATTTAGGTAAAAGTGTCATTTTTATTACATTAGCTCCATCTAACCACGAGCAACTGATGTTTTTCCATTTATTTAGATCTGACTTTATTTGTGTGAAAAGTTAATGTAGATGGTGGGTTTGTCTTGGCAGTTAGACTCCCAAATATTTTGTAGTGTATACAGAACTTCAAATGAAATTTACCTTTCTATCTCGTGCTGTTGAGCTTTGTTAGTAATGCATAGGAATGCTGAGGATTTGTGTGATTTTCTTTTATATCTTGCAACTTTGCTTAAGTTGCTTATTAATTCAAGTAGTTTTTTATTTGATCATCTAGGATTCTCTAAGTAAATCATCATGTTATCTGCAAAGAGTGATAACTTAGTTTCTTCTTTGCCTATTCTAATTCATTCAATTTCTTTTTCTTCTTTTACTGCTAAAGCTAACATTTCTGGTACCATATTGAATAACGTGGTGATAATGGATATCCTTGTTTCACCCCTGATCTTATTGGGAATGGATCTAGCTTATGCCCATTATATATAATACTTGCTAATGCTTTTAGATAGATGCTATTTAAAATTTTAAGGAAGACTCCATTTATTCATATGCTTTCTAGTGCTTTTTTACAATTAAGATGTTTTTATTTTTAGTGTACAGCACTCAGTTCCACATAATCTTGAGTTCCAGATTTTCTTCCTTCCCTTCCAAAGATGGCATGAAATCTAATATATCTTATACATATAACTTCACATTGAACTTATTTACACAATAATCAAATTTCAAAGAAGAATTATGACCAGTGGAATGAATCATGAGAAAGAAGAAACAAAACCAAAAGAAAAAAAAACAGAAGAGAAAAAGAAAATACAAAGGGGGGAAAAAGGAGAGCAAACAGAGTGCCTCGACATGCATTCAGACTGCATAGTTCCTTCTCTGGATGTAGGTAGCTCTCTCTATCATGAGTCCTTTGGAGTTGTCTTTGCACCTTGTATTGCTGAGAAGAACAAAGTACATCAGGGTTAGTCGTCACAGAATCCATTTATATTTGGTTGTCTATAATATTCTCCTGGTTCTGCTCCACACACTAAGCATTATATTGTGTAGATTTTTCCAGGTTATTGTAAAGTCCGTATCTAACCCATTTCTTATATCACAACAGTATTTCATTACCTTCATATACCACAATTTGTTCAGCCATTCCCCAATTGAAGGACAGCCCCTTGATTTCCAATTCTTTGTTACTACAAAAAGAGTCGCTATAAATATTGTTGTACATATTGGTCCTTTTCCCACTTGTGTGATTTCATTGAGATACAACCCTAGAAGTAGTGTTGCTGGTTCAAAGGGTATGAACATTTTTATAGCCCTTTGGGCATAGTTCCAAATTGCTGTGCAGAATGGCTGGATCACTTCACAACTCCACCAACAATGTAACAGTGTTCCAATTTTCCTACGTGCTCTCCAGCATTTGTGATTTTCCTGTTTTGTCATCTTAGCCAATCTGACAGGAGAGATGTGGTACCTAAGAGTTGTTTTGATTTGCATTTCTCTAATCAATACTGAATTGAAGCATTTTTTTATATGCCTGAAGATATCTTTAATTTCTTCCTCTGAAAACTTCCTGTTTATATCCTTTGATCATTTCTCAATTCAGAAATGACTTGTTTTCCTATAAATTTGGCTCAGAGATGAGGCCTTTATCAGAAATACTGGTTGTAAAGATCTCCTCCAAATTTTCTGCTTCCCTCCTAATCTTTGTTGCATTTGCTTTTTTAATACAAAAGCCTTCCAATTTAACATAATCAAAATTATCTGTGTTGCATTTTGTCATGCTCTCTCTCTTGTTGTATCATGAATTCTTTGCTTTTCCATAAATCTGAAAGGTAAACTATTCTTTGCTTTTCCAAATTGCTTATAATATTCGCATTTATTCCCAAATCATGAACCAATTTTTATTTTATTTTAGTATATGGTATAAGATATTGATCTATGACAGTTTCAGTCCTACCATTTTCCAATTTTCCCAGCAGTTTTTTGTGAAATAGTGGATTATTAGTCCAGAAGCTGGATTCTTTTGATTTATCAAAGAGCAGATTGCTATAGTCGTTAACTACTGCCTCTTGTGTACCTATCCTATTTCACTGATCCACGAATCTGTTTCTTAGACAGTACCAGGTAGTTTTAATGACTGCCACTTTATAGTACAGTATAATATCTGGTATGGCTAGGCCACCTTCCCTAACATTTCTTTTCATTAATTCCCTTGATATTCTGGACCATTTGCTCTTCCAGATAAATTTTGTTATTTTATCTAGCTCTATAAAATACTTTTTTGGTATTTTTATTGGTATAGCACTGAATAAATAAATTAATTTAAGAAAAATTGTTATTTTTATTATATTAGGTCAGCCTAATCACAAGCAACTGATATTTTTCCATTTCTTTAGATCTGGCTTTATTCGCATGAAATGTGTTTCATAATGATACTCCTATAGGCCCTGGGTTTCTCTTGGCAGATAGACTCCCAAATATTTTATAGTGTCTTCAGTAACTTTGAATGGAGTTTCTCTCCCTATCTCTTGCTGTTGGGCTTTGTTAGTAGTGTATAGGAATGCTGAGGATTTATGTGGATTTATTTTATATCCTGCAACTTTGCTAAAGTTGTTTATTATTTCAAGTAGTATTTTACTTGATTCTCTGGGATTGTCTAAGGAAATCATCATATCATCTGCAAAAAGTGATAATTTAGTTTCTTCTTTGCCTATTCTAATTCCATCATTTTCTTTTTCTTCTCTTATTGCTTACAGCTAACATTTCTCATACTAAATTGAACAGTAGGGGTCATAATGGACATCCTTCTTTCACTCCTGATCTTATTCAGAATGCATCTAGCTTATGCCCATTACAAATAATGCTTGTTGATGGTTTTAGGAAGATGCTATTTATAATTTTAAGGAAGGCTCCATGTATTCCTGTGTTTTTTAGTGTTTTTAATAGGAATGGGTGTTGTATTTTGTCAAAGACTTTTTCTGCATCTATTGAGATGATCATATGGTTTCTGCTACTTTTGTTATCAATATGATCAATCATGCTCATAATTTCCTAATATTGAATGAGCCTTGCATTCCTAGAATAAATCCTACCTGACTGTAGTGTATTATTCTCAGGATATGTTGCTGCTATCTTTCTTTTAATACTTTATTTAAAATTTTTGCATCAATATTCATTAGGGAAACTGGTCTATAATTTTCTTTCTCAGTTTTGACTCTTCCTAGGTTGGGTATTAGCATCATATTTGTGTCATAAAAAGAATTTGCTAGGACTCCTTCACCTATTTTCCCAAGTAGTCCATAGAGTATAGGAATGAATTGTTCTTTAAATTTAGAATTCACATATAAAACCATCTGTCCCTGGAGATTTTTTCCTAGGAAGTTCATTGATGGCTTGTTAAATTTCATTTTTCTGAGATGGGATTATTTAGGAATTTTACTTCCCTTCTCTAAACCTGGGCAATTTATATTTTTTTGTAGATATTCATCCATATCCCTAAAGTTGTCAGACGTATGGATATACATTTGGGCAAAATGGTTCTTAATAATTGTTATAATTTCTTCTTCATTGGAGATGAATTCACCACTGTCATTTTTGATACTAGTGATTTGATTTTCTTTTTTCTTTTTTTAATCAATCTGACCAAAGGTTTATCAGTTTTATTGGCTTTTTTTTTCATAAAATCAGCCCTTGGTTTTATTTATTTATTGAATAGTTTTCTTGATTTCAATTTTATTGATCTCTCCTTTGCTTTTGAGGATTTCTAAATTGGTATTTAATTGGGGGTTTTCAATTGGTTCTTTTTCTTTTCTTTTCTTTTCTTTATTTAGTTTTCAGCATTGATTTTCACAAGAATTTGAATTACAAATTTTCTCCCCATTTCTACCCATTCCCCCACTCCAAGATGGCATATATTCTGGCTGCCCTGTTCCCCAGTCAGCCCTCCCTTCTGCCACCCCACTCCCCCCCATCCCCTTTTCCCTTCCTTTCTTGTAGGGCAAGATAAATTTCTATGCCCCATTGCCTCTGTAGCTTATTTTCTAGTTGCATGCAAAAATTTTTTGTTGTTTTTGAACATCTGTTTTTAAAACTTTGAGTTCCAAATTCTCTCCCCTCTTCCCTTTCCACCCACCCTCCCTAAGAAGTCAAAAATTCAACATAGGCCGCATGTGTATCATTATGTATAACCCTCCCACAATACTCATGTTGTGAAAGACTAACTGTATTTTCCTCCTTCCTAACCTATCCCCCTTTATTGAATTTTCTGCCTTGGCACTGTCCCCTTTTGAAAGTGTTTTTTTTGATTGCCTCCACCCCAATCTGCCCTCCCTTCTATCATTCCCCCCTTTTTAATTTGCTTCCTCCTTTTTTCTTGTGGGGTAAGATACCCAAATGAGTATGTATGGTATTCCCTCCTCAGGTCAAATTGGATGAGAGCAAGATTCACTCATTCCCCCTCACGTGTTTCTCTTCTTTTCTGACAGAACTGCTTTTTCTTGCCACTTCTATGCGAGATAATTTACCGCATTCTATCTCTCCCTATCTCCCTCTCTGCATATATTCCTCTCACATCCATTAATCTGATTTTATTTCTTTTAGATATCTTCCCTTCATCTTCAACTCACCCTGTGTCTGCTCGCTCTCTCTCGCTCTCTCTCTCTCTCTCTCTCTCTCTCTCTCTCTCTCTATATATATATATATATATATATATATATATATATGTATATGTGTATATATATACACATATACATACATACATACACACTCACATATAGATACATATACATATAGATATATAGGTATGCATTTTCCCTTCATCTACCCTAACACTGAGGTCTCATGAATCATACACATCATGTTTCCACGTAGGAATGTAAACAAAACAGTTCCACTTTGGTAAGTCCCTTGCAATTTCTTTTTCTTGTTCTTTTTCTTGATTACCTTTTCATGCTTCTCTTGATTCTTGTGTTTGAAAGTCAAATTTTCTATTCAGTTCTGGTCTTTTCACTGAGAAAGCTTGAAAGTCCTCTATTTTATTACAAATCCATATTTTGCCTTGAAGCATGATACTCAGTTTTGCTGGGTAGGTGATTCTTGGTTTTAATGCTAGCTCCATTGACCTCTGAAATATCATATTCCAAGCCCATTGATCTCTTAATGTAGAAGCTGCTAGATCTTTGGTTATTCTGATTGTGTTTCCACAATACTCAAATTGTTTCTTTCTGGCTGCTTGCAATATTTTCTCCTTGACCTGGGAGCTCTGGAATTTGGTGACAATATTCCTAGGAAATTTCTTTTTGGGATCTATTTGAGGAGGTGATCAGTGAATTCTTTCAGTTTCTATTTTGCCCTGTGGCTCTAGAATATCTGGGCAGTTCTGCTTGATAATTTCTCAAAAGATGATATCTAGGCTCTTTTTTTGATCATGGCTTTCAGGTAGTCCAATTATTTTTAAATTCTCTCTCCTGGCTCTATTTTCCAGCTCAGTGGTTTTTCCAATAAGATATTTCACATTGTCTTCTATTTTTTCATTCCTTTTTTCCGTTTTATAATATCTTGATTTCTCATCAAGTCACTAGCTTCCACTTGCTCCAATATAATTTTTAAGGTAGTATTTTCTTCAGTGGTCTTTTGGACCTCCTTTTCCATTTAGCTAGTTCTGCCTTTCAAGGCATTCTTCTCCTCATTGGCTTTTTGGAGCTTTTTTGCCATTTGAGTTAGTCCATTTTTAAGGTGTCATATTCTTCAGTATATTTTTCAGTACTTTTTTTGGGTCTCCTTTCGCAAGTCATTGACTTCTTTTACATGGTTTTCTCACATCCTTCTCATTTCTCTTCCCAATTTTTCCTCTACTTCTCTAACTTGCTTTTCCAAATCCTTTTTGAGCTCTTCCACTGCCTGAGAGTAGTTCATGTTTTTCTTGGAGGCTTTTGTTGTAGGCTCTTTTACTTTGTTGACTTCTTCTGGCTGTATATTTTGGTCTGTGGTCTTCTTTGTCACCAGAGAAAGGTTCCAGAGTCTGAGACTGAATCTGAGTGAGTTTTCACTGCCTGGCCATATTCCCAGCCAACTAACTTGACCCTTGTGTTTTTCTGTGGGGTATGACTGCTTGTAGAGTTAAGAGAACTATGTTCCAAGCTTGGGGGGATGCACCAGCTCTGCCACACCAGCACTCCTCCCTCCCCAAGAACCCCCAACCCGGACTGGACTTAGATCTTCAGTAGGCTCTTCACTCCTGCTCTGATCCGCCACTTAATTCCTCCCACCAGGTGGGCCTGGGGCCAGAAGCAACTGCAGCTGTAGTTCTGTAGCTGCCCCACCTCTTCAGCACCCGGAGCGGTGGCCGAACCTCAAACTCCTTCTTAAATTCTGTCCCCAGCAGCTTTTCTCACTAACCTTCTCTGTTTTCTTTGGTGTTTGTAGGTTGAGAATTCTGGTAACTGCTGCAGCTCACTGATTCAGGGCGCTAGGGCACACTCTGCCCGGCTCCTGGTCTGGTTGGTCCAAGCCACCCACGCTGGGCTCTGCTCTACTCCGCTCTGCTCCGCTCCCAGCTCCGTGCGGGATAGACCTCACCCAGAGACCATCCAGGCCGTCCTGGGCTGGAGCCCTGCTTCCCTCTGCTATTTTGTGGGTTCTGCATTTCTAGAATTGGTTCAGAGCTATTTTTTATAAGTTTTTGTAGTGGCTCAGTGGGGAGCTCATGCTAGTCCCTGCTTTCCAGTCACTATCTTGGCTCTGCCCCCCACCCCAATTTGTTCTTTTTCTAGCTTTTTTGAGTTGCATGCCCAATTCATTGATCTCCTTTTTCTCTGTTTTATTTATGTAAGCATTTAGAGATATAAAACTTCCCCTAAGAACTGCTTTTGCTGCATGTCACAGTATGTTGTCTCATTATTGTTATTCTCTTGAATGAAGTTATTAATTGTTTCTATGATTTGTTCTTTGGCCCACTCATTCATTAGGATTAGATTATTTAGTTTCCAATTATTTTTTAGTTTATTTTTCCATGGTCCATTATTACAAATAATTTTTATTGTATCATGATCTGAGAAGGATGCGTTTAGTATTTCAGCCTTTCTGCACTGGATCATGATGTTTTTATACCCTAGTACATGGTCAGCTTTTGAGTATGTGCCATGCACCACTGTGTTGGTAACCAAAAATGGGCTCCTTAGCACTTAGTCAACAAGTGCCCTTGGATAGTTTGGCTTTTTCCCCTGACCTAACTGAATGCTGTTTGTATGTTCGAATGGAGTAAGCTTGTCAGCCCCTTCACCTTGCTTCCCTTGCTTAAGCAGATTGAAAGAACTTGTGCTTTCCCCGGCATACCTTACACCCCCACAGAAGTCAGATGGTTAAAATCAGCTTCCGTTGGAGCCAGAAGTTGCTACAGCTACAGCTACAGCCGAAGCTGAAGCAGGACTGCCGGTAGCAGAGCTGACTTATGTGAGGATTGAGGAGTGCCAAACAAGGACTTGAGGCCAGTGGGTAATCTTTTTACCATAGAGGGAAAGCATGTATATGATTTTGCTTTATACCATCATGCTTCTCTGTGGCCTCCTGGTTACTCTTGTGAGGTGGACTTATTGGGCCTGGAAGTTTTGATCAAAATATCAAAATGGGGATGCTAGTTTGTGTGTTGGTTACTGTGGAGCCTAAATATATGCTTTGATTCTTCTGCCTCCTACTTTGAGAATTCCTTATATCCGGTGGTTCCAAACCTTTCAGACATATGTATGATCCTCTTTGAAATTATAAACTCTGCCCTCATAATACAACCACTGAGAAAAAGGTATATTCATTTTTATCTCCTTTGAGTTTTCTCCAGAAGTCTGTCATATCTAACTTTTCTGTGATTCTATTCACTTCCTTAACTTCTTTCTTGTTTATTTTGAGGAGAGCTTTATCAAGTTCAGAGATTTTCAGATTGAGGTCCCCTATGTAATATCAATTAAATTGGGCCTCTTTGATTGAGCCTTATTAGGTGCTAAGCCCCAGGCCCAAACCCCTATCTATTAGGTGCTAAGCCTATGTGAGCTTGAAGCCCTCAGAGTCCTAAAGGGGGTTGCTAAGACCAGAGCCAATAGTTACAGCTTAAGTTCTGGTTACTCAGATGACATTTGATAATGGCTAAAGAGTCCATAAAAAGAGATGACAGAGCTGTTTGCTTAGGGCTCCCACTCTTGGCATTGTGCTGCTGTGGAGACTCTGGGCAGTTGTAGTTAATAGCCCTCCAGTTTGTAAACCTGGATGTTCAGACTTTGTTAAATTCTGGCAACTATGCATTGAGATTTGAATCAGACATGGCCTGTCTGTTGATGCTTGTAGTTTGTATTTGCTCTGAAGTTCTGTGTGTTGGCTTTTTCCCCCAAACTGAGTGATACTTGTATGATGGATTAAAGCAAGATGGTTAACCCCTTAACATTGCTTTCCTTAGCAAAGCAGATCCAAAGAACCTGGGCTTGCAACATTCTGTGTGCTGGTTGTTGGTTTTATACAGCCACAGTACCTGCTAGCCAAACTGTTGCAACTAATGGCATAGTTGTGAGAAGGATCTACATTTTAAAAGGAAAGTATGGCATTTTGGGTTACTGGGGTGTTTGAATGTTTCCAAGTTTTTGGATTGCTCTTTGTACGTGAGGTGGCTATGTTTCTATGGAGCCCAAGGAGCAACAAAGGCCTAAAGAAATACAGGCCAGTGGAACTGGGGCCCAGAGCAGGAGATAATCCCTTCTTCTGTGGGCTTGAGCTGTTAAGATTGGCTCTGGAGGACTGTGCTGAAAGGGTGAATGTCTTGAGACACTATTGTATGAATAGTTTTGAAACAGGAGCAGAGAACTGCCTTCGTACAGGCTTGAGAGAAAAATCAGAGAATGGCTTCCATCCAGATTTGGTGGGAGCAGCTGGTGTGGAGAGAGAAGAAGTGGACATTGACTGCTGACATATTGACCAAGACAGAACAGAAGACTGCAGGCATGAGAACTTTGGAAATGTGAGAGCAGGAAGCTGCCTTCCAGCCGACTTTAGTGAGGTGAGCTCAAAGATGGAGAACTGCCTACATCTATATATGGATTCCGGCAGAAGCCAGGAGAGACCAGCCATTCTTTCAAAGACTACTTTACCCTCTGGTTCTAGGACCTCTGGGCAGTTATCTTTGATAATTTCTTAATTTCTTTGAAGATACTGTCAAGGCTCTTTTTTCATCATGGATTTCTGGTAGACCACTAATTCTTAAATTGTCTCTCCTGCATCTATTTTCCAAGTCAGTTTTTTTTTTTTTTTTTTTTTTTTTACAATCAGATGTTTCACATTTTCTTCTGTTTTTTCATTCTTTACATTTTGTTTGACTACTTGATGCCTCACAGAGTCATTATCTTCCACTTGCTCAATTCTAATTTTTAATGAGTTGCTGTCTTCATTTTGCTTTCTAGTCTTCTCTTCCAATTGGTTGATTTTACCTTTCAGCGTATCATTTTCTCCAGTTAGATTCTGAATCTCCATATCCATTTTGCCAATCTTATTTTTTGAAGACTTCATTTCATCAGGTTTTTTTCCATTTTTCCAACTTTTCTTTTACCTCCCTAATTTGCTCTTCCAGGATTGCTTTTTGGGCCTGAGACCAGTTCACATTCCCTTTTGAAGTATCAGATGTGGTTATAATGTCAATGCTGTCCTGTTCTGAATTGGTATTTTGATCTTCCCTATCTCAATAAAAGGAATCTATGGTCATTGGTTATGTCATGTGCTTCATGTTGGTTAGCATTTTCCTTGCTTTACAATGGATTTCTCTTTTGGGGGGCTCAGGGATCTCTGTCCCAGGTTTCTTGTTCTGAGGATTGTGAGTCTAGTTACTGGCTTTGAGTATTATACCCTTAAGTTTCCTGATGTGTGGAGGAGGGGTCTGGCTTCCTAAAGTCTCCTTTTCCCCTGGGGCTGCTCTCCATCACTGTTGCTCTTCAGGAATGGTCTCAGCTGATGTCTGTACTGGTGTCTGCCACTTCCCCTGGCTGTGCAAAGGTATATCTGGGCTCTTGGTGTTGAACCTTGCTGGTTCTGACCCTCTGGGAATCAGGAACTGCCACTGCTCAGCCACTGAAGCCCCACTTCTGTCTCCTCTATTACAGCTATCTCCGAGCCTGGATCTCTGGCTAGTTTCCGCAGCTGTTTCCACTTTGGTGCTGTCTGGTGCAGCTCCACATGCTGAGCCTCTCCCAGACTACAGATCTGTCCTATCGATTTTTGAAACTCTCCTGGCTTGGAAATTTGCCCCCACTCAGTCTGCTAGGGGCTTCTAACTCTCTCAAATCTCCTCATATTCACTTTTTTAGAGGTATCTGGCAGAAGTAGTCAGAGACCTCTGGTAAGACACTGTTTTCAGTGGCCATCTTGCCTCCGGCCTCTTTCTGGTGTTTTTAATTGGAATGGCTGATGTATTTTGTCATAAGCTTTTTCTTCATCTATTGAGATAATCATATGGTTTCTGCTAGTTTTGTTGTTGATATGACCAAATATACTAGTAGTTTTCCTAATTCTGAACCTGCTTTGCATTTCTGGAATAAATCCTACTTGGCCATAGTATGTTATTCTCATGATAAGTTGCTGCAATCTTTTTGATAATATTTTACTCAAAACTTTTGCATCAATATTCATTAGGGAAACTGGCCTTTAATTGTCTTTCTCTTTTTATTTTACTTTTCCTGTTTTAGGTATTAGTACTATATTTGAGTCATAAAAAGAATTGGGTAGGAATCCTTCACCTATTTCCCAAACAGTCTATAAAGTATGGGAATTAATTGTTCTTTAAATGTTTGATAGAATTCACATGTAAAACCATCTGGCACTGGAGATTTTTTCCTGGGGAGTTCATTGATGGTTTCCTCAATTTCTTTTTCTAAGATGGGGTTATTTAGGTATTTTATTTACACTTCTGTGATCCTGGGCAAATTATATTTTTGTAAATATTCATCCATTTCCCTCAGGTTGTCGCATTTACGGGCATTCAATTGGGCAAAGTAATTCCTAATTATTATTTTAATTTCCTCTTCTTTGGTGGTGAATTTACCCTTTTCATTTTTGATATTGGTAAAGTGGTTTTCTTCTTTCTTGTTATTAATCAAAATAACCAAAGGTTCATCTATTATATTGGGTTTTTATTTCATAAAACCAGCTCTCAATTTTTTTTATTAGTTCAACAGTTTTCTTGATTTCAATTTTATTAATTTATCATTTGGTTTTGAGTATTCCTAATTTGGTATTTAATTGAGGATTTTCAATTTGTTCTTTTTCTAGCTTTTTCAGTTGTGTATCCAATTCATTGACATTGTTTTCTCTGTTTTATTCATGTAAGCATTTAGAGGTATAAAGCTTCCTCTATGAACTGCCTTTGTTGCATCCCATAAGCTTTGGTATGTTGTTGCATTATTGTCCTCTTAAATGAAGTTATCAATTCTTTCTATGATTTGTCTTTTTAACGTACTCATTCTTTAGGATCAGATTATTCGGTTTCCAATTAATTTTTAGTTTATCTTTCCAAGGTCCTTTATAAGAAGTAAGTTGAATTGCATCATGACCTGAAAAGGATGCATTGATTTTTTTTTGGCCTTTCTGCACTAGATTGTGAGGTTTTTATGCCCTAGTACGTGTTCATTTTTGAGTATGTGCAATGTACCCACAAACACCAAAGACGACAGAGAAGGTTAGTGGGAAAAGCTGCTGGGACAGAGTGAAAGGAGTTTGTGGTTCTGCCACCACCCCAGAGGCAGCAGAGGTGGTGCAGCTACAGAACTACAGCTGTAGTTGCTTGTGGCCCCAGGACCACCTAGTGAGAGGAATTAAGTGGTGGATCTGAACGGCAGTGAAGAATCAGATTAGATCTGAGTCCAGTCCAGCTTGGCAGATCTTGGGGGAAGAGGAGCACTGATGTGGCAGAGCTTGCTGTGTAGCTCTAAAAATGACAGCGCAGTCCCTCAAGCTTGGGACAAAGTACTCTCTACTCTACAAGCAGTCATACCCCAACGAAAAACTCAAGGGTCAAGTAAGTTGGCTAGGAACATGACCAGACAGGAAAAATGGACTCAAATTCAGACTACGACTTAGGAATCTTTCTTTGGTGACAAAGAAGACCAAAACATACAGCCAAAAGAAGTCAACAAAGTCAAAGAGCCTACAACAAAAACCTCCAAGAAAAACATGAACTGGTCTCAGGCCATGGAAGAGCTCAAAAAGGATTTGGAAAAACAAGTTGGAGAAGTAGAGGTAAAATTGGGAAGAGAAATGAGACTGATGCAAGAAAACCATGACAAACAAGTCAGTGACTTTCTAAAGGAGACCAAAAAAATACTGAAGAAAATAACACCTTAAAAATAGACTAACTCAAATGGCAAAAGAGCTCCAAAAAGCCAATGAGGAGAAGAATGCCTTGAAAGGCAGAATTACCCAAATGGAAAAGGAGGTCCAAAAGACCACTGAAGAAAATATTACCTTAAAAATTATATTGGAGCAAGTGAAAGCTAGTGACTTGATGAGAAATCAAGATATGTTAAAATATAACGAAAGGAATTAAATATGGAGTACAATGTGAAATTTATCATTGGAAAAACCACTGACCTGTAAAAAATAATCCAGGAGAGATAATTTAAAAATTGTTGGACTACCTGAAAGCCATGATCAAAAAAACAGCCTAGATATCATCTTTCACGAAATTATCAAGGAAAAGTGCCCTGATATTCTAGAGCCAGAGGGTAAAATAGAAATTGAAAGAATACACCAATAGCCTCTTGAAAAAGATCCAAAAAAGAAAACTCCTAGGAATATTTTCACCAAATTCTGGACCTCCCAGATCAAAGAGAAAATACTGCAAGCAGTCAGAAAGAAGCCATTTGAGTATTGTGGAAACACAATCACAATAACACAAGATCTAGCAGCTTCTATATTAAGGAATGAAAGGGCTTAGAATATGATATTCTGGAGGTCAGTGGAGCTAGGATTAAAACTAAGAATCACCTACCCAGCAAAACTGAGTATCATGCTCCAAGGCAAAATATGGATTTCCAATAAAACAGAGGACTTTCAAGCTTTCTCCGTGAAAAGACCAGAGCTGAATATAATATTTGATTTTAAACACAAGAATCAAGAGAAACATGAAAAGGTAAACATGAAAAAGAATTTGCAAGGGACTTCCTAAGTTTAACTGTTTTGTTTACATTCCTACATGGAAAGATGATGTGTATGATTCATGAGACATCATTATTAGGGTAGCTGAAGGGAGTATACATATGTAGAGTGACAGAGGGCATGGGTGAGTTGAATATGAAGGGATGATATCTAAAAAATTAAAATCAATTTAAGGGATGACAGAGGAATATATTAAGAGAGGGAGAAAGGGAGAGATATAATGGGGTAAATTATCTTCCACAAAAGTGGCAAAGAAAAGCAGTTCTGTAGGAAGGGAAAAGGGGGAAGGTGAGGGGGACTGAGTGAATCTTGCTCTCATTGGATTTGACCAGAGTAGGGAATAACATACACATTCAATTAGGTATCTTACCCCACAGGAAAGAAGGAGGAAGGAGATAAAAAAGGGGGGACGACAGAAAGGAGAGCAGATAGGGGGAGGAGGTAATCCAAAACAAACACTTTAGAAAAGGGACAGGATTATAGTCGAAAATGGAATAAAGGGGGATAGGATAGGAAGGAGCAAAATATAGTTAGTGTTTCACAACATGAGTATTGTGGAAGGATTTTACATAATGGTATGCATGTGAGCTATATGGAATTGCTTGCCTTCTTAGAGAGGGTGGGTGGGGTGAGGATAGGAGAGAATTTGGAACTCAAAGTTTTAAAAATAGATGCTAAAAATGTTTTTGCATGCAACTAGGAAATAAGATATACAGGCAATGGGGCATAGAAATCCATCTTGCCCTACAAGATGGTAAGGGAAAAGGGGATGGGGGGAGTGGGGTGACAGAAGGGAGGGCTGACTAGGCAATGGGGCAACCAGAATATATGCCATTTTGGAGTGGGGGGAGGGTATAAATGTGAAGAAAATTTGCAATTCAAACTCTTGTGAAAATCAATGCTTAAGTGCTCAGAACAGAAAAAAAAGAAAATAGAAATATTCCTTTTTATTCCCATTACGTTTTCTCCAGAGGTCTGTCATATTGTGATACTTGAGTAGCCAGCTATTGCTAAAAACCCTGCCCCAGCCCCTAACTGCAAACCCCAGTCTGCATGAAAAAAAACAGACTGAGTTCCTGCCCTTTGACAAGGGGCCTGTGTCCCTAAGACTCTTCTAAGGAATGTGAGCTAATTACCAGGAAAAAGTCTAATGCCTAACGACCTTCCTCTGGCAGAGTGGGCTCAGAGATGTCTCTATCTTAAGTCAACAGACTGAGCTAAAACATCTCTCAGTCTGTCCATGGCCATTACGGATGGAAGTCTTGACCCTAGACATTATCTTGAATTATATGACTTTTGCCTTATCTTGAGCCTTCCTAGCTTCAAGAGTTATAGCAAAAGTTGGAGACAGAGATCCTGGCTTGTAATTCCAGTTGACACTTTGTCACCTATCTGATATGTTGTATTTATAATCTATTCAGGAGGTTCCTCTAATGTATCATGGTCATAAAAAGTGAAATAACACAGGCTTGCTGAGTCGGCAAAATAACATATGTAAACTTCAAGAGATAATTAAGCACTGAATCCTGTATTGTCTATATAAACTACCCTCTCGCTTCAAACATGGTCATTTGATTTGGGAATTTCCCCGAATGACAGCCAGGTAATAAACTTCTCCATTCAAAACTTATACTCTGTGGCATGTCTCACTCACTTCTGGTATAACAATATCTACCTTTTCTAAAATACTACTCACCTCCTTAACTTCTTTCTTGTTTATTTTGAAGTTTGATTTCTCAATTTCAGAGAGGGGTAAGTTGAGGTCCCCCACTAGTATCGTTTGGCTCTCCATTTCTTCCTGTAACTCCCTTAAATGCTCCTCTAATAATTTGTATGCTATACAACTCGGTGCATGTATGTTAGGTAATGATATTTCTTCATTGTAAATGGTGACTTTTAGCAGGATATACTGTCCTTCCTTATCTCTTTTAATTAGATCTATCTTTACTTTTGCTTTGAGATTAGGACTGCTACCATTGTTTTCTGTTTTGTTTAGTTTTGTATACTTTATCTGAAGTATAATATATGATACTCCAGCATTTTACCTTTACCCTGGGTGTATCCCACTGTTTCAAAAGTGTTTCTTGTAGGCGGAGCCAAGATGGCGGCTGGTAAGCAGGGACTAGAGTGAGCTCCGTGCTGAGTCCCTCCAAGAACCTATAAAAAATGGCTCTGAACAAATTCTAGAATGGCAGAACCCACAGAACAGCAGAGGGAAGCAGGGCTCCAGCCCAAGACAGCCTGGATGGTCTCTGGGTAAGGTCTATTCCACACGGAGCTGGGAGCTGGGAGCTGGGAGCGGAGTGGAGCAGAGCCCAGCCTGAGCAGCGTGGAACAACCAAACTTGGAGTCGGGTGCATGGGGCCACTAGCACCCTGATTCAGTGGGCTGCGGCAGTTACCAGACCCCTCGACCCACAAACACCAAAGACTGCGGAGAAGGTTAGTGGGAAAAGCTGCGGGAGTGGAAGGAGTTCGCGGTTCGGCTTCCAGCCCCGGGGGCAGCAGAGGTGGGGCAGCTACAGTTGCTGTTACTTCTGGCTCCAGGCCCACCTGCTGGGAGGAATTAAGTGGCGGATCAGAGCAGGAGTGCAACAGTCTGCTGAAGATCTAAGCCCAGTCCGGACTGGGGGTTCTTGGGGAAGGAGTAGTGCAGGTCTGACAGAGCTGGCACCTCCCCCCCAAACGTGGAACATAGAACTCGTTAGTCTACAAGCAGTCATACCCCACTGAAAAACTCAAAGGTCAAGTTACTTGGTTGGGAATATGGCCAGGCAGCGAAAACGTGCCCAGATTCAGTCTCAGACTTTGGATTCTGTCTTTGGTCACAAAGAACAAAACATACAGCCTAGAGAAGACAACATAGAGCCTACAACAAAAGCCTCCAAGAAAAACATGAACTGGCCCCAGGCCATAGAAGAACTCAAAAAGGATTTGGAAAAGCAAGTTAGAGAAGTAGAGGAAAAATTGGGAAGAGAAATGAGAAGGATGCGAGAAAACCATGAAAAACAAGTCAATGACTTGCTAAAGGAGACCCAAAAAAATACTGAAAAATACACTGAAGAAAACAACACCTGTAAAATCAGACTAACTCAAATGGCAAAAGAGCTCCAAAAAGCCAATGAGGAGAAGAATGCCTTGAAAGGCAGAATTAGCCAAATGGAAAAGGAGGTCCAAAAGACCACTGAAGAAAATACTACTTTAAAATTTAAATTGGAGCAAGTGGAAGCTAGTGACTTTATGAGAAATCAGGATATTATAAAACAAAACCAAAGGAATGAAAAAGTGGAAGACAATGTGAAATATCTCCTTGGAAAAACCACTGACCTGGAAAATAGATCCAGGAGAGATAATTTAAAAATTATTGGACTATCTGAAGGCCATGATCAAAAAAAAAAGCCTAGATACCATATTTCAAGAAATTATCAAGGAGAACTGCCCTGATATTCTAGAAATTGAAAGAATCCACAGATTGCCTCCTCAAAAGGATCCCAAAAAGAAATCTCCTAGGAATAGTGTTGCCAAATTCCAGAGCTCCCAGATCAAGGAGAGAATACTGCAAGCAGCCAGAAAGAAACAATTTGAGTATTGTGGAAACCCAATCAGAATAACCCAAGATCTGGCAGCTTCTACATTAAGAGATCGAAGGGCTTGGAATGCGATATTCCGGAGTTCAATGGAGCTAAGATTAAAACCCAGAATCACCTACCCAGCAAAACTGAGTATCATGTTCCAAGGCAAAATATGGATTTTCAATAAAATAGAGGACTTTCAAGCTTTCTCAGTGAAAAGACCAGAACTGAATAGAAAATTTGACTTTCAAACACAAGAATCAAGAGAAGCATGAAAAGGTAATCAAGAAACAGAAATTGCAAGGGACTTACTAAAGTTGAACTGTTTTGTTTACATTCCTACATGGAAAGATGATGTGTATGATTCATGAGACCTCAGTATTAGGGTAGTTGAAGGGAATATGCATATATATATATATATATATGTTTATATATATATATAAGTGAATGTGTATGTATGTATATATCTATGTGTATATGTATGTATGTGTATGAATGTGTATATATATATATATGTGTGTGTGTGTGTGTGTTTATATATATATGTAAAAGAGAGAGAGCAGACACAGGGTGAGTTGAAGATGAAGGGAAGATATCTAAAAGAAATAAAATGAAATTAAGGGATGAGAGAGCAACATACTGAGAGAGGGAGATAGGGAGAGATAGAATGGGGTGGATTATCTCCCATAAAGGTGGCAAGAGGAAGCAGTTCTGTGGGAGGAGGGGAGAGGGCAGGTGAGGGGGGAATGAGTGAACCTTGCTGACATCAGATTTGGCCTGAGGGGAATACCATACATACTCAGTTGGGTATCTTACCCCACAGGAAATAAGAGGGAGGAAGATAAAAAAAAATAAAAGGGGGGGATATGATGGAGGGGAGGGCAGATGGGTGTGGAGGTAATCAAAACAAACACTTTGGAAAGGGGACAGGGTCAAGGGAGAAAATTCAATACAGCGGGATAGGTTGGGAAGGAGGAAAATGTAGTTAGCCTTTCACAACATGAGTATTTTGGAAGGGTTATACATCATGATATATGTGTGGCCTAGGTTGAATTGCTCGACTTCTTAGGGAGGGTGGGTGGGAAGGGAAGAGGGGAGAGAATTTGAAACTCTAAGTTTTAAAATCAGATGTTCAAAAAAATTTTTTTTTCATACAACTAAAAAATAAGATACACAGGCAATGGGGCGTAGAAATTTATCTTGCCCTACAAGAAAGGAAGGGAAAAGGGGATGAGAGGGGAGGGGGTGATAGAGGGGAGGGCTGACTGGGGAACAGGGCAACCAGAATATAAGCCATCTTGGAGTGGAGGGGAGGGTAGAAATGGGGAGAAAATTTGTAATTCAAACTGTTGTGAAAATCAATGCTGAAAACCAAACATGTTAAATAAATAAATTTAAATTTAAAAAAAGTGTTTCTTGTAAACAATATATTGTAGGATTATGGTTTTTAATCCATTCTGCTATCTGTCTCCTTTTTATGGGAGAATTCATCCCGTTCACATTCACAGTTATGATTACTCTCTGTATCTTTTCCTCCATCCTATTTCTTCCATTTATGCCTTTATTTCTCCCTTCTGCCTTCCACTCCTCAACAGAGTTTTTCTTTTGACCACCCTCTTCCTTAATTTTCCCTCCCTAATGATACCCCACCTTATCTCACCCTTTTCCCCTTGCTACTTCCTCCCTCACTTCTATCCACTCCATTTTTTCTTTCCCCTTTCCTCTCCTACTGCATGTAACACCAGTTTGATTTCTATACTTATTAGTCTATATTATTCCCTCTTTCAACCAAATCTGATGACAGTAAAGTTTAAACACTACTTTTCTTCCACCCTTCTTTCCCTCTTTCTTTTTGTGTCTCTTCATGTTGCATAATTTACCTTTTTCTACCTCCTCACCTCTTCTCCCAGAACAGGCCCTTTGCATCCCTTAATTATGTTTTTATCATCACATCAGTTGCTTTAAAATGACACTGTCAGTCTGTGCATAACCCTTTCAATTGTCATAATACTGGTACCATTCTCAAGACTGACATATACACACACACACACACACACACACACACACATATATAAGACATATAAATCAATGTAGTCTTATATAAGGATATAAACAATTTAACCTTATTGAATAACATAATTCTATTTTCCCCTTGTTTACCTTTTTATGTCTCTCTTGAGTTTTGTATTTGAAGATCAAATTTTCCATTAGGTTCTGGCCTTTTCATCCAGAAGTTCTGGAATTCCCTTATTTCATTGAATATCCATCTCCTTGCCTGAAAAAATTATGCTCAGTTTTGCTGAGTAGTTGATTCTTGGTTATAGTCCAAGCTCATTTGCCTTCCAACATATCATATTTCAATTAGTCCTTTCTTTTGTTGTAGAAGTTTCAAGATCCTGCGTGATCGTAACTGTAGTCCATGATATTTGAATTGTTTCTTTCTGGATGCTTGCAGTATTTTCTGCTTGACCTGATAATTCTGATATTTGGCTACAATATTTCTTGGAGGTTTCTATCTGGCATCTTTTTCTTCTGTTTTTTTTTTATTCTTTCGATTTTTTTGACTGATTCTTGATGTTGCATAGAGTCATTAGCTCCTACTTGAGCAATTCTAATTTTTAATGTATTATTTTCTTCATTTAGCTTCTCTATGTCCTTTTCTATTTGGTTAATTTTACTTTTCAATGAGACATTTTCTCCATGTATATCCTGAACCTCCTTAACCATTTCACCAATTTTACTTCTTAAATATTTTGTCTCATCAATGACTTTTTTCCCACTTTTTCTTTTACCTCTCTAATTTGTTCTTTTAAAGTTTTCCTTGAGTTCTTCCAGGAATGCTTTTTGGGCTGGAGATCAGTTCACATACCCTTTTGAGGTTTCAGATGTGTGTATAGCATTAATGCTGTCTTCTTCTGAGTTGTTATTTTGATCTTCCCTGTCTCCATAATAGGAATCAATGGTCTTTGGTGTTTTAGTCTGTTTTTTTCATGGTGTGTTTTTCCCCCAGCTTCTAAAGTGGATCTCTGCTTCTGGGGCCCAGGAGCTCTATCCTGAGCTTCTTGAGTTGGGAACTGTGGGCCTGTTCACTGGCTTTGTGTTCTGTGGCCTCTTTTTTCATGAAGTGTTGTGGAGGGGTGGTCTGAGTGCTGGCAGTCTCCTCATCCCCTGAGGCTGCTCTACACCCCAGGTGACCTCACTCTTGTTTGTGCTGGTGTCTGCCACTTCCCCTGGCTATGGGAAGGCATGTCTGGGGTACTGGTGTTGACATTTCCTAGTTCCACCTCCATGGGGCTCAGGAACTCCCACTGTTCTGCTGAGGTGAGTTCTGCTGGTGTATCTCTCTTCCTAATATTCTATTTTTTATTTATTTAATATTTTTAGTTTTCAACGTTGATTTCCACAAGCTTTTGAGTAACAAATTTTTCTCCTCATTTCTACGCTGCTCCCATTCCAATATGGTATATATTGTGATGGCCTTGTTCCCCAGTCAGCCCTGCCCTCTTTCCCCCCACTCCCCACCCCATCCCTTTTCCCCTCACTTTCTTGTAGGGCAGGATAGATTTCTATGCCCTGTTCCCTATATATCTTGTTTCCCAGCTGCATGCAAAAAAAATATTGTTTTAAGCATCTGCTTTTAAATCTATGAGTTCCAAATTCTCTCCCCTCTTCCTTTCCCACACACCCTCCCTAGGAAGGCAAGCAATTCAACATAGATCACACATGTATCATGTAAAACACTTCCACAATGCTCATATTGTTAAAGGCTAACTGTATTTCCTTCCATCCTATCCTGTCCCCCTTTATTCAATTTTCTCCCTTAACCCTGTCCTGTTTCAAAGGTGTTTGCCTTTGATTACCTCCTCCCCATATCTGCCCTCCCGTCTATCATCCTCTCTTTTTTTAATCCCTTTCCCCTTACTTTCCTGTGGAGTAAGCTATCCAATTCAGTATGTTATTTCCTCCTCAGATCAATTCTGATGAGAGTAAAATTCACTCATTCCCCCTCACCTGCCTCTTCTTCCATTCCAACAGAACTGCTTTTTCTTGCAACTTTTATGTGAGATAATTTACCCTATTCTATCTCTCCCTTTCTCCCTCTCTCAATATGTTCCTCTCTCACCCCTTAAATTTGTTTCATTTTTTTAGATATCATCCCTTCTTATTCAACTCACCCTGTGCCCTCTGTCTATATTCCCTTCAATTCCCCTAAAACTGAGAAAGGTCTCATGAATTACACAGACAATCTTTCCATGTAGGAATGTAAACATAACAGTTCAACTTTAGTAAGTCCCTTATGAATTCTCTTGCTTGTTTACCTTTTCATGCTTCTCTTGATTATTGTACTTGAAGTCAAATTTTCTATTCAGCTCTGGTCTTTTCACTGAGAAAGCTTGAAAGTCCTCTGTTGTATTGAAAATCCATACTTTGCCTTGGAGCATTATACTCAGTTTTGCTGGCTAGGTGATTCTTGGTTTTAATCCTATTTCCTTTGACCTCTGGAATATCATATTCCAAGGCCTTCGATCCCTTAATGTAGAAGCTCCTGGATCTTGTGTTATCCTGATTGTGTTTCTACAATATTCAAATTGTTTATTTCTGGTTGCTTGCAGTATTTTCTCTTTGACCTGGAAACTGTGGAATTTGGCAACAATATTCTTAGGAGTTTTCTTTTTGGGATCTTTTTCAAGAGGCAATTGGTGGGTTCTTTCAATTTGTATTTTACCCTCTGGTTCTAGAGTATCAGGGCACTTTTCCTTGATAATTTCTTGAAAAATGATGTCTAGGGTCTTTTTTTATCATGGCTTTCAGGTAGTCCAATAATTTTTAAATTATCCTGGATCTATTCTCCACATCATTGGTTTTTTCCAATGAGGTATTTCACGTCGTCTTCCATTTTTTCATTCATTTTGTTCTGTTTTATAATATCTTGGTTTCTCATAAAGTCACTAGCTTCCACTTGCTCCTATCTAATTTTTAAGGTAATATTTTCTTCAGTGGTCTTTTGGACCTCCTTTGCCATTTGGCTGATTCTACCTTTCAAGGCATTCTTCTCCTCATTGGGTTTCTGGAGCTCTTTTGACATTTGGGTTAGTCTATTTTTAAGGTGTTATTTTCTTCAGTATTTTTTGGGTCTCCTTTAGAAAGTCATTGACTTGTTTGCATTGTTTTGTTGCATCACCCTCATTTCTCTTCCCAATTTTTCCTCTACTTCTCTTACTTGCTTTTCCAAATCCTTTCTGAGCTCTTTCATGTCCTGAACCCAGGTCATTTTTTCCTGGAAGCTTTTGATGTAGGCTCTATGACTTTGTTGACTTCTTCTGGCTGTATTTTGTGTTCTTCTTTGTCACCAAAAAAGGAATCTAGAGTTTGAGTTTTAGTGTGAGTTTCAGTCTGAGTTCATTTTCGCTGCCTGTTCATGTTCCCAGCCAACTACTTGAGCCTTGAGCTTTTTTGTCAGGATATGACTGCTTGTAGAGTAGAGAGTACTTTGTCCCAAACTTTAGGGTCCAAGCCCTGCTGTTTTACAGAGCTACCTCTATTCCACAGTCACCCCAGGCTCTGTAAATACAGATCCAAGCGGGGCACATCAAGAGAATCTGCCTTTGTGCCCACAAAGAGCTCCTTGTACTCCCACTCTGATCTGCTGGTAGATTCCTCCCACCATGTGACCCCAGCGACTCAGGAAGCCACTGACACTGGCACTCTGGAGGCAGCCTCAGGAGTTTCCTGCTGCTGTTATGGCCACCACTGCACCACTTCCTCCACTCCCAGAGTTGCAGCCTCCAGCTCTGAACTCAATCCCACAGTTTCCCCCTAACCTGCCCTTCAGCTTTTGTGGGTTGAGAAGTCTGGTGACTGCCACAGCTCAGTGTTTCATGGCCCCAAGGCCTATTCTGGCTGGCTGACTCAAGGTCTGGTCTGTCCCAGCATGGCCCATGTGGGGTAGCCCTCTGCTCTCAGCACTGCTTGATAGACCCTTCCCAGTGACCATCCAGCCTCTCTGGGCTGGATGCCTATTTCCCTTTGGTATTGTGTGGCTTCTGCAGGTCTATAATTTGTTCAGAGTCATTTTTACAGGTTTTTGGAGGGATTTGGGGGGCAGCCTATGCAAGTCCCTACTTTCCAACTACCATCTAGTTCCTGCTCCTTATATCTCTCTTCCTGCACTAGTGTTTTTCTGCCCCCAAAAGAAGGGCCCTCTCCCCAACTTCTCCCACTAAAAGGCTACTGAAACCCCACTTTTGGCCCCTCTATTTCAGAGTTTCTCCCAAGGGAATGTTATCTGAGTGAGGAAGGAAAGTATGAGAGACATTTTACCTGGTCATCATGGCTCCCAGAAGTTCAAGAAGGTTAGTTTCAAACTTATAGACTGTGGTCTGGAGGCCTCAAGGGTAGCTGCTCCCATGTCAGCAGGCTCTGAGCTGGTGTCTCCCATAGCTATAACAGACTGCTGTCTGCTGAGAGGCCTGGAGATCCATCACCACTGTAGCCAGTACTTCTGCCCTGAGCCTGCTCCTGCTCCCACATTTTGCATGCCCACTAGTCTCCCAGACCAGCACACTTTCTGGGGTCCTCTGCTGTTTCCAGTTGGTGTGGTCTGGTGCCATTCCATGGCTGGTGTTCTTGCCTCTCTCAGTCTACTATTGGCTTCTAACTCAAATCTCAGATTAACTTTTTGGGACTTGTCTGTCAAAATTTGAGAGAGAGCTCCAGTAGTTCCCTCCTTTCACAGCACCATCTTGACTCCACCCCCTCAAAAAGGAATTTTAAATTCTAACAAGAGAGGTAGAAAAAAATAGTAAAAGAAATGAGAGCTATGCAGGAGAGTCAACAGCTTGGAAAATGAAGGACAAAAAAATTGACTGAAGAAAACAATGCCTTAAAGCAGAACCGTCCAAAATGTAGCCAGCAGGCTGCATGTGGCCCACAGTGCAATTTATGTGGCCCACCTACAAACACAGAAATTTACATAAATGATTTAGTAAACAAAGCTGAGCTACCACAGAGCTCTCACTAAAATGGCAAATCAAAATTATATTGTCTAGTGTTTCAATAAAAACCTAAGGTTGGAGAGCCCTGCCTTAAAGTGTACAATTGGCCAAATTGATGGAGAAGGTGGGGATCCATTGAAGAAAACAACTCCTTAAAATGTAAAATTGGGCAAATGGAAAATTCACTGGTGTGAAGAACTCTTTGAAGAGTAAAATTGATCAAATAGAAAAAGAGGTACAAAAGCTAACTGGAAAAAAATAATTTCTTAAAAATTAGAATTAGGCAAATGGAAGTTAATGATTCTATGAGACATCAAGAATCAGTCCAAAAAAATCCAAAGAATGAAAAAATATAAAAAACTAAAATATCTCTTTGGAAATAAAATAACTGACCTGGCGAATAGAAATAGGAGAGATAATTTGAGAATTATTGGTCTACCTGAAAGCCACAATTAAAAAGAGATCTTGGACAGCATCTTTAAGGAAATTATTAAGGAATATTGCCCCAATATCCTAGAACCAGAGGGTAGAATAGTCAATGAAAGAATCCAATGGTCACCTCATGAAAGAGATTTCAAAATGAAAACTCCAAGGAATACTGTAGATAAAATTCAGAATTATCAGGTCAAGGAGAAAATACTGCACACACTCAGAAAGAATCAATTTAAATATCATGGATCTACTATCAGGATCACACAAAACCCAGCAGCTTCTACATTGAGGGATCAGAGTCTTGGAATATGACATTTGGAAAGGCAAAGGAGCTTGGATTACATTCAGAAATCAACTACCCAGCAAAATGAGCATAATCTTTCAGGAGAAAAGACAGACATTCATGGAAAAAAGGGAATTTCAACCATTTCTGATGGAAAAAAATAGAGCTGAATAGAAAATTTGTTCTTCAAATACACAACTCAAGAAAAAAACATGAGAAATTGAAGTAATTATAGAAAGTAAAGAAACTAAGTTCTCACTCTGTGCAGATGATATGATGGTATACATAGAGAATCCTAGAGAATCAAATAAAACACCACCTGAAAAAATTAACAACTTTAGCAAAGTTGTAGGAAATAAAATAAACCCAGATAAATCATTGGCATTTCTATATATTATTTAAAAAGCCCAGCAATATGAGAGAGAAAGAGAAATTCCATTTAACGTAACTGTAGACAATATAAAATATTTAGGAGTTCACCTCCCAACACAAAACCGGGAATTATATATGACAACCACTAGGAAAAAAACAAACAAAAAACATCACACTTATAAAGTCGGATTTAAATAATTGACAAAATCTGTTGCTCATAGATAGGCTGAGCTTATAAGATACAAATGACAATTCTACTTAAACTAATTTTATAATTATGTGTCATATGAATCAAACTACTACAAATTATTTTATACAGCTGGAAAAATTTTGCCAAATATCAAGGCAATCAATGAAATGAAATGAAATGCAAGTGAAAGTGGCATAGCCAAAGTAGATCTAAAACTGCATTATAAAGCAACAAGCATCAAAAGTACTTGGTCCTGGTTCATAAATAGTGGTGAGTTGAGACAAGATGGAGGAGTAAAAGCAGGGACATGCTTGAGCTCTCCCCCAAACCTCTTAAAATACCTGTACAAAATGACTCTAAAGAAATTCTAAAGCTACAGAACCCACAAAATGACAGAGTGAAATAAATCTCCATCCCAAGACAACCTGGAAGGTAGACAAGAAAGGTCTATCACACCATACAGAGCTGAGCTGCATTGGCACAGAAGGGGCTGGAGCAGGCCTCATGAGACTGAATCACTGGTAGCTGTGGTGGTTTCCACACTTCTCAACCCACAGGGGCAGCATAGGTCAGCGAAAATTTTTGTTGGACCTAGGTGTGATTGGAACACAGCCTGGCCCCATACCTAAGGTGGTGTGTTGGTAGTCAAAATGGGCTCTGAGCACTTAGATTAACCAAGTGCCCTTGAAGAGTTTGGCCTTTATTCTCTTGATTAAATTAGGAGACCTTGATGACCTCTTTGCCTCAAGGTAAAGCCTAGTTTACGTTGGTTTGAGTGACATGTTTGTGATATCAGAGGCTTTTAGACCACATGGGTTTAAATCACCTTTTTGTGATGATTTTAGGTCATGTGAGTGAGTGGCATGTATGACTCACCCTTGCCCCTGAAAAAGATATAAAACCAGGGGTTGGCTTTCTCTTTTTTGGAGCTCTGACCCACAGCAGTGGTGGCACATGTGAGTCTGAGCCAGCCCTTGTTATGAGCTTCTGGGATGAACTTAGATGTTGGTAACTCTGAATTGTATTTGGCCTGTTGGTCGATGTTTGTAATTTGTTTGTATTTGCTCTGAAATTCAGGGTGCTGGCTTTTTCCCCTGAACTAAGTGAATGGTATTTGTATGCTGAATTAAAGTATGCTTGTTAACCCCTCAATGTTGCTTTCATAATAAAGCAGATCAAAAGAGCCTGAGCTTGCAGTGTTCTGTGAGCTAGTTGTTGTTGACTTTACACCCCCCGCAGCAGCTGCTAGGCGGATTGTTGAAACTGGTGGAGGAGGAGCAGTTGGCGGTGGTGGCAGCAGCAGAAGCTACTGCTTCTGGAGCTCCAGGCTCACAGATGATGCGGGGATCAAGTGGCTAATCAGAGGGGGATTGAAGGGATCTCTTTGCTGGTGCTGAGGCAGGATCCTCTTCCTTTGCCATGCTTGGATCTGGGTTGCAGTCCTGGGCTATGGTCCTGGTGTGAGGAGGAGTGCTAGTATGGCAGAGCTTGTGGAAGCTGTGGAGAGAGAATCCTCCTCACAATTTCAAGGCAGATCTGTGGACTGATTTTTTTTATATGAGGTGATCAGACTTGTGAGATCTATGAAGAAGGGAAGAATTTATGATGAAATGAGAGATTGAAAACATTATTAAATTCAAAAGGGATCATATTGATTGCACTAAATTAAACATAATTTGAGGACAGAGGCAAGATGGTGAAATAAAGGCAGAGAATTACCTGAGCTCTCCCCCAAAGCCCTCCAAATACCTCTAAAATGACTAAAGAATTCTAGGGCACAGAATCCATAAAAGAGTAAAATGATTTTTTAGCACGAGACAACTTGAAAGTTCAGCAGGAAATGTCTGTTGCTCCCCATTGAGATTGGAGCACTGTCCAGCACAGGCCATGCTGAGTGGAAGCAGTGGCAATTTCCAGACCTCTCAGGCCAGAGACCCTATAGACATCTTAGAAGGTCAGCAGGAAAAGTCTGTTACACCTGGGTAAGTGTAGAGCCCAATAAAACACAGACCATGACAGCATAACATAGCACTTCTGGAGCTCTCAGCCAACAGAGAGTAATGAGGTCAAGTGGCTGGTGAGAAGGAAATTACAGGGGTCACTTTGCTAGCCCTGAGGCAAAACTCTGTTGCTTTGCTGATACTTGGATACAGGTTACAGTGCTGGGTGATAGTCCAAGGGTGAGGAGGTGCACTAGGGTAGTAGCACTTGTAATGAAACCGGAGAGGGGACCCTCCTCAAATTTGCAGAGCAGAAAAGAGTGCTTATGGTCACTCATGGACCACACCAAGTGAGAAGAAGACTAAACACCACTCCTTAGATCATACCACCCTGGGAGAACTGAAAATTTACAGGTGCCTAGAGGTTTATGTAAAAACAGCTGCACAAAACCCCTGAAATTTGGGCCAGTGCTTCCTCCACCCTGTAAGCAGAGTACTACTTTAACAAACAGTTAAAAGTAAACTAATTGGCTGGGGAAATGAGCAAACAATGGAAAACAAAAACAAAAATATCTGACTATTGACAGTTACTATGGTGACAAGGAAGATCAAAACACACACTCAGAAGATAATAAATTCAAAGTTCCTACATCCAGAACCTCCTAGTAAAATCTGAATTGGTCTCAGGCCATGGAAGAACTCAAAAAGGATTTTGAAAATCAAGTAAGAAAGGTAAAGGAAAAATTTGGAAGGGAAATAAGAATGATGTAAGAAACTTATGATAAACAAGTCAATAGCTTGCTAAAGGAGAGCTCAAAAAGTGCTGAAGAAAATAACAGCTTTAAAATTACACTAACCCAAATGGCAAAAGAGGTCCAAAAAGCCAAAGAGCAGATGAATGCCTTAAAAAGGAAAATTGGCCAAATTTTCTAGGACATCCAAAAGCTCACTGAAGAAAATAATCCCTCAAAAATTAGGATGATACAAATGGCAAATAATGATTCTATGACAAATTAAGAAAACTAAAACAAAAACAAAAGAATGAAAAAATAGAAGACAATGTGAAATATCTCATTGGAAAAATAATTGACATGGAAATAGATACAGCATAGATAATTTAAAAATTATTGGATTACCTGAAAGCCACGGTCAATAAAAGAGCCTAGACCTCATCTTTCAAGAAATTGTCAAGGAAAACTGCTCCAATATTTTAGCACTAGATGGTAAAACAGAAATTGAAAGAATCCAGTGATCACCTCCTGAAAGAAATCCAAAAGATTAAAACTGCCAGCAATATTATAGCCCAATTCCATAGTTCCCAAGTGAAAGAGAAAATATTGCAAGCATCAAAAAAGAAAGAATTAATGGATCATGGAGCCACAGAAAGTATACAAAGATTTAGCACCTTCTACAATATAGGATCAGAGGTTTTGGAATATGATATTCCAGAGGGCAAAGGAGGTAGGATTGAAAACAAGAATCACTTACCCAGCAGAACTGAGTGTAATCTTTTAACCTTAAACCTCATTACATATAATAATTGCTGATGGCTTTAGTTACATGCTACTTATCATTTTAGGGAAAACTCCATTTATTCCTATGTTTTTAGTGTCTTTAATAGGAATGGGTGTTGAATTTTTTTTCGAAAGCTTTTCCTGCATCTATTGAGATAATCATATTATTTCTGTTAATTTTGTTCTTGATATGGTCAATTATATTTAGAGTTTTCCTAATATGAAGTAACCCTGCTATTACCCTCATGATAGGTTGCTATGATCTCTTTGCTAATGTTTTATTTAAAATTTTTTGCATCAACATACATTAGAGAGATTGGCCTATAATTTTCTTTCTTTTTTGACTCTTATTGGTTTAGGTATTACCATGGTATTTGCATCAAAAAAAGCATTTGGTATCCCCCCTTCTTCACCTAGTTTTCCAAAAAGTTTAAAGAGTATTGGAGTTAATTGTTCTTTAAATATTTGGTAGAATTCACTTGTAAATTCATCTGACGCTGGAGATTTTTTCTTCAAGATTTCATTGATGGCTTGTTAATTATTTTTTAAACATGGTTATCTAAGTATCTATTCCCTCTTCTGTTAATCTGAGCAATTTATGTTTTTGTAAATATTCACCCATTTCGCTAAGATTTTCTGATTGATTGCCATACAGTAGAGCAAAATAGCTCCTGATTATTGTTTTAATTTCCTTTTCATTGGTGGTGAATTCATCCTTTTAATTTTTGATAATGGTAATTTGGTTTTCTTCTTTCTTTTGTTAATCAAATTAACCAAATGTTTATCAATTTTATTGTTTTATTATTTTTTTAGAAAACCAGCACTTAATTTTATTTTTTAGTTCAATTGTTTTATTACTTTCACTTTTATTAATTTCTTCTTTAGTTTTCAGAATTTCAAGCTTGGTATTTAATTGAGAATTTTTAATTTGTTCTTTTTCTAGCTTTTTTAAACTCCTCTTTCTCTATTTTATTCATTTAAGTATTTAGAGATTTAAAATTTACCCTAAGAACTGCTTTGGTGGCATCCCATAATTTTTGATACATTATCTCATCATTGTCGTTCTCATGGAAAAGGTTATTGATTGTTGCTATTAATTGTAGTTCGATCCACTCATTCTTTAGGATTAGATTAATTATTTTCCAATTAATTTTTGTCTATCTTTCAATGGCCCTTAATTACATGTAATTTTTTATTGCATTATGATCTGAAAAGGAAACATTTAATATTTCTGCCTTTCTGAATCAGATTGTGAGGTCAATTTTTGCATAGGTGTCATGTACTGCTAAGAAAAAGGTATATTTTTCTATCCCTATTCAGTTTTCTCCAGAGGTCTACCATATAAAACTTTTATAAGATTTTATCCCCCATCTTAGCTTCTTTCCTGTTTATTCTGTGGTTAGATTTATCTAGTTCTGAGAAGGGTTGGTTGAAGTTCCCCACTAGGATAGTTTTGTTGTCTCTTTCTTCCTAAAACTTACTTAACTGCTACTCTAAGAATTTGGATCTTATAACACTTGGTGCATATGTTTAGTATTGATATTACTTCATTGTCCTTTTATCAAGATGTAGTTTCCTTCCTTATTTCTTTTAATTAGATCTAGTTTTGCACTTTCAAGAATTCTTAATTTAAAGACCAGTGCTAAATAGAAAATTTCACTTTCTAATACAAAACATCATGAGAAATATAAAAAGGTAGACAGCAAATGGAAATTATAAGGTACTAAATAAGGTTAAACTTTTTATATTCCTACATGCTAAGATGATATTTGTAAGTGATAAGACTTTTCTAATTGTTAGGGTAGTTAGAAGGGGTATGTACAGAAGGCACTGTTTTGAGGTGACTATGACGGGATTATATGTAAAAACAAAAATAATTCATCAGAGAGGAATGTACTGGGAGAAAGAGAAAGGGTGAGGTAGAATGAGGTAAATTATCTCACATAAAGGAGGCAAGAAAAAACTTTTACAGTGGAGGTCAATGGTCAGGGGTAGTGAGTAAACCTCTCATTAGAATTGGTTTAAAGAGGAATAACAAGTAACTCAATTGGGTTGAGAAATCTATTTTACCCTACAGGAAAGTAGGAGGTGAAGGGTATAAGAGAAGGTGGGAAGACAGGTTGAGGGAGGAGATAGTAAGAAGCAAAATAATTTTAAGAAAGGAGAGAGTAAAAGGAGAGAGATTAGAATATATGGAAGAGAATAGGAGGAAGGGCAACACAGTTAGAAATAGTAATTGTAAAAAAAAAATTATTGAAGCAAGTTTGTCAGATAAAGGACTCATCTCTCTATCATACAGAGAACTGAGTCAAATTGATAAAAACAAGAGCCATTCTCCAAATTGTAAATGATCAGAAGATATGAACAGTTTGGGGATGAAGTAATCAAAGCTATCTACAGACACATGAAAAACAATCACTCTAACTCACTATTGACTGCAGAAATTCAGATTAAAACAGTTCTGAGATACTATCAGATTGGCTAATAGGATGGTAAAAGTAAATGATGAATATTGGATAGGATTTGGGGAAAATGGGACATTAGTGCACTGTTCATGGAGGTGTGTGCAGATTCAAACATTCTGCAGAGCACTTTGGAACTGTGTGCAAAGGGCTATAAAACCCTTTGACCTCTCAATACCATTACTAGGTGTGTATCCCAAAAGAGATATAAAAGGAAAGGACCTATATGTACAAAAATATTTATAGCAGTTCTTTTCTGGGGCCAAAGAATTAAATATTGAGCAGATGCCCATCAATTGGGGAACTGGAAGAAATAGTTGTGGTATGTGTTTTGATGCAACACTATTTTACTATAAGAAATTATGAGCAGGATGCTCTCAAAAAACCTGAAAAGACTTGCATGGGCTGAAGCAAAGTGAAATGCACTGTGTGCAAAGTAACATCAATATTGTAAGATCAGTTGTGAATGGCTTAGCTATTCTTAGCAATACAATGATCCAATGCAACTCTGAAGTGCTTATAATGGAAAACGCTGACCAACCCCAGAGAAAAATCTGATGGTGATGAATATAGATTGAAGGATACTTCTTTAAATTTATTTTTCTTGAGCTATAAGGATATGTTGTGCATGACTACACATTTATAACCTATATTGAATTGATTGCCTTCTCAATGGGAGGTGGGCAAGGAGGAAGAGAAAGAAAATGGAACTCAAATTTTTTGAAAAGTTAAAAATTGTTTTTACATGTAATTGAGGAAAAATAAAATACTAAAAACTACACTAAAAAGTTTTTGCACAAAGCCAGTGCAACCAAGAAGGGAAACAGAAAGCAGGAAACCAGTTTTTATAGCCAGCATTTCTTATAAAGGCCTCATTTCTAACATAGATAGAGAAGAGAGTGAAATTTGTAAGAATACAAGTCTTTCCCCAATTCATAAATGGTCAAAGGCTATGAGCAGGCAGTTTTCAGATGAAGAAATTAAAGCTATCTATGGTCTTATAAAAATGCTCTAAATCACTATTGATTAGAGGGATGCAAATCAAAACAACTCTGAGGTACTACTTCAGAACTATTATATTGGCTAATATGATAAAACAGGAAAATAACAATTGTTGGAGAAGATGTGTAAAACTTAGAACAATAATGCATTATTGGTGGATTTGCGAATTGATCCGATCATTCTGGGGAGCAATTTGGAATTAGGTACAAATAACAACCAAACCGTGCATACCCTTTGATCCAGCAATACCATTACTAGTTCTGTATGCCAAAGGGATCATTGAAAAGGGGAAAGGACCCATATGTTCAAAAATATTTATAGCATATCTTTTTGTGATGGCCAAGAACTGGAAATTGAGGGGATGTCCATCAATTGGGGAATGGCTGAAGAAGTTATGGTATATGAATGTAACAGAATGCTATTTTTCCATAAGAAATGATGGACAGGAATATTTCAAAAAAAAACCTGGAAAGACATACATGAACTGTTGCTGAGCAAAGTGAGCAGAACCAGCAGAACATAGTACACATTAACAGCAACATCATGCAGTGACCAAATTTGATAGACTTAGCTCTTCTCAGCAATGCAATGACGTAAGACACTTCCAAAAGATTCATAATGGAAACTGTTGTCCACATCCAGAAAAAGAACTATGGAGTCTGAATGCAAACCGAAGCACACTATTTTCTCTATCTTTTTTGGTTCTTCTTTCTTACTGTTTTTCTCTTTGGTTCTAATTCTTCCTTACACCATGATTAATGTGTAAATATGTTTAATATGAATGTATATATGTAGAGCCTATTTCAGATTGCATGCCATCTTGGAGAGGCAGGAGTTGAGGGAGCAGGAAAATTTGGAACTCAAAATCTTATAAAAGTGAGTGTTGAAAACTAAAAAAGAAATAAATAAAAAGAAAAAAATAAGCGAAAAAAGGGGACATATTGGTTGTAGCAGCAAATCTGAGAAGACTTCTGCGGCATCATTGCCTTTCCCTGACACTAATTAGAGAGAGAGAGAAAGGATAGATGATAATACATGCCACAGAGTGCATCACAACATCTGGCACACCATTATAGAATGTCTATGATTTCAAAAGTAAACCAAAAAAATCTAAAGAACCATGCTTGTTCTCTTCTCATATTTTGAGAAGGGTAACTTCAATATGTGCATAGATCATTCTCATAAAGAACCCAGAAAGGTTAAAAAGTTGGTCTATAGTTAAACTAATTGATTTTTTTTGTTAATCTTTTTAAAGCAATCTTGTCACCTTTATTTTCTTTTGCCTTTCTCTCAGTAGCTTCTTTTCTTTGGTATATCGAGTAGAGTTCAGCCTTCAGTGCTTTGAAGATTGTTTCTCCAGCATGGGTTGCATCAATATATATTTGATCTGGTTCAGGGAATCTTCCTCATTCTGTCTTCCTAAATGCCATTTCTATTTCCTCATATAGCACAGGGAGAAATGAGGTGTTAGGGTCCATATGTGATGATTCCTCTGTCACTGATGATTAAAATAGATTATAGAAAAGTTGACAAATTTGTTCCAATTTACATCTACTTGTCCTCCTGCCAGTTAAATCTACAAATTCTCTTGGGATGATGTTACTCATTTAGGTCTCATGCCAAGATTTCTATAGACTTTTTATCAGTTCCACCTCTTTTACTTGTTTTAGAACTAGCTACTGCTCATAGTTTTCTGCCACTTCCTCTATAGTATATTACAAATGCATGTATGTTCTAAAACTGTATTGTCCTTGACTGTCACCTCTCCCCATTTCTCAAGGAGATAAGCATTCCCTGGTTCAGAAATTTTCTTAGCTTTTTTTATCCTCCTATATACTCACAGAATATGCTTCCTCTCCTCTCATTTGCTTCTCACGCATTTGCAATCTGGCTTCTGACCTCATCAATTGAACTGAAACTACTTTCCCCAAAGTTATGAACAATCACTTTATTTCAATTTCTGATCATCTTTTATTCAGTCCTTTTTCCTTCGTTACCTCTCTGCTGCTTTTGACACTGCTGAACACCCCCTCTTGCTAATATTCTTTCTTCTATGACATTTCATGATACTGCTCTCTCCTTGTTATCATCATTCCTACTTTTCAAATTTACTTTTTTTTGCCATAAAATCATGTAAATCACAAACTTTTAACTATGGTTTACCCTAAAGGGGTAATATGTCACCAGATATATTCTCTTATCTCTCTAAACTCTACCTCTTGGTGACCTCATCAACTCCTATGATATTAATTATCATCTCTAGTCAGATGACTCACATATTTACATGTCCAGTCCCAGTTTTGGAAATTTGCTCCATATGATCAATTACCTATTAGACATTTCAAATTTGACATCCTGCAGATACCTGAAAAGAAACACATTCAAAAAGGAACTATTGTCTTTTCTTGAAATTCATTCTCTGATGAACTTCCTTATATATGAACAAGGGCACCACCATCTCTCAGGTTTGTAAACTCAGTATTATCCTTATCCTACATCTTCATCATGCAATATATCCAATCAGTTCCAAAATCTTGCCATTTCTATATCTCCAACATCTCTGGAATTTGATGCCACTCACTACTCACACAGTGGCAACCTTCATTAATATTTTCACCACCTTTCACCTGGACTATTTTGATGCCCTTCTAATTGATCTCCATAACTCAACTTTCTGCCTCCTTTGTTGCTCCAATTACAAAGTTATATTCCAACATACAGAAATGACCATGTCACTCCCCTACTCATTAAAATCCAGTGGCTTCCTTTTGTCACTAGAATAAAATAAGTGTTTCTCTCTTTGGTTTTGGAAACCCTTCACAATTTGCTTTTCACATTTTTTCAGCCTTTTTATACATTATTGGTCTTTTCATACTGTGCCATCAAGTCAAATTGGCCTTCTCTCTATTTCTTACTTAAATAATTTCATTTTCCATTTAATATACCTTTGCTTCCTCTATCTACAACCATCCCCAATGAGGCAGTTGGTGACATAGTAGATAGAGAATTATGCCTGGAATCAGGAAAGCCCTAAATTCAAATCTGACTTTAAACACTACTATCTGTATAACCCTAGAGAAGTCACTTTACCTCTCTTTTCCTCATTTTCCTCAATTGTATAATGGAGATAATAGCACCTAACTTCCAGGGTTGTTTAGAGAATCAAGTGACTTAATATTTATTTTTTACAAAGTGCTTAGCACAGTGTTTGTCATATACAGGTTCTTTGTAAATGATTAGTCTCCTACTTCCATGTACGAGGAGGCTCTAAAATACTTCCAAATGGCACAACAAGCGCATCCAAACTTCTACAGCAAAAATTTGCTTTTCTTGGGAAAGACTTTTTTGAAGTTAAAAAAAAAGCAAAAGGTTTGCTGACTTTTGGTTATTGAAAGCCAAGGACTACCCAGCTCACACAGAGGAGGACAAGCAGGTGAAAAAGAAGCTGCCCAGCTGCTCAAAACTGTTGGTGACAAAGATTAACAATTTTACTCAGAATAAATCAGCACATGAAATATTTCTAATAAATGTCTTTTCATTGAGTTAATCATGTCACAGCCAGACCAGCTGCCATAACTAGCTGATGAGCAAGGCAAATATTAGGCATTCCAGCTTCCACTCTCCACAGTACAATCAGTCCTTGATGATGGGAAAGGTAACCTCTACAGAAAGGTACTGAGACAGAATGAAAATGCTCACTGTCCAAGTAGTGATTTTGCAGTGGAAATTCCATCCATAATCATTTGGTGAGGGAACATGTGTGAGAAGTGCCATATAAGAAGCAACTTGGGATATAACCAGTTAACCAAAACAAGATCTTGAAAATAATAATCAATAGTCATAAAACATTTATTAAGTTCCAGCTGTGTGCGAGGCACTGCTAAGCACTGATTTCAGGTAAAATGGTGCTTTTGATGTTCAACACTTTTGTCCACAGGTATTAATTATCCTACTTGTCTCTGCCATTTTAAGTATAAAACCTTAATTTGTGACTATTCAACTGATTGACTATTAATAAATCAAGTTCCATTGGAAAAATCTCTATCCCTGCCACACCTAGAGTTCAGTTTTCTCACCTATAGCTCATAGAATTTTTCATTTCCTTCAATTTCAGCTTGATCACTGCCATGTACCTAAACCTTTCCTAAGCAGGTAAGCAGTACTGTGGATGGAGAATTGGGCTAAGAGTCAAGAATCCCATTGCTCAGATTCTTGCTGAGTAATTCTGCCAAGACACTTAAACTTTCTCAGTCTTGGTTTCTTAATGATAATAATAATAATAACAACAACAATAATAGTAACACATATATTTTGTATACATACATATATAATACATAATTTTGCATACATGTATAATTTTGCAAATATTAAAATAATCTAAAAATGCTAGTTATTCTTAGTACAATTGATCAACTTTCAGTGGCCTTCTTTCCTAAATAATTTCTTCAACTACTTTGAATTTATTTTATATTCATTCTGTGTATATTTATTCTTCACATGCATATTCATGTAGATGTTTCTATTAATAGAATATATATGGTCATTTTGTATCCCTAGAGCCTAGCATATTGCATGACACACAGCACTCAAAAAATGTTTCCTTCCTGTTACCTAGCAATACCACTCCTAAGGCTGTATACCAAAGAGATCATACAAATAGGAAAAGAATCCATATACACAAAAATATTTATAACAGCTCCTTTTGTGGTGGCCAAGAATTGGAAATTGAGGGGATGCCCATCAATTGGTGAATATCTGAACAAGTTGTGGTATATTAATGTAATGGAATACTATTGTGCTAAAAGAAATGATATGTAGGTGGACTTCAGAAAAACCTGGAAAGACTTACATGAACTGAGGTTAAGTGAGAAGAACCAAGACAAAGCTGTACACAGTAACAGCCACATTGTCAGTGACTAACTTTGATAGACTTAGCTCTTCTCAGAAAGGCCAAGATGTAAAACAACTTCAAAAGACTCATGATGGAAAATGCTATCCACATCCAGAGAAAGAACTGTGGAGTCTGAATGCAGATTGAAGTGCCCTATTTCTTTTCTCTCTTTTTTTCTTTTCTTTTGTTTTCTTTATTGTAATTAACCCCATTCATTCTAACTCTTCTTTACAACATGACTAATGTGAAAATATGTTTAATAGCAATGTATATGTATAGCCTATATTAGATTGCATACCGTCATGGGGAGGGAGAAAGGGAAAGAGGCAAAGAAAATTTGAAACCTGAGAAAATTCTGGGAAGATGGCCGAGTAGGTCAGAAAATTCCAAGATCTCAAGATTTTCCCCCCAAAAATTGTTAAAATAGCACCTTAGGGAGAACAAAGTGTGAGTGGAGATGAAGAAGAAGAGGGGCACAACCAGGATCTTCCTGGGACAATTTGAGAACATTTGATGAAAAGTCCCAGGGTGAGGTTTGGTCCCTGAAAGAATAAACACCTCCAGCCTAGGTTCCTTTTTAACGACAAGAGGCAGGTTGATTAAATAACTAGCTGCAAGTCCTCAGGTTAGTTGGTTTGAGAGGTTGTCTTGGCCCCAGCCGAAAGAACTTTTCACCCTGGGATAGTGAGGGGAGTTGGGCATTTGAGCCCAGGAAGATTGAGGGAACCTCTGCTGATGAGGAACACCAAACCCCACTGTGCTGTGAAGAATGATGAGAGGGGTGAGAAGGAAGCAGCACAGGCCTGGTGAGTGTAGAAGCAATGGGTCAGAAAGCCCCTGGCTGTGGGCACTTAGAGGAAATTAGAGGTTTGGCTTTGGTTCCAGGCTAGAAAGCACAACTGAAAATCTGGGGCAAGAGGCATGATTTCCCAAACCCCAGGGCTTGAGGTGATTACAAAAATCAAGCTATTACCACAAAAAAAAATGGACAGGCAAAGGAGAAAGAATCCAATCTTAGAAAGCTATTGCAGGAATAGAGATGACCAGAGTTCATCTTCAGAGGAGGATATTGAAGTAAAGCCCCAAAGAGTAATGTCAAAAGGTCACCTGCCCAAAAAGAACTTATGGAAGATCTTTAAAAAAGACTTTAAAAATCAAATGACAGAGATGGAGGAAGAACTAAAAAAATAATAATCCAACAAAAACAAGAAGACTATGAAAGGAAAGTCAACCAACTAGAAAAGGAGATCCAGAATCTTAAGAGTAAAATGACACCTTGAAAATTAGAATTGGGCAAAGTGAAGCCAGTGAAATTATAAGAGATCAAGAAATAATTAAACAAAATATGAATAATGGAAAAAATAGAAGAGAAAGTGAAATATCTCATAAGAAAATCAATAGATTTGGAGAATAGATCAAGAAGAGAAAATATAAAAATAATTGGACTAACTGAAAGTTATGATAAATAAAAAGAATCTTGATACAAAAATACAAGAAATAATTAAAGAAAATTGTCCTGAAGCATTAGAACAAGGCAGGGAAGTATAAATAAAAAAAAATCCATTGATCATCACTTAAAAGAGATCCTATGTGGAAAAATCATAAGAATATCATAGTCAAATTCCAAAACTCCCAGCTCAAGAATAAAATATTAAAAGCATCCAGATTAAAACAATTTAAATATGATGTTGCCACAATTAGAATTACACAAAACCTAGCAGCAGAGACATTTAAGGACCAGAGGCCATGGTACACAATATATTGAAGAATTACAGACCTGCAGATCTGGCTGAAAATGTCATACTCAGAAAATTTAAGTATTATTTGAATGAAAAAAAATGGACATTTGATAAACTCTCAGATTTTCAAGACTTTATTAAAAAGTCCTTAACTTAGTAGAAGATTTGAGATACAAGAACCAAGAGATACATAAGGTATGAGATTCATAAAGACAAACTGTGGACCTTTTTTATAATGTAATATGTAAAATATATGTCTAAGATTCTTAATAATTGGAAAGCTCATAAGAAAGAGAGGGGGTAAACCTGACTATTATATAAATTCAAAAATTAAAACCATTTAGAAACAGCTAAAAAGAGTAACTGATAAAGTTGAGGTGCAAGAGGAAGAAAGGATACAGAGTAATTAGATGGGGGAGGAATGCTGGTAGTTCTGGTAACCTACTTTCACCAGGAATGGGTTTAATAGGGAACTATATCTATCTCTAAATCTATGTCTATGTCTATATCTATCTCCATCTCTATATCTATATGTTTAGAAGAGTATAAAAGTCTTCCAAATTCAGAAGAAATATAATGGTAGGGGTATGGAGAGGGGGAGAGAGCAAGGGAGGGGTTTTTAGAAGGGAGAATGAGGGAATACATAAAAGGGGGTATATAAGGGTGTTTATATTCATGGGAATTGGAGGCTAGGGGAGGGATCCTTGGAGCGGGGTAAGTAAGCAAGAGGAGAGCAAGATAATTGGTAGAAGTAAGGTAGAGGAATCAGGAGGGATAGGAAACAAGAGACATGCACAAATATAAAAGCAAAGATCAGGAGTATAGTATGTTTGGGAAAGTATATGTCTGTAATGTGTATGTATATGTCTATGTATATATCTATAGCTATTCTGTGGGGGGTGAGGGAAGGATAAAAGAACAAATTTAAAAAGTGCATAGCAGAGAACAAAAGAAAACTAACAAGGAAGCAAAACAAGATGGACAATTCTGAACACAACATGTATTATTTATCATATAGGCTTTCTTGAAAAGAAAATCCATTGTTATATATATTTGAATCCTCTCTTACATTCTGCTATACACACAACTTTTGTTTTCTTTGTATTTGAGTTTCAAAATTCACGTTTTTGATATGTTTTCTTTTATCTATTCTGCATTTGTATTCTGGCCCTTGAGTCTAAAATAAAATTAAAATAAAAAAAGAAAATTTAAAACTCAAAAGCTTATAGGAGTGAATGTTGAAAACTAAAAATTAATTAATTAATTTAAAAAATGCTTGCTGATTGATTGGGTGGTCAGAGACAAATATTTTATAATGCTTAAATTTTTTGTTAAGAAAAGGACCTAGTCAAGACCAATTTCCATTTCACACTCCTTCTACTTACTTGTATTATTGACTCCTTTACATATCAAGGTGAAGCTGTTAAAATTATTAATAGTGTCTTCCTATTAGCTTTTTGCCCATTTTTATATTGATTTCAAACATCATTATGACTACAAAGACAACTATCTGATTTTTATTTTACTTCTCCAGCTGTAACCAGCTATTTCCTTTCTGCTTAAATATATTTGCTTCATTTCTTTGTGATATGGTTTTATTTTTAATACTTCTAGTAATTTTGAAATCTCTCCAGAAAGCAAGTTACTTATAATATAAAGGTATAAGTTTTCTGCAAAGTCTATATTGGTGTCCCATCTTCTTTTTTTCTCAATTCTAAACCATGTTTTTTTTTTTTAACATGATTTTTATCATCTTCCCCAATTTTGTTTTGTTATGTACTACAAAAATACTAGAACTAAGATGGTGGAGTAAAAGCAGGGACTTCCTTGAGTGCTCCCCCAAACACATCCAAATATCTGTAAAAAATGACTCAAACCAAATTCTAGAGCAGCAGAACTCACAAAATGACAAAGTGAAGCAAATTTCTAACCCAAGACACCTAGGAAAGTCAACAAGAAAAGTCTATTGCACCAGTCTGGGAGACAAGCACAGCCCAGCATGGACCATGACTGCACAGACAGGCTAGAGCAAGCCTCAGAGGACTGAATCACTTGCAGTCGTGGCAATTTCCAGACTTCTCAAATTGCAAACATCAAAGACAACATAGAAAGTCAATGGGAAGGGTCTGTCCAGACCTGAGTGAGAGATGACCATGGTCCAGCCCATCCCCAGCCCCTATCTCTTTCTAAACCTCTTGGCCCACAGATGGTGTGTGGGGGGGTGGCATCAAGCAACTGACCAGAGAAGGATTGCAGGGATCTCTTTGCTGGCACTGAGAAAGAATTCTCTTGCTTTGCCCTGTTTGGATTTGGGTTGCAATACTGGGTGGCAGTCCTGGGGTAAAAAGGAGTGCTGGCATGGCACAACTTGTGGCAGCTGTGGAGAGGGAATCCTCCTCACAGTTCCAAGACAAAAAAGAGTGCTTGTGATCACTCAGAGACCAGAGCACAGCCCAGGAGATGAGTAAAGACCGCTCCTTTCATAATGCCACCTTGGAAGAACCAAAAATTTACAGATCCCTAGTAATATCCCTGAAAACAGCCTCACAAAACCTCTGAAGCATGGAACAGTGTACACTCCACTCTGGAAGGAGAGTGCTACCTCAACACAATGCTAAAAAGTCAAGAAATTTGCTAAGAAAATGAGCAAACAGTAGGAAAAATCAGACTATGGAATCTTACTTTGTTAACAAGGAAGATCAAAACATACACTCAAAGGAAATAAAAAAGCTAAGTCAAAGCCCCTACATCCAAACCCTCCAAGAAAAATATTAATTGGCCCAAGGTCATGGAAGAGCTCAAAAAGGATTTTAAGAAACAAGTAAGAGAAGTAGAGGGAAAGGTGGGTAGGGAAATGAGTGATGCAAGGAAATCATGAAAAATATGTCAATGGTTTCCTGAAGGAGACCCAAAAACATGCTGAAGAAAAGAATACCTTAAAAAAGTAGACTAACACAGGAGTGGAACCAAGATGGCAATATGAAAACAGAGACATGCTTGTCTTCTCCAAATTCCTAAAAACATCTGTAAAGTGACTCCAAACAAATTCTAGAGTTATAGAACCCATAACATAACAGAGTGAAATAAGTCTACAGCCCACAATGGCCTGAATGGTTGCTTGGAAGAGACTATCACATGGTGCTGGGAGCAGAGCTCATCCCAATGTTGGCTGTGCCAGAAGATACCATGTCAGAGTAGATCAGGTGGAGCAAGCCTCAAGGCAATGAATCACCAGCACCTGTGGCAGTTTCCAGATTTAATCCACAAATACCAAAGACAACTTAGTGGGTCAGTGAGAAAATTGTTGGACCTGGGTAAGAGAAGTGTGCAGTCTGGCCCCAGCACCAGGATGGCAGGGGTGGCTGCAGCTGTGGTGGCTGCTTCCTGAGCTCCAGGCCCACAGAGAGTGGGGTGAATCAAGTGGCTGATGAGAGCAGGAGTGCAGGGATCTCTTTGCTGGCACTGAGGCAGGGTTCTCTTGCATTGTCCTGCTTGCATCTGGTTCATAGTCCTGGTTGGTGGTCCTTGAGGGAGGTGGAACACTGGGGTGGCAGAGCTTGTGGTGGTTGTGGTGAGGGAGTCCTCCTGGTAGTTACATGGCAGAAAGGAATGCTTGCATTCACAGAACAGAGCACAGACCAGGAGAGGATTATCATACCACCCCAGAATAGAAGTAGCTCTGAACAGAGCAGCACAAACCCTTGAAGCTTAGCACAGAGCACGTTCCACTCTGGAAGCAGCCATACTCTGACAAAGAGCTCAAAGGTCATGTAACTGGCTGGGAAAATGAGCAGGCAGTGTAAAAAACACTCAGACCATAGAATCTTTCTTTGGGGAAAAAGAAGATCAAAACACACAGCCAGAAGAAGTCAACAAAGTCAAAGAACCTACATCAAAAGCCTCCAAGAAAAACATGAACTGGTCTCAGGCCATGGAAGAGCTCAAAAAGGATTTGGAAAATCAAGTTAGAGAAGTACAGGAAAAATTGGGAAGAGATATGAGAGTGATACAAGAAAATCATGAAAAATGAGTCAACAACTTGCTGAAGGAGACCCCCAAAATACTAAACTTAATACTAAACTTAAAAACAGACTAATCAAAATGGCAAAAGAGCTCCAAAAAGCCAATGAGGAGAAGAATGACTTAAAAGGCAGAATTAGTCAAATGGAAAAGGAGATCCAAAAGACCACTAAAGAAATACTGCCTTAAAAATATAATGGAGCAAGTGGAAGCTAGTGACTTTAGGAGAAATCAAAAAATTATAAAATAGAACCAAAATAATGAAAAAAATGGTAGACAATGTGATATATCTCATTGGAAAAAAATCACTGACCTGGAGAATAGATCCAGGAGAGATAATTTAGAAACTATTGGCCTATAAGAAAGCCATGACCAAAAAAAGACCCTAGACATCATATTTAAGGAAATTATCATGCAAAATTTCCCTAATATTCTAGAAACAAAGGAGAAAATAGAAATCGAAAGAATTCACTAATGGCCCCTTGAAAAAGATCCCCAAAAGAAAACTACCAAGAATATTGTAGACAAATTCCAGAGTTCCCAGGTCAAGGAGAAAATATTGGAGGCAACCAGAAAGAAACAATTCAAGTATTGTGTAAACCCAATCATGATAACACAAGATCTAGCAGCTTCTACATTAAGATATTGAAGGGCTTGGAATATGATATTCCCAAGGTCAAAAGAACTAGGATTAAAATCAAGAACTGCCTACCCAGAAAAACTGAATATAATACTTCAGGGCAAAATGTGGACTTTGATTAAAATAGAGGAGTTTCTTGCATTCATGATGAAAAAAAAAAAACAGAACCGAAGAGAAAATTCGACTTTCAAATGTAAGAATCAAGAGAAGCATGAAAAGGTAAACAGGAAAGAGAAATCAAAATGGACTTACCAAAGCTGAATGGTTTTGTTTACATTTATATAAAGAAGGATGATATTTGTAACTCATGAGACCTTTCTCAGTATAAAGGTAGTTGAAGGGCACAGGGTACATTGAATATGAAGCGATGATATCTAAAAAAATGAATTAAGAGGAGAGAGGAATATATTAGGAGAAGGAGAATTACAGAAGGGAGAGTAGAGTGGGGGAAGAGGTAGTCAAAAGCAAATACTTTTGAAAAGGGACAGGGTCAAAGGAGAAAACTGAATAAAGGGGGACTGGATAGTATGGAGGGAAATATAGTTAGTCTTTCACAACATGACTATTATGAGATTGTTTTGCATAATGATATATGTATAACCTATATTGAATTGCTTGTCTTCTCAAGGAGGGTGGAAGGGGAGGACAGAAGAGAGAGAATTTAGAACTCAAAGTTTTAAAAACAAATGTTAAAAAATGTTTTTACATGCAACTGGGAAATAAGACATACACTCAATGGGTTATAGAAATCTATCTTGCCCTACAAGAAAGTTAGGGGAAAGGGGATGGGGCGAGGAGTGAGGTGATAGAAAGGAGGGCAGACTGGGGAAAGGGGAAATCAGAATACATGCCATCTTGGGGTGGTGGGAGGGTAGAGATGGGGAGAAAAGTTGAAACTCAAAATCTTGTGGAAATGAAAGTTGAAAAATAAAAAAATAAATTTTAAAAAACAGAGTTACCAAGTGGCAAAATAAGTCCAAAAAGCCAATGAGAAGAATGTCTTAAAAAGTAGAATTGCCCAAATGAAAAAGAGCCTAGACATCATTGTTCAAGAAATAATCAAGGAAAATTGCTCTGATATTCTACAACCAGAGGGGAAAAAGGAAATTGAAAGAATACACTGATCACCCACTGAAAGAGATCCCAAAAAGGAAAATCCTAGGAATATTGTAGCCAAATTCCAGAGTTCCCAGGTCAAGGAGAAAATATTGCAACAGCCAGAAAGAAACGATTCTAGTATTGTGGAAACACAATTAGAATTACACAATATTTAGCAGCTTCTAAATGAAGGGATTGAAGGCTTGGAATACGATCTTCCAGAGATCAAAGGAGCTAGCACTAAAACCAAGATTCACCTACCCAGAAAAACTGAGTATAATACCTCAAGGGGACAAAAAGAATATTCAGTGAAATAGAGGTCTTTCAAGCATTATTGATGAAAAGACCAGAGCTGAATGGAAAATTTGTCTTTCAAATACAACATTCAAGAGAAGGAAGAAAAGAGCACAGGGTAAGCAGAATATGAAGGGATGATATCTAAAAACTAAAATTAAGGGGTGAGAGAGGAATGTACTTGAGGAAGGAGCAAGGGAGATGTAGAATGGTGGTAAATTATCAAACATAAAAGAGACAAGAAAAAGCTTTTACAGTGAGGGGAAGAGGGGGGAGGTGAGAGGGAATGAGTGAACCATACTCCCATCAGACTTGGCTGTAGGAGGGGATAGCATACAAACTCAATTGGGTAAGGAAATCTATCTTACTGTACAGGAAAGTGGGGGATAAGAGATGGATGAATGATAGAAGAGAGGGCATACGGGGAGAGGGGTAATCATAAGCAAACACTTTTGAGGTGGGAAAGCATCAAAGGAGAGAATAGAATAAATGGGGGGCCAGGATAGGATGGAGTCTTTTACAACATGACTATTATGTAAGTGTTTTGCATTACTACATATGTAGTGGGGGAAGATGCTAGAAGGGAGGGCAGATTGGGGGAAAGGATAATCTCATTGCATGCTGTCTTGGGGAGGAGGCAGAAGTGGGGAGAAAATTTGGAACTCAAAATCTTGTGGAAGTGAATATTGAAAACTAGCAATTAATTAATTAAAAAATAAAAATACATATTTTTTAAAATAAATTAATAAATTAAAAGAAAATAAGAGTGGATATAATGACCAAAGTAAGATCTGGAAGGGGAAAAAAGGGTAAAATAAAAAATAAAAGATAAATTTGAGCAACTATTAGAGGCTAGATGACTATTCAGCCTTAATATTCCAGCAAGATGAGAAAAGGCAAGTATCATTCAGAATCTCATTATCCCAAAAGAATTAGGTAAGCTAAAAACCTGGTATGGTGTAATATTAATTAAGGTGGGACATTTTTACAGTTTTCTCTTTTAGCACTTATTTAGTCAAGTGCCCTTGATGAGTCCAGCCTTTGTTTCTTTGATGAAATTAGGAGTCTTTGATCACCTCCTTGCCTCAAGGGAAAGCCTGGCTTCCATGGGTTTGTCCCAGGTTTGTGATGCTTTTAGGTCACTTGGATGTGTCTCATGTGTGATGCCTTTTGCCCCTGAACAGAATACATAAACTCAAGAGGATGGCAGCTTCCCTTGGGGCTCTCAGCCACCGGAAGAGTGGCATGCAACTCTGGGCAGCTGCTCTAAGAGCCCCCGCTCATGAATCCAAATTTTGATGCTTTCCTGGTAACTGTGAATTGTGATTTGGTCTGTTTCTAATGTATGTTTGTTATTTGTTTGTATTTGCTCTGAAGTTCAGGTTGCTGGCTTTAACTCCTGAACTAAGTGAATGATATTTATATGTTGGATTAAAGTAAGATTGTTAACCCCTTAATGTTGCTTTCCTTAGTAAAGCAGATCAAAGAACCTGTGCTGGCAGCTCTTGTTGCTGATCTTGTTGGGTCTTACACCCCATAAAAGCTGTGAGCCAAATTGTTGCTACATATGGTATTGCTTTGTTAGTTTTAAGAGAAGATTAAAACAACATACAAACATGAAAAAATGGGTAGAGGGAACAGACATCTCATAAACTTTATTAATATCTAACCAAAGGGAAATTTGACACACATACATACAGGTTGATGTGGGAAAACATCAATGTTAATAGAGAAATACACAGGGGCAGGAGGAGATAATTAAGAAAGAAGTCATGGTTGGGAAGAGATTAAGGAAAAGGAAAACAAAATTGAAATTTGAAGGGTGAAATATAAAGGGAAGATTAAAAAAAAACTTATTAGAACCAGAGCTTGTGGCTCAGAAAGGAAGGAACAAACCATTGAAATTACAGATTTATAGTGTGAATTATATTCTTTTCCTGCTTCTACCTTCTTTATAAAGAGTGAAAAGGGCTTAAAGACGAACTACATCCCTGTTCTGTCAGCACTTGGCACAGCTTCCTTCAAGATCTCTACAATTCATAAAATTTTATGAAAGCTCAATTTGGAGAGTGATCATTCCACACCTGCAAATGCATATATGGCTGTGTCAAGGCTTATGACAACTTTGATGCCAAGAAGTATGCTATAAATATTGAGGTATCCATCAAGACTAAAGGGGTAGATGAAGTTACTATCATGAACATTTTGACAAATTGCAGCAATGAACAGAGTCAGGACATCTGCTTTACTTATCAGAGAAGGACCAAAGAGGAATTTTCATCAGCACTGAAATCTGCCTTATCTGGCCATTGATTATGGGCCTTTTGAAGACACTTGCTCTGTATGATGCTTCACAGCTGAAAGCCTCCATGAAGGGCCTGGGTACGGATAAAGATTCCATGATTGTGATCATCTGCTTGGGGATAAACCTGGAGTTCAATGAAATTAACAAAGTCTAAAGAGAAATGTACAAAACAGTCGGAGAAGGACATTATTTCAGACACATCTAGTAACTTCCACAAATTGATGGTTGCCCTGGCAAAGGGCAAACAGGCAGAGCATGGCTTTGTGATTGATTATGAGCTAATTGACCAATATACTCAGGAACTCTATGATGCAGGAGTGAAGAGGAAGGAAAATGATGTCCCTAAATTATTAAGACTGAGAGGAATGTGTGCTACCTCCAGAAAGTATTTGGAAGGTACAAGAGTTATAGTCCTTATGATATGCTGGAGAGTATCAAGAAAGAGGTGAAAGGAAACCTTGAAAATGCCTTCCTCAACCTGATCCAGTGCATTCAGAACAAACCCTTGTATTTTTCTGACCGACTTCATAATTCCATGAAGGACAAGGAGACCCATGACAAGGTCCTGATCAGGATCATGGTCTCCCATAGTGAGGTAGACATGCTGAAAATAAAATCTGAATTCAAGAAAAAGTATGGAAAATCTCTATGTTACTTCATCCAGCAAGACACAAAGGAAGATGACCCAAAGGCACTCCTGTATCTGTGTCAGATGACTAAAAGTCATGTAGAAAGACATGACCAAAGCAGTTGTAAAACCCAGAAACAATGCTTTCTGTTCTTCCCCTTGTAATTTTAGAAAATCAGCTTGTAGTAACTTGCAATTAACGATAACTCATATTAGTCCTTATTAAGATGATGCTATTTGCTTTCATGTACTTTTGTAAGTCATGTATGCATTGCTTGTATTTTCTCAAGATTTTTCCTTAGGCAAAGGAATGAACAATGCAAGGGAATAAAAGTGAAATCTCTGACATGAAACACTTAGCATCTTTTGTCCTGTGTCAACAAAAGACAAATAAACTGAATTTTTATTTAAAAAGAAAAAGAGTGAGAAGGGAGAAAATAGAAAAAAAATATTTAAAAGGATGTGATGGGGAAAAATGAGCAATTAACAGTCATAATTATAAATGGGAATAAGATGCACTCACACATAAAATGAAAGAAAACAGCAAAAATCATACTTGAAATGCATATATTCACACCAAGTTAAAATAAGAAACTTGGGCAGAATATGTTATTCTTCAGTTGAAGTAAAAGAATCAGGGTAGCAATCATGATCTCAGATAAGATAACAGCAGTAATTAATAATAATAATAGGTATGATTAAAAGAGATAAACTACATGGTGTTGAAAGACACCACAGAAAATGAAGTAATACAAATATTTGGTATATGGGTATTAAATCAAATGGATTCTAGTTTAGAACATACTTGAAGGGAAAAAAAGGAATTTCACAGTAAAACAGAAAGCAATATCTCAGCAAGTTTAAACATTTGATGGAAGGCTGGACTTAAAAGCATGAAGAACTGAGTTTTAAACCTACCTCAGGAATTTGCTACTCATGTGACCCTTGACAAATCATTTAAACTTTTGATCTGTTTCCTTACCTGTAAAATGAAGGTGTTGAAGATTGATGTCCTAAGTTTCCTTCTACTTCTAAATTCATGATCCTATTATGCTATGATCTATCAGTTAGGGTCCTCAGAGAGGTTTTATCAAATTTAGACAAATTAGGCAGAAATATAAATAAGGAAGAAGTTAAGAAAATAAATAAAATTTTAGAAAAGCTAGATATAAAAGAACTTGGGCAATTGGGCAATGTGAACATAGAGTAGTGCACACATATGTGTATACATAAATATACATGAACATAATCTACATGGAACATTTTTTTAAAAATCACATATGATAGAACTTTAAAACCTTACAAATAAAAAACAGAATCTTTAAACAATTCTTTATTCATCATAGCAAAATCAATACAGATTATTGGAGGGAAAGATTCTCACCTAAATGGTGAGCAAATATTTTAATTCAAAAGAATGTGTGAGTCATTGAACAACTCAGAAATAAATTGTGACTTCATCAAAGAAAATGAAAACAAGGAAACAATTTACCAAAATTTTGCACCCATATCAGTCTTGAGTGGAAAATGTATACTTCTAAATATTTTCATGAATAAAAGAGAAACAGAACAGATCGATGACTTTAACATGCAATAAAAAAGGAAAGAATACCCTTGAACTAAGTATGAGAAGAAATTCTGAAAATGAAAGAAAAGGCAAAGTTGAAAAAATTGATAAAACTAGGAGGCTTTTTTAGTAGTAAGATAAATAAACCTCTAGTCCAAAAGAAAAACAAAGTCACCAATATAAAAAAGAAAAAAAGGAATTATTGTCAAAAAGATAAAAAGACATTATCAGAAATTAGATTCCTAATTGTATGTAAACAAACTGATAGGTGAATACTTATGGAAATAAAAATACCCAGGTTAATAGAGTAAGAAATATAGAATCTAAATAACCTAATGTTGTTGTTGCTTTGTCATTTAGTCATGTCTAGCTCTTCTTGATACCACAGACTACAGCATGGACCAGGCCCTTTTATCCTCTACTATCTCTCAAAATCTGTCCCAGCTCACATTTTAGCTTCTGTAAACACTATCTGTCCTTCTTATCATGTGATGTTCTGTTCTTCTTTTGCCTTCAAATTTTCCCCCAAATCAGGGTCCTTTCCAAAGACTCTTGTCTTCTCATTATTTGGCCAAAACATTTAAGCCTCAGCTTTAGTATTTGTCCTTCCAATGAGTAGTCTGAATTAATTTAAGTATTCACTGATTTGATCTCCTTCCTGCCTAAGGGACTCTCAAAAATCTTCTTCATCAATACAATTGAAAGGCATTGATTCTGCAGTGCTCAGCTTTCTTTATAGTTCAACTTTCATAGCCATATAGTATTACCTGGAAACACCATACCTTTAACTATATGGATGTCTGATAGAATGGAGATGTTTCTGCTTTTTAGAATGTTGTCACATTTGCCATAGCTTTCATTACAATGAGCAAATGTCTTTTAATTTCATGGCTTCAGTCTCCGCCTGTAGTGATCTTTGAGCCCAAGAATATAAAATCTGAAACTTTACCATTTCTTCTCCCTCTTTTTGCCAGGAAGTGATGGGACCAGTTGCCAAGATCTTATTTTTTCTGATGTTAAACTTGAAGCCAGCTTTTACACTCTCCTCTTTCACCCTCATCAAGAGGCTTCTTAATTCCTCTTCACTTTCTGCCCTCAGAGGGATATCATCCACTTATTTGAGATTCTTTATATTTTTCCCAGCAATTTAATTCCAACTTTTGATTCATCCAGTCTGGCACTTAGCATAATGCACTCTGCATATAAGTTAAATAAATAAGGTGATGATATACAGAATTGTCATGCACTTTCCAATCTTAAACCAACAGTTGTTCTATGTTCAGTTCTTTATTGGCCCACATACATTTTCCTCAGGAGACAAGAGGATCTGGTACTGCCATACCTTTGAGAATTTACAACAATCTGTTGTGATCCACACCACCAAAGAATACTGTAGCCAATGAAGCAGAAGTAGATATATTTTCTTCCTGGAACTCCTTTGCTTTCTCCATAATTCAGTGATTATTGGCAATTTGGCCTCTAGTTCCTTTGCCTCTTCAAAAACCTCTCTGCTTTTCTGTTAATTCTCAGTTCACATATTTCTAAAACCTAGCTTGCAGAATCTTAAGCATATTCTTGCTGGTATATGAAATGAGCACAATTGTTTGGTAATTTGAACATTCTTTGCATTCTTGAGGATTAGGACATAGAATGATGTTTTCCAATACAGTGGCCTCTGTTGAGTTTTCCAAATTTGATGGCATATTGAGTAAGGCACTTTAACAGCAATAGCTTTTAGCATTGCAAATAGTTCAGCTGGAATTCTGTCACCTCCACTAGCCTTATTGTTAGCAATATGTCCTAAGTCCCACTTGACTTCATTCTCCAGAATTTCTGGCTCTAGATCAGTAACCATATCGTAGTGGTTAGCAGTGCTATTAAATCCATCTTATATAGTTCTTCTGTATATTCTTGCCACCTCTTCTTCATCTCTTCTGATTCCCTTAAATCTCTACTATTTGTGCCTATTTTTGAATGAAACATTCCTTTGATATCTCTAATTTTCTTGAATGACCTTAACATTCTATTGTTTTCTTCTATTTCTCTGCATTGCTCATTTAAGAAAATTTTCTTTTCTCATATTGAGTAAGATAGTCTAAACAAAGAAACAGTAAAATCCATAAACATAAATGAAACCTCAAAGAGAAAAATAACAGTTCCATATAGATTTACAATTGAATAGTACATTCTATTAGTCAAATAAAACACACTGTGTGTGTCTGTGTATGCAGAGAGAGAAATAGAGACAGAGACAGAGATTTAGAGACACAGAGAAAGAGAGTTTGCAAAAATAGAAAAAGACATGAGAGGGGTCTTCTGGAAGCCAAGATGGTGGAATAAGCAGAAAATCACTGTAGCTTTCCAACATTCACTTCCAAACAACCAAAAAACAGTGCCCCAGAACAAATCTTGGAACAATGAAGACAGCAAAAAGACAGGGTGGAGTGGTCTTTTAGCCTGGGAGACTTGGAGGACGGGCAAGAAAGGTTCATCTCATTCAGATAAAAAAGGAGCACAGTCTAGGACAACCAAGCATCAGAACAAGCCAGCAGCAAGCCCGATCTCAGCAAACTAGTGGGAGATCTGAGCCCAGTATGGAAAAGCAGCCAAGCATCACCACTATGGCTTCGCATAACAAGGGAACCAACAGTTGTTCTATGTTCAGTTCTTTCTTGCCTTAGTATATCAAGGGAAATGGGCAGACTCCAGTTCTGAGAACCACCATGTGCTTCAGCATAGCCATGGGAAAACAGGCATTCCTCAGTAGCTAGACTTCTACATGCTTCAGCGCAGCTCTGGGCAAGTGGGCATGTTCTGAGAGTCAGGCCTCCAAGTGCTTCAATATGCCTTTGGGCTAACAGGCATCCTCCAGTGTGACAAGAAAGTATACAAGAACATCATATGCTTCAGTGTAGCCCAGGGCTCTCTCTGGTCTCCAGACCTCCACAGTCTTCAGTGTAGCCCTGGGGAAACACAGAAAAACCCCATCAAGCCTCAGCACATGACAGACACCACCACTAGGACCCCAGCTCAGCACTAGGTAAGTTTCTAGATGCCTAAAGCCTCCATAAGTGTGAACCACCCTCCACCCCACACCCTCAACACAGCACCAGACAGGAAGGTCCTCTGTGGGCCTTCAGGGCAATATTAGAGTACCAGCAAATAAACAACCAAGGCCAGCAGCCACTGGCAAAGTAGTCTGAGTCAGACCCCCTTCCACTCTGGGAACAGAGATCAAATTTAAAAGAAATGAAAAAGACCAAATAAAAAAAAAATCAGCCCAAAAGAATCTGAAAATAGAACAATGTCAAAACATTTATGGGCAAAACTCCAAATAAAATGGAATGTGGCTTCAAGCCTAGAAAGAAAGTATGGAAGAGCTTCATAAAGGGAGATTAAAATCAAATAAGAGAGATAGAAGAAAAATTGGAGAAAGAAATGAGAGTGATGCAAGAAAATTATGAAAAAAGAGTGAAAGCTGCTTAAAAAGTAGAATTGACCAAATGGAAAAGAGATACAAAAATCTACTTAAGAAAACAACTCCTTAAAGAGTACAATAGGCCAAATAGAAAAGAAAGCACAGAAGTTAATTTACAGAAACAAAACCTTAAAAGTTGGAATTGCACAAGTAGAAGCTAATGACACTGTGAGACATCAAGAATCAATCAAACAAAATCAAAAGAATGAAAAAGTGGAAGAAAATGTAAACTGCCTCATGAAAAAAAACAACTCACTTTGAAAATAAATCCAGGAAAGACAACATCACAACCACTGAACTACCTAAAAGTCACAGTGAAAAGGAAGACCCGGACAGCATCTTTCAAGAAATTATTGAGGAAAACTGCCCTGCTGTCCTGGAATCAGAGGGCAAAGTAGGCATTGAAAGAATCCACTGATCACCTCAGGAAAGAGATACAAAAATAAAATCTCCAAGGAAAATCATAGGCAAATTTGAGCACTATCAGGTCAAGGAAAAAATACGACAAGTGGTCAGAAAGAAATAATTCAAATATTGGGAAGTCACAATCAGGATCACACAGGACCTGGCAGCTGCAACCTTAAAGGATAAGAGGTCATGGAACATGATATTCTGGAAGGCAAAGAAACTAGAACTATAGCCAAGAGTCTCTTACCTAGAAAAATTAAGCATAATACATCAAGGGGAAAAACGGATATTCAATGAAATAGAGGGATTTCAAGCTTTCATAAGGAAAGGCCACAACTAAACCAAAAAATTAACCTGCAATATAAAAACCCAAGAGAATCATTAACAGGTAAAAAGGGAAAAGAAAACATAAAGGATATAATAGAGCTAAACTATTTATATACCTAGATGGTAAAATGATATTTGAAATTATTTAAAATTGTATTACTAGTAGTACAGCTAGAAGGAAAATACATAGATAGAGGGTATGGGGATAAGATGATTTGAAGGAATAATATAAACAAATTTAAGAAATGAGAAAGAGGAATACAATGGGTAAAGAGAAAAAAGAGGTAGAATGGGGTAAATTATTTCAAATGAAGAGATGCTGAAGACATAGTACAGTGGAAAGGAAGACAGGAAGTCGGGCAATGAACATCCCTAGAACCTTACTTCAGAGCATTAGTCTTGGCTCAAAGTGGGAATCATATACACAATCAGTTGAATATAGAAATCTCTCTTGCCTGACAGGGAACAAGTAGGGGAGGAGATCATATAAAATTGGTGTGGGGACTGATGGAAGGTTAGGCAGATCAAGGGATGTCACAGAAAGAAGCAAAACACTGGTGATGAGGGAATACGTGAAAGGAGAGAAAGGGCAAATAGGAGGAAGAATAGGAGGAAATGAAATACACAGTAATCATGTTGTGTATGTGAATGGGAAGAACTCTCCCATGAAATGGAAGCAGATAGTAGAGTGGATCAAAAAACACAATCCTACAATATGTTGCTTAAAAGAAACACACTCGGTGACAGCAGCAGCATCACACCCAAGATGGCAGGCAGCAGGAGGCTGATGAAGGAACTTGAAGAAATCCACAAGCATGGGATGAAAAACTGCCATAGCATACAGATTGATGAAGCTAATGTATTGATGTAGCAAGGGATCATTGTTCCTGATAACCTTCCATATGACAAGGGAGCCTTCAGAGTAGAAATCAATTTCCCATCAGAATATCCATTCAAACCACTTAAAATCACCATCAGTTTTGCTGGGGAGGTGATTCTTGGTTTTAATCCTAGCTCCACTGACATCTGGAATATCATATTCCAAACACTTCAATCCCTTAATGTAGAAGCTGCTAGATCTTGTGTTACCTGATTGTGTTTCCAAAATACTCAAATTGTTTTTTTCTGGCTGCTTGCAGTATTTTCTCCTTGATCTGGGAGCTCTGGAATTTGGAAACAATATTCCTAGGAGTTTTCTTTATGGGATCTTTTTCAGGAGGTGATCAATGGATTCTTTCAATTTCTATTTGACCCTCGGGCTCTAGAATATCAGGGCCACTCTACTTTATAATTTCCTGAAAGATGATATCTAGGCTCTTTTTTGATCATAGCTTTCAGGCTGTCCAACAGTTTTTAAATTCTCTCTCTTGGATCTGTTTTTCCAGGTCAGTGGTTTTTCCAATGAGATATTTCACATTGTCTTCCACTTTTTCATTCCTTTGCTTGTGTTTTATAAAATCTTGATTTCTCATAAAGTCACTAGCTTCCACTTGCTCCAATCTAATTTTTAAAGTAGTATTTTCTTCAGTGGTCTTTGGACCTCCTTTTTCATTTAGGTAATTCTGCCTTTCAAGGCATTTTCCTCGCTGTCTTTTTGGAGCTCTTTTGCCATTTGAGTTAGTCTATTTTTAAGGTGTTGTTTTCTTCAGTATTTTTTCAGTATCCTTTAGCAAGTCATTGACTTGTTTTTCATGGTTTTCTCACATCCTTCTCATTTCTCTTCCCAATTTTTCCTGTACTTCTCTAACTTGCTTTTCCAAATCCTTTTTGAGCTCTTCCATGGCCTGAGACCAGTTCATGTTTTTCTTGGAGGCTTTTGATGTAGTCTCTTTGACTTTGTTGACTTCTTCTGGCTGTATGTTTTGATCTTCTTTGTCACCAAAGAAAGATTACAAAGTCTGAGTTTGAGTCTGAGTTCATTTTCACTGCCTGTTCATGTTCCCAGCCAACCACTTGAGCCTTGAACTTTTTTGTCAGGGTATGACTGCTTGTAGAGTATAGAGTACTTTGTTCCAAGCTTGAGGGGATGTACTGTTGTTTTCAGAGCTTTTTCTTTACAGCAAGCTCTGCCACACCAGCACTCCTTCTCCCTCAAGAACCACCAACCAGGACCAGGCTCAGATCTTAAGCAGGCTCTGCACTCCCTCTCTGATCCACCACTTAATTCCTCCCACCAGGTGGGCTTGGGGCCAGAAGTAACTGCAGCTATAGGTTTGTAACTGCACCACCCCTACTGCCCCCAGGGCAGTGACCCAACCAAGAACTCCTTCACTCTGTCCCTGAAGCTTTTCCCACTAACTTTGTTTGTTGTCTTTGGTGTTTGTGGGTTGCAAAGTCTGGTAACTGCCACAGCTCACTGTTTCAGGGGGCTAGGGCCTGTTCCACCTGGCTCCTGGTCTGGTTGGTCCACACACAGCTCACGCTGGGCTCTGCTCCTTTCTGCTCCCAGGTCCATGTGTGATAAACCTTACCCAGTGATCATCCATGCTGTCCTGGGCTGAAGCCCAGTTTCCCTCTGCTATTTCATGGGTTCTGCAGTTATACAATTTGTTCAGAGTCATTTTTTATCAGTGTTTGGAGGGTCCTGGGGGAGAGCCCTAGGTAAGTCATTGCTTTCCAGGAACATCTTGGCTCCACCCGGATTCCTGATTTAATCAGGGAAACAAATGCTAGACTCATCGCAGTCACTTGATTACCTAAATATTCCAAAAGAGAAAACAGTAAAAAAAAAGTGCCACCTTAATTACCAGTACAAGAGTTTACAAAGAAATGTGGGGAAAAGTGACCCGTGGACAAAATCTTCTGTGACTGATTCCAACCAGGGTGATTGGAGAGCCAGAGGATTGCATTTCTAACACCCAGCAACCAGGACTCTTTGAGAAATTGACAGGGGCTACCTCCTGGTAGTAACTTGTGGCAGTTACTAACTTTCTACAGTTTTCTGAATCAAAACTGGTAAACCTGTAAAAAAAGGATTAAAAATTTAAGATGTTCTAATTCCGATTTCTTTGTTTTAAAAATAACTGCTTCAGTCTACCTTAAAGGATGGTATGTTCTTTTCTTGCCCAAGTCTATCCCAAATCTTCAGTTTCTCTTCAGGTTTAAAACAGAAAATTAGTGAGGGGCGTACACTTGTGATCCCTCCCTTCCCCTTTGTAGGTCTTATTTTATTGAGTACATTTTAATCACACTTCCTATCCCTAGAAAAATACCTTGGAACCCCTCATTCAACCTCTTCCCTTTCCCATCACCCCAAGCTATTAGAGAAAATGGCCTAAAATTCAGGAGTCCTAATGCCTTCCCTCCCTCTGTGGCTCCGTGCTTTGTGAGACATGGGTTGTGAGTTTGTAACATGTAAGAAACCAAATAAGGCCAAGCCAAGGGTGAAGTCGGTGATGAAGAAGGAGCCTGGCCATTGTGTAAATCTGGCTGATGTTATCAAAATGATGTCAATTAAATGGGCAAACTCCCAATTGTCTCCTTGTGGGTGTGACTGAATTACAGCCTGTCTCCAGAGCTGCCCCGCAGAGGAGAAATGATGTTAACACTGTGCTTGTGTGTATTTATACTCAGAGTCTCCAGACTAACTAGCTAAGAAGACAGATGGGACTTCTGACTGACAGCAGCCAGGTTGGAGGCAGCTTCTGCAATGAGCAGAGCAGGGTCCTATACTGCCTCTTCTCCTACTTAAATGCATGTTGCTACCATTCAGAGATGTCCATGTGACAGTGAAAAGCCAGTCCTGCTGACATTGTTTTCCATCAAAGTACAGAACTTTGTATCAGAATGGACTGGAAATTTTTGGAAAAATTACCCTGAATATTGAATTCTTTGATTATCTTAGAGAAAGAAATTTGAGTTTGGGATTCTGCTTCTCACAACTAAAGGTGTTACTGGTTTGTGTCAGGGTTATCACCCTTCCTCCCCAAACCTGTTCCCTTTTTAAGTCATTTAGAAGAACCTCTCTGGAGGAGGGTGGCTTCTCTTTCCATTGACCACTTTGACTGAAGCAAGGCATTTCCCCCTCCATCTGGATGAGGAAGCCCCAGGGAAGAAGGCTGCCTTCAGTTGGGAAGATCTTTTGCTGCCCTTTAAGGATGGTTGTTTGGGTTTTTCTTAATATTATAAGCATTTTGACTGCTTTTTTGGTAGAAATAAAAAAGTGATTATAGATTTAAAATGAAATGGAACTAAAATGATTAAAATGTTTCTGTCTCTTAAAAATACATACCCCCCCAATAAATGAATATGTGAGATCCTAGGAAATATCCATTGTTTATACCCAGATAATGGCTGCACTAATTCTGGTGATATAAGATTGACTACTTTCTCAGTTTTTAAAATCTTGTTCAAAATGAGGACTAGGCCATGGAGGAAGGGATGATTCAAGAGTTTAATGCTTTTCTCTCCAAGGCATTGAGACACGTAGGGTACACTACTTTTTGTCTGTGCGAAAGTGGGAGGTTTATAAAGTTTTCACTTGTCAATGACCAAATTGCTGGCCTGTAAATATGCCCAGTTTCTTCAACCCTCTCCATAAAATGTGATGCCCACCTACATTTCAGGGATGCCCTTGTTTTCAGAGAGTAGAGGAGCAACCATTGTCAACATAACCACCACTGTCTCTTCATTTGCTGAAAATTGGTTTGGACTTTGTTTCCAACTTCTTTGGATTTACAATAAAATGTCAAATTCTGTCAAACAAAAGCTTGTTTAACTCCTACATCACACTTCTATCTAGACCAAGCCACTGCCTGTCCTGTTCTTGGGAGTGGGAAATGTTTGCCATTCTTTGAAACTGTCTGGTCCTTTACTCTTTTGACAACACTTATCTTTCATAGTATGTAGTCTTTTCTGATTGTTGGCTCTCAGGTTAATGTCATTGAGAGGGAACCTTCAAGGCTGGGCACTTGGAAAGTGTGTGGAAGTTAGTCCACTGGATGCTGATCTGGGTGACCAGGTGTATTAGGAGGGCAGAGTTTATAATCTCAAAGAGGATCATAAACATGTCTGAAACGTTCGGAACCGCCGGATATAAGAAACTCTCAAAGTAGAAGGCAGAAGAATCAAAACATTTATTTAGGCTCCACAGTAACCAACCCATGAACCAGCAACCCCATTTTGATATATTGATCAAAAGCTTCCAGGCCCAATAAGTACGCCTTGAAAGAGTAACCAGGAGGCTACAGAGAAGCATGATTGCGTAAAGCAAAATCATGTTTCCCCCTCTATGGTAATAAGATTACCCACTGGCCTGAAGTCTTTGTTCAGCTTTCTCCCGTAGGTCAGCTCTGCTACTGGCAGCTCCTGCTTCAGCTGTGGCTGTGGCTGTAACTGTGACTGCAACTGTCGCTGTAACTGTCGCTGTAACTGTCGCTGTAACTGTCGCTGTAACTGTCTCTGGCTCCAACCGGAAAAGGAAAAAAGGATCTTCAAGCTGTCCTCTCCCCTCTTATAGAGTTTTTGACATCATCAAGCACCGCCTGAACGACCAGGGCCGATTGGTTCTTGACTTGGCCCCTCCCCCTAGCGTAGCCATTAACACCTCCCCTCAGCCAGCCCCATGACTCCTCACACAGGAAGTTGTCTGCTTCCTGGAATGCTCTTTGGGCTTCCTGCCCCGGAAGAGCAAGCCACAGTGTCCAGAGGCTTAATGAGGTAAGCTGAGTCATTCAAAGAAAACAAAGGCCATTCTGGCTACACCAGGTGGGTGACTGATGGAGAGCAGCGGGTTTTGTTGTTTGCCTCCCAAGCTGTGGCTTTTCTGTAAAAGCTAATGAGAGGGAATTGTGAAAGGAGGTGGGGGTGGGGGGAGAAGCTTCTGCATGGTGAGAGCCATAGTGCTGTGTATGATGGTGGATGAGGAAATGCTGGCTGTCCTTAGGTCACTCAAGACTTCACCCCTGCTCCTTAACTCTTCTCTGACAATGTCCTGAATTCTCAGCATCTTTTCCTTTCCCCAAACTATGGCAAAATCTACCCTCTCCCCACCACCTTGTTGTGGTATAGACTTTCTAAAGTTCTGCAATTCCATTCTGCTACTCTAAATGCTCTCAAAGGTAAAACAAAACAAAGCAAAACAAAATAAAACAAAACCACTATATGCAGAGAGACATACACAGAGTAATGGTGAGGGGCAAAAGTAGAATCTATTATGCTTCAGCTGAAGTAAAAAAAAAAAAAAAAGCAGAGGTAGCAATCCTGATCTCAAACTAAAAGGAAAAACAGACCTAATTAAAAGAGATAAGGAAGGAAACTTTATCTTGCTAAAAGATGCTATAAACAATGAAACAATATCAATACTAAACATATATGCACCAAGTGGTATAACGTCCAAATTCTGAAAGGAGAATTTAAGGGAGTTAAACAAAGAAATAGACAGCAAAACTTTATACTATAAAGTGGGTGACTTCAATTATCACCTCTCAAAACTCAATAAAACAAGCAAAAATAAACAATAAAAGAACAAAGGAGTTAAAGAGATTATTAGAAAAGTTAGATACAACAGACCTTTGGAGTAAACTGAATGGGAACAGAAAGGAATATACCCTTTTCTCACCATCAAATGGCACATACACAAAAAATGACCATGTAATAGGATATCAAAACCTCAAAATCAAATGTCAAAAGGAAAAAAAATAAGAAATGTATTCTTTTCAGATCAATAAAAATACAATAATACAAATAAAACTACAAGATACAATAAAAGTTACATTGAACAAAGGGCAGTAGAAATACAGATTAAAAATTAATTGGAAACTAAATGATCTAATGAAGTGGTTGAAAGAACAAATCATTGAAGGAATAAATTTGTTGAAGAGAATAACAACAATGAGAAAACATATCAAAATTTATGGGATGCAGCCAAAGCAGGTCTTTGGGGAATATAAATTTCTCTAAGTTTTTTTTTTTTTTTATTGATACAAATATTTTATTTTTATTTATTTTTAGTTTTTAACATTCATTTCCACAAGATTTTGAGTTTCAAATTTTCTCCCCATCTCCCCTCTCACCCCCACACCAAGATGACATATATTCTGATTGCCCATTTCCCCAGTCTGCCGTCCCTTCTAACACCCCACTCACTTCCTCTTATCCCCTTCCCTCTTATTTATTGTAGGGCAAGATAGATTTCTATACCCCATTGCCTGTATATTTTATCTCCCCATTGTATGTAAAAACAGTTTTTAATATTTGTTTTTAGAACTTTCAGTTCCAAATTCTCTTCCTTCTTCCCTCCCCACACAACCTCACTGAGAAGGAAAACAATTCAATATAGGTTGCACGTGTGCATTTATGGAAAACACTTCTGTAATAGTCATGTTGTGAAAGACTAATTATATTTCTCTCCATCCCATCCCATCCCTCATTTATCCAATTTTCTCCTTTGACCCTGTCCCTTTTCAAAAGTATTTGCTTCTGACTAACCATCCCCAAATCTGTCCTACTTCCTATCATTCCCCCCTCTTATCCCCTCCCCCCACACACTTTTCTGTAGGGTAAGATACCCAATTGAATGTGTATGCTATTATCTCCTTAAGCCAAATCCAATGAGAGCAAGGTTCACTCATTCCCTTTCACCTCCCCACTCTTTTCTTCCATTATAATAGCTTTTCTTGCCCTTTTCATGTGAGATAATTTACTCCATTCTACCTCTCCCTTTCTCTTTCTTCCTATATATTCCTCTCTCACCCTTTAATTTTATTTTTTACATATCATCCCTTTATATTAAATTTACCACACATGAAAGAATGTGGCTAGAATAAAGAAAAAATATATTAAGAATATGGTTTTTCTTGCATAGGAATGAGCATTTCTCAAGATTCCTCAAAGTAATTTGACACAAACTATTTTTGATATAATTTGATATTTGAAGAAACATACCCCAATAATCCCTTTAAATCAAACATTTTTAACAGAATAAATTATTGAACAACATCTTAAAGTGGTGGATTTACTAATAATCAGAAAATGCAAATAAAAGTTTCTCTGAAATAATGGCATATATTCCTAAAATGGCAAATTAAATAAATCAATGTTGGATGGCTGCAAGTAAATGGACAAGTTTATTGGCATTTGATGGTGTTGTAAATAGCTCTGATCATTAAAAATAACCATTTAGAATTATAGAAGGATCATAGGAATTAAAATTTAAAATAACCTTAGAGATGATCTATTATAATCCAAAGAGAAGACTAGGCCCAGGAAATTTACCATTAAATAATCTAGATATGGTGACTGATGGTAAACAGCAGAGCCAGGATTCAAATGCAGGTCCCTTTAGCTAAAAAATTTAATGTGTAGATGCATTTTTGAGTGTGTGCGTGTGTGTGTGTGTGTGTGTGTGTGTGTGTGTGTTGCAACAAAAATGCTACTTCCAGCAGCTGGGGAGGTGTAAGACAAATAACACAAGCACACAGGAGAGCTGCTAACACAGGTCCTTTGATCTGTTTTTCTAAGGAAAGCAACTTTTAGAGGTTTACAATCTCTCTTTAATTAAACATACATATATCATTCACTTAGTTCAGGGGGAAAAGTCAGCACCCTGAACTTCAGAGAAAAAATAAACAGAAATTACAAGCAGAAGTTATATAAACAAAGCAAATAACACAGATAAGCAGATGGGGCATCTAACTGTCTGTCCACAGCAAGACATACATAGTTGCAAGAGAGAAGCACCAACATCTGGATTTTCAAAGCTAAGGGCTCCTTAACAACTACCCATAGTCTCATCTGGCCAAATCACACAAACACTCTTCCAAAGAGTGAGCTCCAAAGCAAAATGCTATCCTCAGAGTATATATAAACCTATTCAGGGTCAGAAGGTGTCACACCCATGTGAGTCAAACTCAAGTGACTTGGGCTTTCTTGTGACTTAATCAGGTCATCAAAGACTTAATTCAATCAAAGTCAAGGCTCACTCAAAGGCATTTGATTGCCTTAGTACTGAGAGGCACTCTAAAAGGAAAAAGAAGAAACAGCAAAAAGTCCCACTTCACTTGCCATTACGTGTGTGTGTGTCTGTGCATATGAGTCTGTGTGTCTGTGTATATGTCTGTGTATGTTAAATCTGTGATAGACAATGAGCAAACTTGGAGTCATACTTTTCTTTCTAGAAAGTGCCCTATATCACTGTCATGTCTAATTATGGCTATCAATTTTCATCTTGATATTTTTCCATTCCCTTTAAATAAATTTTCCTGCAACATTTTAGAATAATAATAATAACTTGTATGTATGTAATAATTTATATTGTGCAAAATGTTTTACAAGTATTATATTGTTTGAGGGACTTCCAGGTCCAGAGCCAAAATGGCAGGGTAGAGAAGCACTCATCCAAGCTCTCCCAAAATTCTACCCCAAGCATATAAAATAATGGCTTAAACTGAATTCTAGAGTGGCAGGGCAAACAAAAGATAAGAGAGAGATATTCTCCCAGTCAAATACAGAATAGGAGGTCATAAAGAAAGACCTGTGACATGGGAAATGAGGCTGACCTGGAGCCCATGTGGATGAATAACCAGTGGTGAGACAAAGTAATGTTGACAGGAAGAGCAACAGAAACTCATAGAGCTCTCAAGGCAGAGATAGTAAGGGTACCTAACAACTAGTCAGAAAAATATTACAGGCTGCCCCTGTGTTAGTGCTGCATACAGAACCAGATGTTGTTTGGTAGCTGGGTTATATGTACCCACTTCTGGATCATAGTTCAAAGGCAGAGAGGAGAACTTTCAGTCAAGAGGGAATAGAAGCCATAAAAACAATAAAACTCCTGGACCCTAGGGAAGAGGGGTCCTAAGGAGTAGTATCATTGGTAATCCCAAGGGATCAGAGTGCTTTCCTGTGTAAGTACCAGTGTTCAGAGCAAGAAGACAGTTGATAGTATCTGTCCCCAGACCACACCACCTTGGAAGCACAGAAAACTTCCCCACACTCAGAATTACCTCTGAAAACCACACTTCAAAAAACCCTGAAGCTTGAAAGAGAGCCCCTCCCATTATTCTGGGAACAAAGTTTGGCATTGAGATAGAGTTCCAAATCAATTAATAAAGAAGAAATATTTGCAAAGGACCAAAGAACAAAATAACTATTAAAAAAACTGCTATGGTAATATAGAAGATCAAGATACAAACTCAGAAGAAGAAAATGAAAACAGCTGTAAGTAAAGCCTGAAAGAGAAGTGCAAATGAGAAACAAACCCAATGAGAATTCCTGAAATAGCTAAAAACTTAATTTCAAAATCAATTAAGAGTGGTGGAAAAAATAGGTAAATAAATAAGGGCAAAGTAAGAAAATTATGAAAAGACAATTAGCAGCTTGTTAAAAAAAATAGCACAAAAATACTGAAGAAAATAATAAATTAAAAAGCAGACTTAGCCAAATATTTAAAGAGGTACAAAGGCTCACTGAAGAAAATAATTCCTTTAAAAATAGAATTGGGTAGCAGAAGCTAATGGCTCCATGAGACATCTAAAACAAAAAAAAACAAAGGCAAAACATTTTCTTAAAAAAGAAGAAACTGACTTCCAGGGGTGGAGCCAAGATGGCAGTTAGAAAGCAGGGACTTGCATGAGCTCCCCACCACATCCCTCCAAAAACCTATAAAAAATGGCTCTGAACAAATTCTAGAACTGCAGAACCCACAAAATAGCAGAGGGAAGTAGGGATCCAACCCAAGACAGCCTGGATGGTCGCCGGATGAGGTCTATCGCACATGGAGTGGAGGGGAGAGGAGCCAGGCAGAACAGGCCCTAGCACCCTGAATCAGTGAGCTGTGGCAGTCACCAGACTTCCCAACCCACAAACACCAAAGACAACAGAGAAGGTTAGTGGGAAAAGCTGCAGGAGACAGTTCGCATTTCAGCCACCACCCCTGGGGCAGTGGGGGAGGTGCAGCTACAGAACTACAGCTGCAGTTAATTCTGGCCCCAGACCCATGTGGTGGGAGGAATAAAGTGCCAGATCAGAGGAGGAGTGCAGAGTCTGCTGAAGATTTGCATCAGGTCCGGGTTGGTGGTTCTTGAGGAAAGAGGAGTGCTGGGGTTGCAGAGGTGGCTGTATAGAAATAGCTCTGAAATCAACAGTGCATCCCCTCAAGCTTGGAACAAAGTACCCTTTGCTCTACAAGCTGTCATACCCCGACAAAAAAACTCAAGGGTCAAGTAAGTTGGCTGGGAACATTGCCAGGCAGCAAAAATGCACCCAGATTCAGTCTCAGACTTTGGAATCTTTCTTTGGTGACAAAGAAGACCAAAACATACAGCCTGAAGAAGTCAACAAAGTGCAAGAGCCTACACCAAAAGCCTCCAAGAAAAACATGAACTGGTCACAAGCCATGGAAGAGCTCAAAAAGGAGTTGAAAAAGAAAGTTAGAGAAGTAGAGGAAATATTGGGAAGAGAAATGAGAAGGATGCGAGAAAACCATGGAAAAAAAGTCAGACTTGCTAAAGGACACCCAAAAAAATACTGAAAAAAATATTGAAGAAAAGAACACTTTAAAAAATAGACTAACTCAAATGGCAAAAGAGCTCCAAAAAGCCAATGAGGAGAAGAATGCCTTGAAAGGCAGAATTAGTCAAATGGAAAAGGAGGTCCAAAAGACCACTGGAGAAAATACTACTTTAAAAATTAGATTGGAGCAAGTGGAAGCTAGTGACTTTATGAGAAATCAGGATATTATAAAACAGAACCAAAGGAATGAAAAAATGGAAGACAATGTCAAGTATCTCATTGGAAAAACCACTGACCTAGAAAATAGATCCAGGAGAGAGAATTTAAAAATTATTGGACTACCTGAAAGCCATGATCAAAAAAAAGCCTAGATAGCATCTTTCAAGAAATTATCAAGGGGAATTGCCCTGATATTCTAGAGCCAGAGGGTAAAATAGAAATTGAAAGAATCCACAGATCACCTCCTCAAATAGACCCCAAAAATAAAACTCCTAGGAACATTGTCACCAAATTCCAGAGCTCCCAGGTCAAGTAGAAAATACTGCAAGCATCCAGAAACAAACAATTTGAATATTGTGGAAAAACAATCCGGATAACCCAAAATCTGGCAGCTTCTACATTAAGGGATCGAAGGGCTTGGAATACAATAATCTGGAGGTCAATAGAGCTAGGATTAAAACCAAGAATCACCTACCCAGCAAAACTGAGTATCATGCTCCAGGGCAAAATATGGATTTTCAATAAAATAGAGGGCTTTCAAGCTTTCTCAGTGAAAAGACCAGAGCTGAATAGAAAATTTGACTTTCAAACACAAGAATCAAGAGAAGCATGAAAAGGTAAACAAGAAAAAGAAATCATAACGGACTTACTAAAGTTCAACTGTTTTGTTTACATTCCTACATGGAAAGATGATGTGTATGTTCCCTGAGACATCAATATCATAGTAGCTGAAAGGAATATGCATATATATATGCATATATATGTGTATTCATATATATACATATGTGTGTGTCTATGTATGTGTATATGTAGGTATATATATATATATATATATATATATATATATATACACACACACACAGGGCCCCGGGTGAGTTGAATATGAAGTGATGATATCTAAAATAATACAATCAATTTAAGGTATAAGACAGGAATATATTGAGAGAGGGAGAAAGGGAGAGATAGAATGGGGTAAATTGTCTCACATAAAAGTGGCAAGCAAAAGTGTTTCTCTAGGAAGGGAAAAGGGGGCAGGTGAGGGGGAATGAGTAAATCTTGCTCTCATCAGATTTGACCTGAGGAGGGAATACCATACACACTCCATTGGGTATCTTACCCCACAGGAAAGAAGGAGGAAGAAGATAAAACAAAATGGGGGATGATAGAAGGGAGGAGGAGGTAATCAAAAACAAACACTTTCAAAAAGGGACAAGGTCAAGGGAGAAAATTCAATAAAGGGGGATTGGTTAGGAAAGAGCAAAACATAGTTAATCTTTCACAACATGAGTATTGTGGAAGGATTTTACATAATGATATGCATGTGGCCTATGTTGAATTGCTTGCCTTCTTAGGGAGGGTGGGTGGGGAGGGAAGAGGGGAGAGAATTTGGAACTCAAAGTTTTAAAAATAGACGTCCAAAAACAACAACAACAAAATGTTTTTGCATGCAACTAGGAAATAAGATACACAGGCAATGAGGCATAGAAATTTATCTTGCCCTACAAGAGAAGAAGGGAAAGGGGGATGGGAGGAGAGTGGAGTGACAGATGGGAGGGCTGACTGGGGAACATGGCAACTAGAATATACACCATCTTGGAGTGGGGGGAGGGTAGAAATGGGGAAAAAATTTCTAATTCAAACTTTTGTGAAAATCAATGCTGAAAACTAAACATATTAAATAAATTTAAAAAAAAAATGAAGAAGAAAAAAAAGAAGAAACAGTGAAATACCTTTTTTTTTGGAAACAAAAACTATTGACCTAGAAAACAGATTGAGTGGAGATAATTTAAGAACTATTGGACTGCCTGAAAGACATGATAAATAAAGGGACTAGACATGATATTTCAATAAATTATCAAGGAAAACTGTCCTGATATCCTAGAACAAGATGGTAAAATAGAAAGGGAAATGAACCTCTGATCAGTACCTAAAAGAGATCCTAAAATGAAAACTCCCAGCAATATCATAGCTATATTTCTGGGCTCCTGGTTAAAGACTAAATACTTCAAACAGTGAGAAACAAACAAATATTGTGAAGATACAGTCAGGATCATACTAAATTTGACAGCTACTTTTCTAAAGGAGAGAAGAGTTTGGAATATGATATTCTGGGAGACAAAAGAGTTTGGGATTGCAACCAAGAATCATTTACACAAAGGGAAAAATGAATATTTAATGAAACAGAGGAATTTTGAGCATTCCTGATGAAAAGACAAGAGCTGAATAGAAAATATGACTTTCAACATAAGATTCAAATGGAACATTAAAAAAAGTAAACGTTAAGGAGAAATCATAAGGGACTCAATAAAATTAAAATGCTTACCTTTCTATATGAGGCAAAAATACATATATCTTCTAAAAATTATTATTTATTAGGGCAGTTACAAGGATTCTATATAGAAAGAGGGCTTTGGAGTGAGTCAATTATGTTGGAATAATGTAAAAAATAGATGTGTGAGAAAGAGGGATACTCTAGGAGAAGGAAGGAGAGGAATGGGGAAGATTTTCTCACACAAAAGAGATGGGCAAGGAAGCAATTTTACAATAGAAAGGAAAGTGTTGGGGAACTGAAGATGGTCAATGTTTAAACCTCACTAACATCTAAATTAGGTCAAAAGAGGAAATACACACACACACACACACACACACACACACACACACACACACAATTGGTAATAGAATTCCATCTTACCCAATAGGGAAGTAGGAGCAGGATAGGATAACAGAAAGTGGGGGGTGAAAAAAGAGAGGGCAGATATAGAAAAGCAGTAGTCAGAAGCAGAACTGACTTTAAAGGAAGGCCAGGATAAAAAGAGAGAGAAGGAATAAAATGAAAAAAGGAGAGAAATGAAGAATTAGTTATCACAACTGTGTCCTTGAATGGGATGAAAGCACCCTTAAAATAGAAGTAGAGGGGCAGCTAAGTGGCACAGTGAGTAGAGCACCAGCCATGGAGTCAGGGGGACCTGAGTTCAAATCCGGCATCAGACGCTTGACACATGTACTAGCTGCATGACCTTGGGAAAGTCACTTAACCCCAATTGCCCTGCCTTCCCCCCTCTAAAAAAAACAAAAAACAAAACAAAACAACATAGAAATAGAAGAATAGATGGAAAACCAAAATCCAAAATTATGTTGTTTACAAGAAACAGAGATGAAAGAGAGACACATGAAATCTAAAAAAGTGGGGGAACAAGGTTGGAGCAGAATCTATTATGATTCAGATGAAGTTTAAAAAAATCAAGTTAGTCAAATCAATAATTATCTCAGAGGAAGCACAAACCAAAAGAAACCTAATTAAAAGGGATAAGCAGGGAAACAATATCTTGTTAAATGGTACCATAGACACTGAAATGATACCAATAGTAAACATATATGCAAAAAGTATCATACAGTCCAAATTCTTAAATGAAATGTCAAATAAATTGCAGGAGGAAATAATAAAACTATTTTATTGGGGAGACTGAACTTTCCCTATAAGAAAGGAAGAGCAGATCACTGGATTGGAGAGGCAACTAAAAAAGAAAAACCAGAAGAAAAAAAAAACTTAAAATAAACATCAAAATGGAAGTCCCAAAAATCAAAGGAGGGACTAATAAAAATTGAAAGTTGAAAATGTTTAAAAAATTTTTAAATAAAATTAGGAGCTGGTTTTCTGAAGAAAGAAACAATGAAATAAATAAACCATTGACAAATTTAATTTAAAAAAATGAAAGAAGAAAAGTAAATTGCTGTATCAAAAATTAAAATGAGGAATACACCTCCAATGAATATAAAATAAAATAAATTTTCAAGATAAATTTTGTCCAATTATATTCCAGTAAAATTGACAATCTAAGTGAAATTACAAAATTATAAACTGTCCAGATCAATATAAGATGAAATAAGAATACTTAAATGAACATAACTTAGAAAAAGATGCTGAGAAATGTTCCATTAAATGATTAATAGCATCTATCTAAAACCATCAAGGAGCATTATATGCAACAGTGATAAGCTAGAAGCATTTCCAATAAGACCAGGAGTGAAACAAGGATATCCATTATCACCACTGTTATTCAGTATTGTACTAAAAATGTTAGTGTTAGCAATAAGAGAAAAAATACATTGAAGGAATTAGAATATGCAAAAAAGAAACAAACCTATCACTTGTTGCAGATGATATGGTGGTATGTTCAGAGAATCCTAGAGAATCAAGTAAAAAAATATTTGAAATAATAAACAAATTTAGCAAAGTAGCAAAATATGAAATAAATGCACATAAATCGTTGGCATTCCTATATTACTGACAAAATCCAGCAGCAAGAGGTAAAAAGGGAAATTCCATTTAAAGTTAGTGTAGAAATCATAAAATATTTGAGAGTCTATCTGACAAGACAAACCCATATGAACACAATTACAAAACACTTCACACAAATAAAGTCAGATCTAAATATACGGAAAAATACTACTTTCTTACATCTAGGCTGAGCTAAAATAATGAAAATGACAATTCTACCTAAACTAATTTCCTTATCCAGGGCCATACCAATCAAACTACCCATTAAATTATTTTATAGAACTTGAAAAAATAATAACAAAATTCATCAGGAAAGTCCGGAATATCAAGAGAATTAAAGAAAAGAAATACAAGAGAAGATGTCCTAGCCATGCCAGATGTTAAATTGTATTATAAAGCAACAATCATCCAAACTACTGGGTATTGGCTACGAAATAGAGTTGTGGATCAGTGGAATAGGTTAGCTACACAAGACACAGTAGTCAATTAGTATAGTAATCTACTATTTGATAAACCTAAAGATTACAGCTTCTGGATGAAGAACTCACTATTTAACAAACCCTGCTGGGAAACCTGGAAAATAGTATGGCAGGATCTAAGCATAGACCAATATCTTGCACCATCCACCAAGATAAAATCAAAATGGGTACATGATTTAGAAATAAAAGCTGATATTATAAGCAAGCCAGGAGAGCAAGGAATAGTTTATTTGTCAAATCTATGGAGAAGGGAAGAATTTATGGTCAAACAAGAGATAAAGAGCATTATGAAATGCAAAATAGATGATTTTGATTACATCAAATTAAAAAGGTTTTGCATAACCAAAGTCAATTCAACCAAGATTAGAAGGGAAGTAAAAAATGGGGAAACAATTTTTACAACCAGTGCCTCTGATAAAGGCCTCATTTTCAAAATAGAGATAGAATTGAGTGAAACTTTTAAGAATGCAAGTCATTCTCCAATTGAGAAATGGTCAAAGAATGTTAACAGAAAGTCTTCATATGAAGAAATTAAGGTTATTATCATAGCAAACAATGTTCTAGATCATATTGATCAGAGAAATGCAAGTCAAATACAAATCAAAACAATTATAAGGTAACACATTACATCTGAGGTACCTATCAGATTGTCTAACATGACAAAACAGTAAAGTGATAAATGTTGGAGGAGATGTGGGAAAATTGGAACACTAATGCATTGTTGGTGGAGTTGTGAACTGATTCAGCTATTCTGGAGAGAAATTTGAAACTATACCCAAAGGACTTTAAAACTAGGCTTACTCTTGGTCCCAGAAATATCACTTCTAGATCTTTATCCCCAAAAGATCATTCAAATGGGAAAAAGACCCATGTGTACAAAAATATTCATAGCAGCTCTTTTTGTGGTAGTAAAGAATTGAAAATTGAGATGATACCCATCAATGCTAGAATGGCTGAAAAAGTTCTAGTATATGAATGTAATGGAATACTATTGTTCCATAATAAATGATCAGCAGGAAGACTTCAGAAAAACCTAGAAAGACATAGATGAACTGATACTTAGTTTGGTGAGCAGAACCAGAAGAACATTGTACCCAGTAATAATGACATTGTAGGGGTGAAACCAAAATGGCTACATGAAAACATCTTCTTACCAGAGCTCTCACAAGCTCTGTCACATACCTATAAAAAAGTGAATCTGAGCAGATTTGAGAGAGTTAGAAGCTGCTAGCAGTCTGAGTGGAGCAAATTTCCAAGCCAGGAGAGACTGAAAGGTCGAAGGCATAGATCTGTAGGGTGGGAGAGGGCTTGGCCTGTGGAGCTGCAAATGACAGTACCAAAGGGGAAGCAGCTGTGGAAACCAGCCAACGACCCAGGCTGGAAGAAAGTCGGATGCCCGAAACCTGTGTAGATCCCCAAGCCTCCCAATACAGGACGGGAGTCTGTAGAAGCAACAAGAGGCAGTAGCATAACACCACTGGCCGTGAGACATCAACATCAACTCCTGAGGCTTGCAGCCCAAAGGTTTGAAATATGTCTTCTTGAACTTCAGGGAGACATAATAGCCAGGTAAATGGCTCTAATCCCTACCTTCCTGACCCAGAGAATTCCTTGGGAAAAAATGCTGGAATAATGGAGACAGAGGTGGGCTTCAGTGGCAGAGCAGTGGGAGTTCCTGAGTCCCAGAGGGGCAGAGCCAGCAAGGGTAAACATCAAGAGCCTGAATGTACCTTTGCACAGCCAGGGGAAGAGGCAGACACCAGCACAGACAACAAACAGCTGAGACCATTGCTGAAGAGCAACAGTGCTGGAGAGCAGCCCCAGGGGAAAAGGAGACTTCAGGAAACCAGACGCCTCCCCCACACCTCGGGAAACTGAAGGCTATAATTCACAAAGCCAGTAACTACACTCACAATCCCCAGAACAAGAAACCTGGGACAGAAAACCCTGAGCCCCAAAACCAGAAATTCATTGTAAAGCCAGGAAAAAGCTAACCAACTTGAAGAAGAACATGAAAAAACTGAGGACCATTGATTCTTTTTATGGAGATAGGGAAGATCAAAATACCAATTTGAAAGAGGATAGCATTGACAGTATACCAACATCTGATACCTCAAGGGAATGCTAAATGGTCTCAAAGGGAGAATGGTAAGATAAGGGAAGGGAATCAAGAGGGAGGGTAAACTGAGGAAGGTGGCAGTCAAAAGCAAAACATTGTTGAAGAGTGGAAGGGGAAAGGGAAAATAAAATCATAAACAGGGGGGAAATAGGATGGAGAAAAAGACAAAGATAGAAATCATAACTGTGAATGGGAATGGGATAAACTCTCAAATCAAAACAATAATTAGGAATTATTTTGCCCAATGGTATGCCCATAAATTTGACAACCTTAAGGATATAGATGAATATCTACAAAAATATAAATTGCCCAGGTTAACAGAAGAGGAAGTAAAATTCTTAAATAACCCTACCTCAGCAAAAGAAATTGAGCAAGCCATCAATGAACTCCCTAGAAATAATCTCCAGGCCGAGATGGTTTTACATGTGAATTCTATCAAAAATTTAAAGAACAATTATTTCCTATACTTTGTAGACTATTTGGGAAAATAGATGCAGGAGTCCTACCAAATTCTTTTTATGACACAAATGTGGTACAAATACCCAAACAAGGAAGAGTCAAAACAGAGAAAGAAAATTATAGACCAATTTCTATAATGAATGTTGATGCGAAAATTTTAAATAAAATATTAGCAAAAAGATTGCAGCAACTTATCAGAAGAATAATAGACTATGACCAGGTAGGATTTATTCCAGGAAAGGAAGACTGGCTCAATATTAGCAAAACTATCAGCATAATTGATCATATCAACAACAAAACTAGCAGAAACCATATGATCATCTCAATAGATGCAGAAAAAGCCTTTGACAAAATATAACACCCATTCCTATTAAAAACACTAGAAAGCACAGGAATAAATGGAGCCTTCCCCAAATTATAAATAGCATCTACCTAAAACCATCAACAAGCATTGTTTTTAATGGAGATAAGCTAGATGCATTCCCAATAAGATCAGGGGAGAACAAGGATGTCCACTGTCACCCCTACTATTCAACTTGGTACTATAAATGTTAGCTGTAGCAATAAGTGAAGAAAAAGAAATTGAAGGAATTGGACCAGGCAAAGAAGAAACTAAGTTATCTCTCTTTGCAGATGATATGATGATTTACTTAGAGAATCCTAGAGAATCAAGTAAAAAACTACTTGCAATAATAAACAGCTTTAGCAAAGATGCAGGATATAAAATTAAGCCACATAAATCCTCAGCATTACTATACGTTACTAACAAAGCCCCAAAGCAAGAGATAGAAAGAGAAATTCCATTCCAAGTCACTGTAGACACTATAAAATATTTGGGAGTCTATCTTCCAAGACAAACCTAGGGCTTATATGAACATAATTATGAAACACTTTTCACGCGAATAAAGTCATATCTAAATAAATGGAAAAAATATCAGTGCTCATGGTTAGGCTGAGCTAGTGTAATAAAAATTACAATTTTACCTCAATTAATCTACCTATTCAGTGCCATACCAGTTGAACTACCAAAAAGTTCTTTTACAGAGCTGGATAAAATAATAACAAAATTCATCTGGAAGAAAAAAAAAGGTCTAGGATATCTAGAGAATTAATGAAAAGAAATGATAGGGAAGGTGGCCTACCATACCAGATATTAAACTGTACTATAAAGCAGCAGTCATCAAAACTACCTGGTACTGTCTAAGAAACAGAGTTGTGGATCCGTGTAATAGGATAGGTACAGAAGACACAGTAGTCAATGACTATAGCAAGTTACTCTTTGATAAACTCAAAGAATCAAGCTTCTGGACTAAAAATTCATTATTTCACAAAAAACCTGCTGGGAAAATTGGAAAATGGTAAGGCAGAAACTGAGCATAGACCAATATCTTACAATATATACCAAAATAAAGTCAAAATGGGTTCATGATTTAGGAATGAAGGCTGACACTATAAGCAATTAGGGAGAGCAAGGAATAGTTTATCCATCAGATTTATGGAAAAGAAAAGAATTCATGACACAACAAAAGATAGAGGGCATTACAAAATGCAAAACATAATTTTGATTATGTTAGATTGAAACGTTTTTGTATAAAAAATCCAATGCAACAATGATTAGGAGGGAAGCAGAAAGTTGGGAGAAAATCTTTACAAGTAGTGGCTCAGATAAAGGCCTCATCTCTAAAATATACAGGGAACTGAGCCAAATTTAAAGTAATACAAGTCATTCCCCAGTTGAGAAATGGTCAAAGGATATGAACAGACAGTTTGCAGAGGAAGAAAGGAGGAAGACTATTGTGTAAATAAGTTCATTGTGAAGTTGTATGTAGAAGATATATCAGATTCCATGCCATCTTGGAGAGGGAGGGTGGAAGTGGGGGAAGAAAATCTGGAACTCAAAATTTTGTAAACCAAGTGTTGTAAACTAAAAATGAAAAATCTTAGAAATGATAAAAAAATGACATTGTACAGTGACTAACTGGTAGACCTAGCTCTTCTCAGCAATGCAAGGATCTAAGACAATTCCAAAAGGCTGAAGATAGAAAATGGTATCCATATTCAGAAAAAGAACTATGGAATCTGAATGCAGATCGAAGCATGCTATTTGCTGTCTCTTTCTTTTTGTTTGTTTCTTCTTCTTTCTCGTGGTTCCACATTTTGGTTATAATTCTTCTTTACAACACGACTAATATGAAACTATGTTTAACATGAATGTATGCGTAGAGCCTATATCAGATTGTATGCTATCTTGGTGTGGGTTGAGGGGAGGGAGAGGGAGAAAATTTGGAACTGAAATTCTTATGAAATTGGATACTGAAAATACATAAATACAAAAAGAAAAAAAGACCTTGAACAAGCCATCAATCATCTCCCTAAGAAAAAATCTTCAGGAACAGAGGTAACCACAAGTGAATTTGATCAAACATTACAGGAGCAATTAATCCCAATAACTTATAAACTATTGGAAAAAATTGGTAAAGAAAGAATCCTACCAAATATGATGTAAATATTGCTTTGATACCTAAATGAGGAAGAGCAAAAATGGGGACAGAAAACTATAGACCAATTTCCTAGATGAATATCAATGTCTAAATTTTATTTTTTTTTCAACGTTTGTTTTTATTTTTTTTCCAAAGGTTGTGCCAAATTTATTTATTTATTTTTTTCCAGTTACAGTATTTTTTTTATTTAATTTAAATTTATTTAACATATTTGGTTTTCAGCATTGATTTTCACAACAGTTTGAATTACAAATTTTCTCCCCATTTATACCCTCCCCCCCTCTCCAAGATGGCTTATATTCTGGTTGCCCTGTTCCCCAGTCAGCCCTCCCCTCTATCACCCCCCACCACTTTCATCCCCTTTTCCCTTCCTTTCTTGTAAGGCAAGATAAATTTCTACACCCCATTGCCTGTGTATCTTATATTTTAGTTGCATGCAATAACTTTTTTTTGGAACATCTGATTTTAAAACTTTGAGTTCCAAATTCTGTCCCCTCTTCCCTTCCCACCCACCCTCCCTAAGAAGTCGAGCAATTTGACCTAGGCCACGCATGTATCATTATGTATAACCCTTCCACAATACTCATGTTGTGAAAGACTAACTACATTTTGCTCCTTCCCAACCCATCCCGTTTTATTGAATTTTCTCCCTTGACCCTGTCCCCTTTCCAAAGTGTTTGTTTTGATTACCTCCACCCCCATCTGCCCTCCCCTCCATCATCCCCTTTTATTTTTTTTATCTTCCTCCCTCTACTTTCCTGTGGGGTAAGATACCCAACTGAGTATGTATGGTATTCCCTCTCAGGCCAAATCTGATGAGAGCAAGGTTCACTCATTCCCCCCTCACCTGCCCTCTCCCCTCCTCCCACAGAGCTGCTTCCTCTTGCCACCTTTATGCGAGATAATCCACCCCATTCTATCTCTCCCTATCTCCCTCTCTCAGTATGTTGCTCTTTCATCCCTTAATTTCATTTTATTTCTTTTAGATATCTTCCCTTCATCTTCAACTAGCCCTGTGTCTGCTCTCTCTCTTTGACATATATATATATATATATATATATATATATATATATATATATATATACATATACATATACATATACATATACATATATACATATATAAACACACATATATAAACACACATATATATACACATACATACATATACACACAGATATATACATACATACACATTCACTTATATATATATAAACATATACATATATATATATATATGCATATTCCCTTCAACTACCCTAATACTGAGGTCTCATGAATCATACACATCATCTTTCCATGTAGGAATGTAAACAAAACAGTTCACCTTTAGTAAGTCCCTTGCAATTTCCGTTTCTTGATTACCTTTTCATGCTTCTCTTGATTCTTGTGTTTGAAAGTCAAATTTTCTATTCAGTTCTGGTCTTTTCACTGAGAAAGCTTGAAAGTCCTCTATTTTATTGAAAATCCATATTTTGCCTTGGAACATGATACTCAGTTTTGCTGGGTAGGTGATTCTAGGTTTTAATCCTAGCTCCATTGACCTTCAGAATATCGCATTCCAAGCCCTTCGATCTCTTAATGTAGAAGCTGCCAGATCTTGGGTTATTCTGATTGGGTTTCCACAATACTCAAATTGTTTCTTTCTGGCTGCTTGCAGTATTTTCTCCTTGATCTGGGAGCTCTGGAATTTGGCGACAATATTCCTAGGAGATTTCTTTTTGGGATCTATTTGAGGAGGCGATCGATGGATTCTTTCAATTTCTATTTTGCCCTGTGGCTCTAGAATATCAGGGCAGTTCTCCTTGATAATTTCTTGAAAGATGGTATCTAGGCTCTTTTTTTGGATCATGGCTTTCAGGTAGTCCAATAATTTTTAAATTCTCTCTCCTGGATCTATTTTCCAGGTCAGTGGTTTTTCCAAGGAGATATTTCACATTGTCTTCCATTTTTTCATTCCTTTGGTTCTGTTTTATAATATCCTGATTTCTCATCAAGTCACTAGCTTCCACTTGCTCCAATCTAATTTTTAAAGTAGTATTTTCTTCAGTGGTCTTTTGGACCTCCTTTTCCATTTGGGTAATTCTGCCTTTCAAGGCATTCTTCTCCTCATTGGCTTTTTGGAGCTCTTTTGCCATTTGAGTTAGTCTATATTTTAAGGTGTTCTTTTCTTCAGCATATTTTTCAGTATTTTTTTGGGTCTCCTTTAGCAAGTCATTTACTTGTTTTTCATGGTTTTCTCTCATTCTTCTCATTTCTCTTCCCAATTTTTCCTCTACTTCTCTAACTTGCTTTTCCAAATCCTTTTTGAGTTCTTCTATGGCCTGGGGCCAGTTCATGTTTTTCTTGGAGGCTTTGGTTGTAGGCTCTATGACTTTGTTGTCTTCTTTAGGCTGTATGTTTTGGTCTTCTTTGTCACCAAGGAGAGAATCCAAAGTCTGAGACTGAATCTGGGCACGTTTTCGCTGCCTGCCCATATTCCCAACCAACCAACTTGACCCTTGAGTTTTCAGTGGGGTATGACTGCTTGTAGACTAACGAGTTCTATGTTCCACGTCTGTGGACCATAGAGTCCAGCTCTGTCAGACCCGCACTGCTCCTTCCCCAAGAACCCCCAACCCGAACTGGGCGTAGATCTTTGGCAGGCTGTGCACCCCTGCTCTGATCCACCACTTAATTTCTCCCCCCAGGTGGGCCTGGAGCCAGAAGTAACAACAGCTGTGGCTGCCCCACCTCTGCTGCCCCTGGGGCTGGAAGCGGAACCGCAAACTCCTTCCACTCCCGCAGCTTTTCCCACTAACGTTCTCTGCAGTCTTTGGTGTTTGTGGGTCGAGGGGTCTGGTAACTGCCGCAGCTCACGTATTCAGGGCGCTAGGGCCCCCTCCGCCCGGCTTCTGGTCTGGATGGTCCACGCCGCTCAGGCTGGGCTCTGCTCCACTCCCTTCCCCACTCCCAGCTCCGTGTGGAATAGACCTCACCCAGAGACCATTCAGGCTGTCCTGGGCTGGAGCCCTGCTTCCCTCTGCTGTTCTGTGGGTTCTGCCATTCTAGAATTGGTTCAGAGCCATTTTTTATAGGTTTTTGGAGGGACTCGGTAAGGGAGCTCACTCTAGTCCCTGCTTACCAGCCGCCATCTTGGCTCCGCCCCCCCAATGTCTAAATTTTAAATAAAATACTAGCAAGGAGATTACAGCAATATAAAGATCATACACTATAACCTGGTTGCATTTATACCAGCAATGTAGGACTGGTTAAATATTAGAAAAACATTCAGCGTAATTGGTCATATCAATAACAAAAACAAGAAAATCATGTGATTTTATCTATAGTTTCAGAAAAAGCTTTTGAAAAATACTGGGGCACCTAGGTGGCACAGTGAGTGGAGCACAAGCCCTGGAGTCAGGAGGACCTGAGTTCAAATCCGGCCTCAGACACTTGGCACACTTAGTAGCTGTGTGACCTTGGATAAGTCATTTAATCCCAATTGCCCTGCCTTCCCCCCTAAAAAATGATAATAAAAATTTTAAAAAATAGAGACTATTTCAGTCTTTGTATAAAAAAGTACAACACACATTCTTATTAAAAACACTAGAGAGCACAGGAATCAATGGAGCTTTTATTAAAATGAAATGTAGAATCTATCTAAATTCAAGAGCAAGCATTATGAATAATGGGGATAAAATTGAAGCCTCACCAGTTAGATTAGGAATAAAGCAAGGATGTCCAATATTACCACCACTTTTTAATATTGTACTAGAAATGCTAGCTCTATCAAGAAGACATGAAAAGGAAATTGAAAGAATAAAAGTAGACAACAAAAAAAGATCATTACTCTTTGCAGATAATAAAATGGTGTATTTAGAGAACCACAAAGAATTAACTAAAAATGAGTCAAAACAATTAACACTTTCAGCAAAGCTGCAGGACATAAAATGAACCACATGAATAATCGAAATTTCTCTACAAAATCCAGCAGCCTGAGATTGAAAGAGAAATTCCATTTAAAATAACCAAGAAAATATAAAATACTTGAGACTTCACCTGCCAAAAAAACCACGGAGATTATATGAACATAATTACAAAGCCCTTTACACAGAAATACAAATACATCTAAAAAACTTGAGACATATTAATTGACCATGTGTAGGCTGAGCCAATGTCATAAAAATGACAATTCTACTCATGTTAATTTACTTATTCAGTGTCATGCCAACCAAACTACCAAAGAATTGTTTAATTGAGCTAAGAGAAATAATGAAAAAAATTATTAGAAATATTAAAAGGTCAAGACTATCAAGGGAATAAAAGGAAAATATATTTAAGTAGGCTGCTTATCAATTCCATATTTCAAGCTATATTACAAAACAGTAATCCTGAAAACAATCTGGTGCTAGCCAAGAAATAAAATGGTGGGTCAGTGGAATAGAACAGGTGCACAATGCACAACAATAAAAAAACATAGTAATCTAGTGTTTGATAAACCCCAGAGATGCAGGCTGTTGGGGGTAAGAACCCACCATTTGACAAAATTAGTTTGGAAAACTGAAATCAATTTGGCAGAAACTAGGCAAGAACCAAAATTTTACAGTGTATTCCAAGATAAGGTCAAAATGAATAAATGACTTAGACATAAAGAGGATATCGTAAGTACATAATGGGAGTAGGAAAATGTCCCTTTTGGATCTTTGGATAAGGGAGTTCATGAACAAACAGGAGATAGGATTACAGGAAGTAAAATAGAAATCTGATTACATGAAATTAAAAAGCTTTTGCACAAATAAAACTAATGCAAACAAAATTAGTAGGAAAACAGGAAATGAGAAGGAAATTATGCAGCAAATTTCTGTAAGAGCCCCATTGCTTCAATATATAGGAACTGAGCCAAATTTATTAAAAAAAAATGAATAATTCACCATTTGATAAATGATCAAAGGATATGAACAGGCAGTTTTCAGAAGAAGAAATCAAAGCTATCAATAGTGAGAAGAAAAAATACTCTAAATAGTTACTGTTTAGAAAATTACACATTAAAACAATTCTGAGATACTATTTCATAACTATCTGGCTAACGTGACAGAAAAGGAATATTGTAAATGTTGGAGAACAAGAGACAAGATTGGAACACTAATATATTGTTAGTGGAGTGTCCAATCATTCTGGAAAAAAAAAAATATAATTTTGCCCAAAAGGACCCTACAACTGTGAAAACCATTTGATCTAGTAACACTACTGCTTCATCTGTACCCCAAAAAGATAAAAGAAAACGGAAAAGGAGCTACTTGTACCTCTAAAATTTATCTGTTCATTTATTTATTCATATTTATTTTGTACCCAAAAAAGGAGCTCTTTTTGTGACAGCACAAAATTGGAAATTGAGCAGATGTGCATTATTTGGAGAATGGCTAAGCCAGTTGTGGTATATGATTGTGATGGAATGCTATTATACTATAAGGAATGACAAGCAGGACACTTTCAAAAAAGTGAAAAGATTTATATGAACTCATGCAAGGTGCATGAGCAGAACCAGGAGAACACTGTACACAGGAACAATAATATTGTAAGGATGATCATTTGTGAAAGACTTCACTACCTTGAGAAAGACAATGATCCAAAACAATTTCAAAGGACCCATGATGAAAAATGCTTTCCCACTCCATACAGAGAAGTAATAAACTTGGAATGCAGATTGAGGCATACACTTTTTTAACTTTCTTTTTATTGCTTTATTTTCTTTGTGTTTGCTTTTGCACATCACTTTTGCATGACTTCACATATATAATAAGAATGAAATTGCTTGCCTTCTCAAGGAAGGGGAGGGGCATGAGTCAAGGAAAAAAATTGAACTCAATTTTTAAAAGTCATTGTTTAGAAAAATTAGATCTAATTGGGAAACATGTAATAAAATAAAAATAACTGTTTTGCAAATATTACATCAACTTATACCCAGAATGACTTTGAAATATAGGTGCTTTTATTACCCTCATTTTACAAATGAGGCAAACAGTTTAGCAAGTGTCTGCAGCTGTATTTGGACCCACACCTTGAGTACTACTCAGCCTGGTAGTGGTGGGGAGCTTGTGATAGGGGTGAGTGGGGGTATAAGTTGACTTTGATGTGATAATAAAAAACAATTAAATGGTGAAAAGTAGGAATGTATTGAGAGAAGAGAAAAGGGGGAAGAAGAATAGGATAAATTACATCATATAAAGAGGATTGAAGGCCAATTACAGTAGAGGAAAACAAGGGAGGGAGATAAGTATTGTTTGAACCTTACAATTAGATATATAAACATTCAGTTGGTTATAGAAATAAATCTTACCTTATAGAGAAGTAGGAGAAGAAAGGAGAAACAAAAGGAAGGGAGTTGATGGGAGTAAGGTCAAATTGAGGGAGATGGTGATCAGAAGCAAAGCACTGCTGAGGATGGAAAGGGAGAGACTATAGAGAAAAGCATAAATGGGGAAAAATAAGATGGAGGAAAAAGACACAGTAATCATAACTGTGAATGTGAATTAGATGAACTCTCCCATAAAATGGAAGTGGACAACAGAGTAGAATAAAAGCCAAAACCATACAATATGCTGTTTACAAGAAACACATCTGAGGCAGACAGATAAGGAGTAAAAGTAAAAAGCTAAAGCAGAATAAATTATACTCCAGCTGAGGTAATAAAAGATGGGGTAGCAATCGTGATCTCAGATAAAGCAAAAGCAAAAATAGATCTAATTAAAAGGGGCAAGGAACAAAACTATATCTTGCTAAAAAGTACTATAGAAAATTAAGTATCAATATTAAACATATATGAGCCAGGTGGCATAGTATCCAAATTCTTAGGGGAGAAGTTAAGAGAGGTACAGGAAGAAATAGCAAAACTATACTAGTGGGGGACTTCAACTTTTCTGTCTCAAAACTAAATAAATTTAACCACAAAATGAACAAGAAAGAAGTAAAATAGGTGGATGAAATTTTAGATGAGTTAGACAAGATAGACCTCCGGAGAAAGCTGAATAGAAATAGAAAAGAATTTACATTTTCTCAGAGGTACATGGCACTTACACAAAATGTGACCATGTATTAGGACATAAAAACCTCAGAATCCAATGCTGAAAGGGAGAAATATTAGAGGTATCCTTTTCGGACCATGATGCAATAAATATTACATGCAATCAAGGTACATGGAAAGATAGACTAAAAATTAATTGGAAAATAAATAATTCTAAAGAAGAACGGAACAAACAAGAAATTTAATTCAATCAATCAACAACTTCATCAAAGAAAATGACAATAATGAGGAAAAAATAGCAAAACATGGAACACAGCCAAACCAGTTCTTGAGAGTGGAATTCTAAATCACTAAATGCTTATATGAATAAAAGAGAGAAAGAAGAGATCAATAAATTGGGTATGTAACTAAAAAAGCTAGAAAAAGAACAAATTAAAAATCTCCAATGAAATGCAAAATTATGAATTCTGAAAATCAAAGGTAAATAAAATTGAAATTAAGAAAAGTATTGAACTAATAATTTAAAAACTGATTTTATGAAAAAACAACAAAATTGATAAACCTTTGGTTAATTTGAATTTTTAAAAAATTACCAGTATCAAAATTGAAAAAAGTAAATTCATCACCAAAGAATAGGAAATTAAAATAATAATTAGGAACTATTTTTCTCAAATGTATGCTAATAAATCTGAAAGGGTAAGTGAAAATGGGTTAATATTTGTAGAAACATAAATTACCCCAAATAACAGAAAAGGAAATAAAAAACCCAATTTCAGAAAAAGAAATTGAACCAGCCATCAATGAACTCCCTAAGAAAAATCCCCAGGGTCAGATGGATTTACAAGTGAACTCTATCAAACATTTAAAGAACAATTAATTCCAATATTACATAAACTATTTGGAAGATGGACAAAGAAGGAGTTCTACCAAATTCTTATTATGATACAAATATGGTGCTGATATCTAAACCAGGAAGAGTCAAGATGAGGAAAGAAAATTAAAGAAAGACCAATTTCCTTAATGAATACTGATGCAAAAATTTTAATAAAACATTAGCATAGATTACAGCAACTTATTTCCAGGATAATACAAAATGAACAGGTAGGATTTATACTAGGATTGTAGGGCTAGTTAAATATTAGGAAAACTATCATTATAATTGACAATATTAACAACAAAACTGGGAGGTGGAACCAAGATGGCTATGTGAAAGTAGAGACTTACCAGAACTCTCTTACAAATTCTGTCAGATACCTCTAAAAAAGTGAATCTGAGGAGATTTGAGAGAGTTAGAAGTCATTAGTTGACTGAGTGTGGCAAATTTCCAAGCCAGGGGAGTCTGCAGGGTCAGCAGGATGGATCTGTATGCTGGGAGAGTGCATGGCATGCAGAACTGCACCAAATGACATGAAAGTGGAAGCAGCTGTGCAACTCAGACAGCCAATCAGCCTGGGAGAGTGCCAGCCACATGAAACTGGTGGCAATACCCAGAACTCACAGCCCAGGAGAGGAGTATGTCAGAGCTATGAGAGACAGCAGCACAATGCCCCTGGCCAGGAGAGCAACTGCTCCTGAGGCTATCAGCACACAGTTTGAAGGTTCAACAACCTCCTTCTTGAACTTCCAAGACCCATGATGACCAGGTAAAATGGCTATCATTCCTCACTTCCTCACCTAGATAATATGCATTTGGGAGAAACCCTAAAATAGAGGACACAGAAATGGGGCTTCAGTAGCTTAGCGGTGGGAGTTCCTGAGCCCCGTTGGGGAGGGACCAGCAGGTGTCAACACCAGGAATCCAGAGGTGCTTAACCACAGCCAGGGGTAGTGGCAGATACTAGCATAGACAACTTCTGAGAACACGAATGCTGTAGTGCAGCCCTAGGGAAAGAGAAGCCAGACCACCCACTCACAAACACCTCACAAACCAAGAGGCCACAACACACAAAACCAGTAATCAGGTACACAGTTGCAAGCATAAAAAACTTGGGACAGAGGCCCATGAGGCTCAGAAGGACATTAAAAAGCTAGGGAAAAGGGGGTGGAGCAAGGTGGTGGCTGGAAAGCAGGGACTTGCTTAAGTTCCCCATCAGGTCTCTCCAAACACCTACTAAAAATGTCTCTGAACAAATTCTAGAGCTGTGGAACCTACAAAATGTCAAGGGGATGCAGGGCTCCAGCCAGGAACAGCCTGGATGGCCATTGGGAAGGGTCTATCGCATGGACCTGAGAGCGGAGCAGAGCAGAGATAAGAGTGGGCTGCAGCAGGACCAACCAGACCAGGAGCCAGGCAGAACAGAAATAGCACCTTGAATCAGTGAGCTGTGACAGTTACCAGACTTCTCAACCCACAAACATCAAAGACAACAAAGAAGGTTAGTGGGAAAAGCTACAGAGTGAAAGGAGTTTGCAGTTGGGCCATGGCCCCAGGGGCAGCAGGGGATGTCCAGCTACAGAACTACAACTGCAGTTGCTTCTGGCCCGAGGCCCACCTGGTGGGAAGAATTAAGTGGCAGATCAGAGAGGGAGTGCAGAGCCTGCATAAGATCTCAGTCATTTCCACGTTGGTGGTTCTTGGGGGAGGAGGAGTGCTGGTGTGGGAGAGCTGGCTGTATAGAAATAGCTCTGAAAACAACAGTATATACCCCCCAGCTTGGAACAAAGTGCTCTCTACTCTACAAGCAGTCATACCCTGATGGAAAACTCAAGGGTCAAGTAAATTGGCTGGGAACATGGTCAGGAAGCAAAAACACACTCAGATTCAATCTCAAACTTCGGGATCTTTCTTTGGTGACAAAGAAGACCAAAATATACAGCCAGAACAAGTCAACAAAGTGCAAGAGCCTACATCAAAAGTCTCCAAGAAAAAAACATGAAGTGGTCTCAGGACATGGAAGAGCTCAAAAAGCATTTTGGAAAAGCAAGTTAGAGAAGTAGAGGAAAAATTGGGAAGAGAAATGAGAAGGATGCGAGAAAACCATGAAAAACAAGCCAATGTCTTGCTAAAAGAGACCCAAAAAAATACTGAAGAAAACAAAACCTTAAAAAATAGACTAACTCAAATGGCAAAAGAGCTCCAAAAAGCCAATGAGGAGAAGAATGCCTTGAAAGGCAGAATTACCCAAATGGAAAAGGAGGTCCAAAAGACCACTGAAGAAAATACTACCTTAAAAATTAGACTGGAGCAAGTGGAAGCTAGTGACTTGATGAGAAATCAGGATATTATAAAACAGAACCAAAGGAATGAAAAAATGGAAGACAATGTTAAATATCTCATTGGAAAAACCACTGAACTGGAAAATAGATTCAGGAGAGAGAATTTAAAATTATTGGACAACCTGAAAGCCATGATCGAAAAAAGACCCTAGATATCATCTTTCAAGAAATTATCAAGGAAAACTGCCCTAATATTCTAGAGCCAGAGGGAAAAATAGAAACTGAAAGAATCCACCGATCGCCTCCTCAAATAGATCCCCAAAATAAAACTCCAAGGAATATTGTCGGCAGATTCCAGAGCCCCCAGATCAAGGAGAAAATACTGCAAGCAGCCAGGAAGAAAAAAAATTTGAGTATTATGGAAACACAATCAGAATAATACAAGATCTAGCAGCTTCTATATTAAGGGATCAAAGTGCTTAGAATATGATATTCTGGAGGTCAATGGAGTTAGGATTAAACCAAGAATCACCTACCCAGCAAAACTGAGTATCATGCTCGAAGACAAAATATGGATTTTCAATAAAATAGAGGACTTTCAAGCTTTCTCAAGTGAAAAGACCAGAGCTGAATAGAAAATTTGACTTTCAAACACAAGAATCAAGAGAAGCATGAAAAGGTAAACAAGAAAGAGAAATCACAAGGAACTGACTAAAGTTGAACTGTTTTGTTTACATTCTTACATGGAAAGATGATGTGTATAATGCATGAGACCTCAGTAATAGAGTAGCTGAAAGGAATATGCATATATATGTGTGTGTGTGTGTGTAGATATATATATATATATATATATATATATGTGTGTGTGTGTGTGTGTGTGTGTGTGTGAGTGTGTGTGTATATATATATATATGTGTGTGTGTGTATGTATGTGTATGTGTATGTGTATGATACGCATGTGGCCTATGAGGAATTGCTTGCCTTCCTAGGGAGGGTGGGTGGGGAAGGAAGAGGGGAGTTAATTTGGAACTCAAAGTTTTAAAAACAGATATTTTAAACAAAAAGTTTTTGCATGCAACTAGGAATTAAGATATACAGGCAATGGGACGTAGAAATTCATCTTCACCTACAAGAAAGTAAAGGAAAAGGGTATGGGAGGGGAGTGGGGTGACAGGAGGGAGGGCTGACTGGGGAACGGGGAAACCAGAATATACACCATCTGGAAGTGGGTGGGAGGGTAGAAATGGGGAGAAAATTCGTAATTCAAACTCTTGTGAAAATCAATGCTGAAAACTAAATATATTAAATAAATTAAATGTATAAATTAGAAAAAAAGAAACAATTTGAGTATTGTGGATACACACTCAGGATAACAGAAGATCTTTGAGCTTCTACATTAATGGATCAAAGGGCTTGGAATATGATATTCCAGAGGTCAGTGGAGGTAGGATTAAAACCAAGACCCAGCAAAACTGAGTATAATGCTGCAAGGCAAAATATGGATTTTCAATAAAATAGAGGACTTTCAAGGTTTCTCAGTGAAAAGACCACAGCTCAATAGAAAATTTGACTTTCAAAAACAAGTATCAAGAGAAGCATGAAAAGGTAAACAGGAAAAAGAAATCATAAGGGACTTATTAAAGTCAAACTGTTTTGTTCACATTCCTACATGGAAAGATGATTTGTATAATTCATGAGACTTCAGTATTAGGGTAACTGAAGGGAATACATACATACATACATACATACATACATACATACGTATATCTATATCTATATATATATATGTGTGTGTGTGTATGTATGTATATGTGTGTGTGTATATATATATAGGTATATATATATATATATAGATGTGTGTATGTGTGTATGTGTGTGTGTATATATATATGTATGTATATATATACATATATATATGTATGTATGTATATATATATATACATATATATATATATATATAGACAGAGGGCACAGGGTGAGTTGAATATGAAGGGATGATATAAAAAAATAAAAACAAATTAAGGGATGAGAGAGGAATACATTGATAGATGAAGAAAGGGAGAGATAGAATGGGGTAAAATATGTCACATAAAAGTGGTGAGAAAAAGCAGTTTGTTGGAAGGGAAGAGGGGGCAGGTGAGGGGGAATGAGTAAATCTTGCTCTCATCTGATTTGACTTGACAAGGGAATACCATACACACTCAATTGGGTATCTTACCCCACAGGAAAGAAGGAACAAGGGGACAAAAAAGGGGGGACAATAGAAGGGAGGGCAGATAAGAGGAGGAGGTAATCAAAAGCAAATACTTTTGAAAAGGGACAGTGTCAAGGGAGAAAATTTTATAAAGGGCGACTGGATAGGAGGAAGCAAAATATAGATAGTCTTTCACAACATGAGTATTGTGGAAGGATTTCACATAAGAATATGCATGTGACCTATGTGGAATTGCTTTCCTTCTTAGGGAGGGTGGATGGTGAGGGAAGAGGGTACAGAATTGGGAACTGAACCTTTTAAATGCAGATGTTCAAAAAAAAAGTTGGTTTTGCATGCAACTGGGAAATGAGATATACAGGCAATAGGGCATAGAAATCTATCTTCCCCTACAAGAAAGTAAGGGAAAAGGGGATAGGGGGTGTGGGGTGACAGAAGGCAGGGCTGACTGGGGAATGGGGCAATCAGAATATATGCCATCTTGGAGCAAGGGAGAGGGTAGAAATGGAGAGAAAATTTGCAATTCAAAATCTTGTGGAAATCAATGCCAAAAATTAAAAATATTAAATAAATAACAACAAAAAGTACCCAAAACCTTAAAAAAACATATCTACTAGTTAAAAGAAAGCCAGGAAAAAGGCAGCCATCATGAAGAAACAATCCAGACAACCAAGGACTATAGATTCTTTTTATGGATACAGGGAAGATCAAAACACCAATGGAGAAGATGACATCATTTAAACTATATCCACATCACATCTGAAACCTCAAAAGAGAATGTGAACTGGTCTTAAGCCCAACAGCATTCTTGGAAGACCTCAAGGAGGATTTAAAGACAAAATTAGAGAGGTAAAGGAAAAAAAATGAAAAAAAGAACATTCACTTATGAGAACAAATCTTAAAAAGGAAAATTGGTGAAATGGATAAGGACATTCAGAATCTAGTAAGAGACAATGACTGTCTGAAAAGTAAAATTACCAAATGGAAAAGGAAGTTCAGAAGCTAAGTGAAGAACACAATTTATTAAAAAAAAATGGAATTTGGCAAGTATAACCTAATGACTCTATGAGGTATCAAGTACCAGTCAAACAAATCTGAAGAATGAAAAAATAGAAAAAAAACATGAAATATCTCATTTGAAAAACAACTGACCTGGAAAATAGTTCCAGGAGAGATAATATAAGGATTATGGGTCTACCTGAAAGCCATGATGAATAAAAGAACCTAGCGAGTGTCTTCCAAGAAATCATCAAGTCTATGTGCTGTGAGTTCTTAGAATCAGAGGGTAAAATAGTCATCAAAAGAATTCACTGATCAACCCATGAAAGATATCCCAAAAGTTCAAAGAATATTGTAGTCAAATTCCAGAATTACCAGGTCAAGGAGATAATACTGAAAGCAGCCAGGAAGAAAGAATTCAAATATCACTGAACTACAGCCAGGATCATGCAGGATCTTGAAGCTTCTATTTTAAAAGACAGGAGGAATTGGTATATGACGTTCTGAAAGGCAAAGGGGCTTGGACCACAACCAAAGATCAACTACCCATCCAAACTGAGTATAATTTTTCAGGCAAAGAGATGGACATTCAATGAAATAAGGGAATTCCAGACTTTCCTGATGAAAAGGCCAGAGCTGAAAGGAAAATCTGATCTGCAAGCACAATACCCAAGAGAAACATAAAAAGATAAACAGGGAAGAAACACCTTGTTGTTCAATAAGGGCAAATTGTTTACATCCTTATGTAGGATCATATTGTGTTATTTATGTTATATATTTATATATATATATATACACACACACACACACACACACACACACACACACACACATATGTATGTACATATAATATATATAACACAATATAATCCTATTATATATGTTATATATATATATGTGTGTGTATACACATGTACATATACATGTACAAATATACATCAGTCTTGAGAATGGCACATTATTATGACAATTAAAAGGGATATATATAGACTGAGTGTGTCAGGATAAACTAACTGATAAGATGATAAAAATATAAATAAGGGGCGTAAAAGGAGTTTTCTGGGAGAAGAGGTGAGGAGGTAGAAAAGGGCAAATTACATCATATGAAGAGGCATAAGAACATATTATAGTAGATGGAAACAAGGCAAGGAGAAGAGCAGTGTTTGAGCTTTACTCTCATTGGATTTCCTTCAAGGGCAAAGAAAAGGGAGGGGGTGTTTAGACAGGAGGGAAGGGGGGAAGATAAGGGAGGGGAATAAATAGGGAGGGAAAACTGAGGAAGAGGGTGTTCAAAATCAAAACTCTTTTGAGGAGGAGAAGGGAGAAATAGAAGAATAAAAACAAGAGGAAATAGGATGGAGAAAAAGACAAATATAATAGTCATAATTGTGAATGTGATTGGGATGAATTATCCCATAAAATGGGGGTGGATAGCAGAATTGATTAAAAAGCATAATCCTACAATATGTTGTTTACAAGAAACACATTTGAAACAGGGGGATAGTCACAGGGTTAAGGTAAAAGTCTGGAGTAGAAAACAGTATGCTTCAGCTGAAGTGAATAAAAAAAGTAGATTTAGCAATCCTAATCTCAGACAAAGCTAAAGCAAAGATCGATCTAATTAAAAGAGATAAGTAAGGAAATCTGTGTCCTGCTGAAACTCACCATAGACAATGAAGCAACATCATCACTTAACATATAAGGACCAAGTGGTATAACATACAGATTCACAGAGCAGAAGTTAAGGGAGTTACAGAAAGAAATAAACAGGAAAACCATACTAGTGGGAGACCTCAAATTCCCCCTCTCTGAAAGTGATAAATCTAACCTCAAAATAAATGAGAAAGAAGTTAAAGAGGTGAATGGAATTTTAGAAAAGTTATATATGATAGACCACTTGAGAAAACTGAATGGGATAAAAAAGAATATATCTATATTCTCAGTGCCACATGGCACATACTCAACAACCGATCATGTAATAGACTGTGAAAACCTCACTATTCAGTGCAGAAAGGCAGAAATAGTCATTGCATCCTTTTCCTATCATGATGCAATAAAGTTATTTGTAGAGATAAATTGAAAATCAGAAGCTAAATAGTCTAAGCTAAAGGACAAGTGGGTCAAAGAACAAATCATAGAACCAATTAATAACTTCATTCAAGGCAATGACAATAATGAGACAACATACCAAAACTTATGGGATGCATCAAAAGCAGTTCTTAGGGGAAGTTTTATATCTGCAAATGCTTACATAAATAAAATACACTTTAAAAAGATCAATGAATTGTGCAGGCAACTGAAAAAGCTGGAAAAAGAACAAATTGAAAATCCCCAATTAAATACAAAATTAAAAATACTGAAAAACAAAGGAGAGATTAATAAAATTGAAATTAAGAAAACTATTGAAGTAATAAATAAAACTAAGTGCTGGTTTTATGAAAAAAAACCCAATAAAATTGATAAAACTTTGGTCAATTTGATTTAAAAAAGAAAGAAAAAAACCAAATTACCAGTATCAAAAATGAAAATTGTGAATTCACCTCCAATGAAGAGGAAATTTTTTAAAAAATTAAGATGTTTTTGCCTAACTGTATGCTCATAAATTTGACAACCTTAGGGAAATGGATGAATATTTACAAAAATATATTTTGCCCAGCTTAACAGAAGAGGAAATAAAATACCTAAATAGCCCCATCTCGGAATAAGAAATTGAGCAAGCCATCAATGAACTCCCTATTAAAAAATCTCCAGGGCCAGATGGTTTTACATGTGAATTCTATCAAACATTTAAAGAACAATTAATTCCCATACTTTATGGACTATTTGCAAAATTAGGTGAAGAAGGAGTCCTACTAAATTCTTTTTGTGACACAAATATGGTACTAATACCTAAACCAGGAAGAATCAAAACAGAGAAGAAAATTATAGACCAATTTCCCTAATGAATGCAGATGCAAAAATTTTAAATAAAATATTAGCAAAATGATTACAGGAACTTATAAGTATAGTACAACAAGACCAAGTAGGATTTATTCCAGGAATGCAAGCCTGGTTCAATATGAGGAAAATTATCAGCATAATTGATTGTATCAGCAATAAATCTCACAGAAATCAATCATATGATTATCTCAATAGATTCAGAAAAAGTTTTGACCAAATATAATACCCATTCCTATTAAAAACAATAAAAAGCATTGGAATGAATTGAGTCTTCCTTACAATTACAGGTAGCATCTACCTAAAAACATCAGCAAGCATTATATAAAGTGGGGATAAGCTAGATGTATTCCCAATAAGATCAGGGGTGAAACTAGGATGTCCATTATTAACCCTTATTATTCAATTGGGTACTAGAAATATTAGCTTTAGCAATAAGAGAAGAAAAAGAATTTGAAGAAATTAGAATGGGCAAAGAAGAAACTAAGTTTTCACTCTTTGCAGATGATATGATGATTTACTTAGAGAATCCTAGAGAATCAAGTAAAAAACTACTTGAAATAATAAAAACACTTTAGCAAAGTTGCAGGATATAAAATAAACCCACATAAATCCTCAGCATTCCTATGTATAACTAAGAAAGCCCAACAGCAAGAGACAGAATGAAAAATTCCATTTAAAGTTACTGTAGACACTATAAAATATTTCAGAGTGTACCTGACAAGACAAACTCAGGGCCTATATGGACACAATTACAAAACATTTTTCATACAAATAAAACCAGACCTAAATAAATGGAAAAAAATCAGTTTGTCATGGTCAGGTCCGGCTAATATAGCAGAAAGAACAATTTTACCTAAATTGATTTGCTTATTCAGTGCCATTCCAATGAAACTATGAAAAACTATTTTATAGATCTAGATAAAATAGTAACTAAATTCATCTGGAAGAAGAAAAGGTCCAGAATATCAAGGGAATAAATGAAATGATAAGGAAGGTGGCCTAGCCATACCAGATATTAAACCGTATTACAAAGCAGCAGTCATCAAAAACTGCTTGGTACTGGCTAAGAAAAAAAGAGGTAGATCAGTGGAATAGGTTAGGCAAACAAGAAACAGCAGTCAATGACTGTAGCAATCTACTCTTTGATAAACCCAAAGAGTCCCTTCTATGTTAAGAATTCACCATTTCCCAAGAATGGCTGGGAAAATTGGAAAACAATATGGCAGAAACTGGGCATAGACCAATGTCTTACACCATATATCAAAATAAAGTCAAAATGGGTTCATGATTTAGGAATAAAGGCTGATATTATAAGCAATTTGGGAGAGCAAAGAATAGTTTTTGTGTTACATTTATGGGAAAGAGAAGAATTCTTCGCTGAATGATAGCATTACAAAATACAAAATGTATCATTTTGATTATGTTTAACGGAAAAGTTTTTTGTAGAAACAAAGCCAATGGAACAAATATTAGGAGGGAGACAGAAAATTGGGAAAGAATTTTACATCCAGTGTCTCTCATAAAAGCCTCATATCTAAAATATACAGGACACTGAGCCAAAGTTATAGGAATAAAAGCCATTCCCCAACTGAGAGATGTTCAAAGGATATGAACAGGCAGTTTTCAGAGGAATAAAATAAAGGTATCTATAGGCATATGAAAAATATTCTAAAACACTATAGATTAGAGAAAGGCGAATCAAAATAACTCTGAGGGAACACATCTCTCCTGTCAGATTGGCTAACACGTCAAAACGGAAAATGATAAATGCTGGAGAGGACGTGGGAAAATTGGAACATTGTTACATTGTTGGTGGAGTCGTGAACTGATTCAGCCATTCGGGAGAGCAATTTGGAACTATGCCCAAGGGCTATGAAAATGTGCATACCCATCAACCCAGCAATACTACTTCTAGGGCTGTATCCCAAAGAGATCACAAAAGGGTGAAAGGGACCAGTATGTATGAAAATGTTCAAAGCAGCTCTTTTGTAGTGGCAAAGAATTGGAAATCAAGGGGATACCCATCAATAGGTAATGGATAAACAAACTGTCGTATATGGGGATGGAGGCAAGATTGCAGGTGGAAAATAGGGACTCGCTTAAGCTCTCCCCCAAATCCTTCCAAACTCATGTAAAAAAATGCTCTTAACAAATTCTAGAGCTACAGAACCCATGAAATAAAGAGAGAAGCAGGTCTTCAGCCCAGGACAGTGTGGATTATCACAGGGAAGGGTCTATCATACCATGTTGAGAGTGGAGTGAAGCCCAACCTGGGCTGTGCCAGGACAGTCCAGGGCAGTGGAGATTGGCAAGAAGGCCTCATGGCCAGGAATCACTAAGCTGTAACAGTTACCAGACTTTTCAACCCACAAATGTCAAAGACCATGGATCAGATCAGTGGGAAAACTGCTGGATCTGGGTGAGAAGAATGCAGTCTGGCCTGAGCCCAGGTGGAGGCCAAGGTAGGGTGGCAGCAGCAGAAAGCTCTGGCAACTGCTTCCAGAGTTCCAGGCCCTACTGGTGGGAGGAATCAAGTAGCAGATCAGAGCAGGAGTGCAGGGAGTGCTTTGCTGGAACAGAGGCAGGGTTCCCTTGCTTTACCCTGCTGGGGTCTGGGTCGCAGTCCTGGTTGGTGGTTCTTGCAGGGGGAGTAGCACTTGCGTGGCAGAGCTTGTAGTGGCTTCAAAGTAGCACTGAAAACAGTGGTGCAAGGCCCTGAAGCATCGGACAAAGCACTCTCTACTCTGAAGTCAGTCATAACCTGACCACAAGCTCAAGTGTAAAGTAATTTGCTGGGAAGATGAGCAGAAGGGAGGGGAAAAAGAATCAGAGTCAGAGTCAGACTCAGACTATAAAATATTTTTTGGTGACAAAGAAGGTCAAAACATACAGCCAGAAGAAGTCAACAAATCAAAGAGCCTACATCAAAAGTCTCCAAGAAAAATATAAATTGGCTCAGGCCACAGAAGAGCTCAAAAATGTTTTGGAAAATCAAGTAAGAGAAGTAGAGGAAAAAATGGGAAGAGAAATGAGAGTGATACACGAAAATTATGAAAAATAAGTCAATGACTTTCTGAAGGAGATCAAAAAAAATACTGAAGAATTTAACACCTTAAAAAATAGACTAGGGGGGCGGAGCCAAGATGGCGGCTGGTAAGCACGGACTAGAGTGAGCTCCGTACCCGAGTCCCTCCAAAAACCTATAAAAATGGCTCTGAACCAATTCTAGAACGGCAGAACCCACAGAACAGCAGAGGGAAGCAGGGCTCCAGCCCAGGACAGCCCGGATGGTCTCTGGGTGAGCTCTATTCCACACGGAGCTGGGAGCTGGGAGCTGGGAGCTGGGAGCTGGGAGCTGGGAACGCAGTGGAGCAGAGCCCAGCCTGAGCGGCGTGGACGATCCAGACCGGAAGCCGGGCGGAGGGGGCCCTAGCGCCCTGAATACGTGAGCAGTTACCAGACCCCTCGACCCACAAACACCAAAGACTGCGGAGAAGGTTAGTGGGAAAAGCTGCGGGAGTGGAAGGAGTTCGCGGTTCGGCTTCCAGCCCCGGGGGCAGCGGAGGTGGGGCAGCTACAGCTGTTGTTACTTCCCGCTCCAGGCCCACCTGGTGGGAGGAATTAAGTGGCTGATCACAGCAGGGGTGCACAGCCTGCCGAAGATCTGAGCCCAGTCTGGACTGGGGGTCCTTGGGGAAGGAGGAGTGCGGCTCTGATAGAGCTGGCACCTCCCCCCCAAACGTAGAACATAGAACTCTGTAATCTACAAGCAGTCATACCCCACTGAAAAACTCAAGGGTCAAGTTAGTTGGTTGGGAATATGGCCAGGCAGCGAAAACGCGCCCAGATTCAGTCTCAGACTTTGGATTCTTTCTTTGGTGACAAAGAAGACCAAAACATACAGCCTAAAGAAGACAGCAAAGTCATAGAGCCTACAACCAAAGCCTCCAAGAAAAACATGAACTGGCCCCAGGCCATAGAAGAACTCAAAAAGGATTTGGAAAAGCAAGTTAGAGAAGTAGAGGAAAAATTGGGAAGAGAAATAAGAAGGATGAGAGAAAACCATGAAAAACAAGTCAATGACTTGCTAAAGGAGACCCAAAAAAATACTGAAAAATACACTGAAGAAAACAACACCTTAAAAAACAGACTAACTCAAATGGCAAAAGAGCTCCAAAAAGCCAATGAGGAGAAGAATGCCTTGAAAAGCAGAATTAGCCAAATGGAAAAGGAGGTCCAAAAGACCACTGAAGAAAATACTACTTTAAAAATTAGATTGGAGCAAGTGGAAGCTAGTGACTTGATGAGAAATCAGGATATTATAAAACAGAACCAGAGGAATGAAAAAATGGAAGACAATGTGAAATATCTCCTTGGAAAAACCACTGACCTGGAAAATAGATCCAGGAGAGATAATTTAAAAATTATTGGACTACCTGAAAGCCATGATCAAAAAAAGAGCCTAGATACCATCTTTCAGGAAATTATCAAGGAGAACTGCCCTGATATTCTAGAGCCACAGGGCAAAATAGAAATTGAAAGAATCCATCGATTGCCTCCGCAAATAGATCCCAAAAAGAAATCTCCTAGGAATATTGTTGCCAAATTCCAGAGCTCCCAGATCAAGGAGAAAATACTGCAAGCAGCCAGAAAGAAACAATTTGAATATTGTGGAAACCCAATCAGAATAACCCAAGACCTGGCAGCTTCTACATTAAGAGATCGAAGGGCTTGGAATGCGATATTCCGGAGGTCAATGGAGCTAGGATTAAAACCTAGAATCACCTACCCAGCAAAACTGAGTATCATGTTCCAAGGCAAAATATGGACTTTCAATAAAATGGAGGACTTTCAAGCTTTCTCAGTGAAAAGACCAGAACTGAATAGAAAATTTGACTTTCAAACACAAGAATCAAGAGAAGCATGAAAAGGTAATCAAGAAACGGAAATTGCAAGGGACTTACTAAAGTTGAACTGTTTTGTTTACATTCCTACATGGAAAGATGATGAGTATGATTCATGAGACCTCAGTATTAGGGCAGTTGAAGGGAATATGCATATATATATATATGCATATATATATGTTTATGTATATATATAAGTGAATGTGTATGTATGCATGTATCTATGTGTATATGTATGTGTGTGTGTGTGTGTGTATATATATGTAAAAGAAAGAGAGCAGACACAGGGTGAGGTGAGGATGAAGGGAAGATAGCTAAAAGAAATAAAATGAAATTAAGGGATGAGAGAGTAACTTATTGAGAGAGGGAGATAGGGAGAGATAGAATGGGGTGGATTATCTCCCATAAAGGTGGCAAGAGGAAGCAGTTCTAGGAGAGGGGGGAATGAGTGAACCTTGCTCTCATCAGATTTGGCCTGAGGGGGAATACCATACATACTCAGTTGGGTATCTTACCCCACAGGAAAGAAGAGGGAGGAAGATAAAAAAAAAAATAAAAGGCAGGGGGATGATGGAGTGGAGGGCAGATGGGGGTGGAGGTAATCAAAACAAACACTTTGGAAAGGGGACAGGGTCAAGGAAGAAAATTCAATAAAGCGGGATGGGTTGGGAAGGAGCAAAATGTAGTGAGCCTTTCACAACATGAATATTGTGGAAGGGTTATACATAATAATACATGTGTGGCCTAGGTTGAATTGCTCAACTTCTTAGGGAGGGAGGGTGGGTGGGAAGAGAAGAGGGAAGGGAATTTGGAACTCAAAGTTTTAAAATCAGATGTTCAAAAACAAAAAAAACTTTTTGTATGCAACTAAAAAATAAGATACACAGGCAATGGGGCGTAGAAATTTATCTTGCCCTACAAGAAAGGAAGGGAAAAGGGGATGAGAGGGGAGGGGGGTGATAGAGGGGAGGGCTGACTGGGGAACAGGGCAACCAGAATATATGCCATCTTGGAGTGGGGGGGGAGGGCAGAAATGGGGAGAAAATTTGTAATTCAAACTGTTGTGAAAATCAATGCTGAAAACCAAATATATTAAATAAATAAATTGCATTAAAAAAAAAAATATTTCACAAAAAAAAAAAAATAGACTAACCCATACGGCAAAAGAGCTCCAAAAAGCCAATAAGGAGAAGAATGCCTTGAAAGGCAGAATTAGTCAAATGGAAATGGAAGTCCAAAAGACCACTGAAGAAAATACTGCCTCAATATTTTTATCAGAGCAAGTGGAAGCTAGTGACTTTATGAGAAATCAAGAAATTATAAAACAGAAACAAATGAAAGAAAAAATGGAAAGAATGGAAGACAAGGTGAAATATCACATTGGAAACACAACTGTCCTGGAGAATAGATCCTGGAGAGATCATTTAAAAATTATTGGACTTCCTGAAAGCCATGATCAAAAAAAGAGCCTTAGATGTCATCTTTCAACAAATTATCAAGGAAAACTGCCCTTATATTCTAGATCCAGAGGGTAATATACATATTGAAAGAATCCACCATTCACCTCTAGAAAAAGATGCCAAAAAGAAAACTCCTAGTAATATTGTAGCCAAATTCTGGAATTTCCTAGTCAAGGATAAAATATTGCAAGCAGGCAGAAAGAAACGATGCAAGTATTGTGGAAACAAAATCAGGATAATACAGGATCTAGCAGCTTCTACAGTAAGGGATCGAAGGGCTTGGAATATGATATTCTGGAGGTCAAAGGAATTAGGATTAAAACCAATAATCATGGGGAAAGCAAGGTGGTGCAGTGGGTAGAGCACCAGCCCTGGAGTCAGGAGAACCTGAGTTCAAACCCAGCCTCAGACATTTGACTAGCTTTGTGACCTTGGGCAAGTCACTTAACCCTAATTTCCCTGCCAAAAAAAAAACCCAAGAATCACCTATGTAGCAAAACTGAGTATAATAATCCAAGGTAAAATATGGATTTTCAATAAAAAGAGGACTTTCAGGCTTTCTCGATGAAAAGACCAGAGTTACATAGAAAGTTTGACATTCAGATACCAAGAGAAGCATAAAAAGGTAAACAGGAAAGAGAAATGATAAGGGACTTACTAAACTTGAACTGGGATGATATATAAAAAATAAAATTAAGGGATGAGAGAGGGATATATTCAGAGAAGGAGAAAGGGAGAGATAGAATGGGCTAAATTATTTCACATAAACATGGCAAGGAAAGCTTGAGAGGGAAGAGAAGAGGGGGCAGGTGGAAGAGAATGAGTGAATCTTGCTGTCATCACATTTGACCTAAGGAGGGAATAACATACACATTAAATGGGGTATCTTTCCCTACAAGAAAGTAGTGGGGAAGAAGATAAGAGAGAGGGAATGATAGAAGGGGGAGCAGATTTGGAAGGAGGTAATCAAAAGCAAACTCTTGTGAAAACAGACAGTGTCAAGGGAGAAAACTGATGAAAGGGGGACAGGAATAGGAGGGAGGGAAATATAGTGAGCCCTTTACAACATGACTCTCTTGGAAGTATTTTTCATAAGGATACGTGTGTGGCCTATGTCGAATTGTTTCCCTTCTCAAGGAAGGTGGATGGGGAGGGAAGAAGGGAGAGAAATGGAACTCAAAGTTCTAAAACAAATGCTCAAAAAAGTTGTTTTTATATGCAACTCGGAAATAAGGCATATAGGCAATGGGGTATAGAAATCTATCTTGCCCTACAAGAAAGTAAGTGGAAAGGAGATGAGGGGGAGTAGGGTGACAGAAAGGAGGGCAGACTGGGGAAAGGGGCCATCAGAATATATGTCATCTTTGGGTGAGGGAGGGTAGAAATGGAGAGAAAATTTGTAACTCAAAATCTCATGGAAATCAATGCTGAAAACTAAAATAATCTTTTAAAAATAATGTTAAACCCATTGCATATTAAGAAAAATAACACTTTATGAAAAATAAAAATTAGTCTTTTGGAGCCACCTTAAAAAATAAAAAGTAAAAAAATTGTTGTATATGGTTGTTACGGAATACTATTGTTCTGTAAGAAATGAGGAGCAGACAGACTTCATTATAACTTTGAAAGGTTTATATGAACTGATGCTGAGTGAAGGGAGCAGAATCAGAAAATCATTGTACACAATTACAGACACACCATATCTGCTAGGACTAATTCTGATAAACTTGACTCCTCACATCAATGTAAGGTTCAAAAATAGTTCCAAAAGACTCATGACGGAAAAATCTATGCACATCTAGAGAAAGAATTATGGAGTCTGAATGAAGATTGAGGTGAACTATTTGCTTTCTTTTTTCCTTCTTTTTTGGTTTCATTTCTTCTTTCTCATGATTCATTCCATTAGTTATAGTTCTTCTTTACAACTGGGCTATTATGTAAATAAGTTCAATGTGAAGGTATATGTGGAATCTACATTGCATTGCATGCTATCTTGGGGGTTTGGGAGGAGGAAAAGAAGGGAGAGAAAATTTGGAACCCCAAAAATTGTGGAACTGAGTGTTGTGTACTCAAAATAAAAAAATAAATTTATAATTACAAAAATCATATGTTTCAATAGTTGCAGAAAATCATTTCACGAAGTACAGTATCCATTCCTATCAAAAACTCTACAGAGCATAGAAATGAATGGAGTTTTTTTTCTTAAAATGATAAGTAGCATGTATCTACAACCATCAGCAAGCGTTATACATAAAGGAGAAAAGGTAAAATTTTCCCAGTAAGATCAGGGTGAAACAAGGATGTCCATTATGACAATTGTTATTCAATACTGTATTAGAAATGTTAGCTTCAGCAAGAAGAGGAGAAAAATAATTTGAAGGAAGTAGGAGACGCAAAGAAAAAACCAAGCTGTTGATCTTTGCAGATGATATGATGATTTACTTAGAGAATCCTAGAGAATCAAGTAAAAAATTACTTGAAATAATAAACAATTTTAGCAAAGCTGCAGGATATAAAATGAACCCATATAAATCATTGGTATTTCTATATATTATGAACAATGCACAGCAGCAAAAAATAGAAAGAGAAATTTCATTTAAATAATTTTTACAATACAAAACATTTGGGAGTCTACCTGCCAAGACAAACCCAGGAACTATATGAACAAAATTACCAAACACTTTTCACAGAAATAAAGTCTGATCTAAATAGTTAGAAAAACATCAGTTGCTCAAGGGTAGGCCAAGCTAATATAATAAAAATGACAGTTCCACATGAATTATTTTACCCATTCGCTGTCATACCAATCAAACTAACAAAACATTATTTTATTGTGTTAGAAAAAATAACAACCAAATTCATGTGGAAGAGCAAAAGTTTAAAAAAATCAGGGAAAAGGAGGCAGAGCCAAGGTGGCGGCTAGAAAGCAGGGACTAGCATGAGCTCCCCACGGAGTCTCTCCAAAAAACTATAAAAAATGGCTCTCAACCAATTCTAGAACTGCAGAACCCACAAAACAACAGAGGGAAGCAGGGCTCCAGCCCAGGACAGCCTGGATGGTCTCTGAGTGAGGTCTATCCTGCACAGAGCTAGGAGCAGAGTGGAGCAGAGCCCAGCGTGAGCGACACGGGCCAGCCAGACCAGGAGCCAGGTGGAGTGTGCCCTAACACCCTGAATCAGTGAGCTGCAGCAGTTACCAGACTTCTCAACCCACAAACACCAAAGACAGCAGAGAAGGTTAGTGGGAAAAGCTGCGGGAGTGGAAAGAATTCGAGGTTCAGCCACTGCCCTGGGGGCAGCGGAGGTGGGGCAGCTACAGAAGTAGAGCTGCAGTTGCTTCCGGCCCCAGGCTCACCTGGTGGGAGGAATTAAGTGGCGGATCAGAGCGGGAGTGAAGAGCCTGCTGAAGATCTAAGTCCAGTCCAGGTTGGGGGTTCTTGGGGAAGGAGGAGTGCTGGTGTGGCAGAGCCGGCACATCCCCCCAGGCATGGAACATAATTCTTTAAACCCTACAACTGTCATACCCCACTGAAAAACTCAAGGGTCAAGTTAGTTGGCTGGGAATAGGGCCAAGCAGAAAAAACACACACAGATTCAGTCTCAGACTTTGGATTCTTTCTTTGGTGACAAAGAACACCAAAACATACAGACAGAAGAAGTTAACAAAGTCAAAGGGCCTACAACGAAAGCCTCCAAGAAAAACATGAACTGATCCCAGGCAATGTAAGAGCTCAAAAAGGATTTGGAAAAGCAAGTTAGAGAAGTAGAGTAAAAATTGGGAAGAGAAATGAGAAGGATGAAAGAAAACCATGAAAAACAAGTCAATGACTTGCTAAAGGAGACCCCCAAAAATACCAAAAAATATACTGAAGAAAACAACGCCTTAAAAAATAGACTAACTCAAATGGCAAAAAAGCTCCAAAAAGCCACTGAGGAGAAGAATGCCTTGAAAAGCAGACTTAGCCAAATGGAAAAGGAGGTCCAAAAGACAACTGAAGAAAATACTACCTTAAAAATTAGACTGGAGCAAGTGAAACCTAGTGACTTGATGAGAAATCAAGATATTATACAACAGAACCAAAGGAATGAAAACATGGAAGACAATGTGAAATATCTCATTGGAAAAAACCACTGACCTGGAAAATAGATCCAGGAGGGAGAATTTACAAATTATGGGACTACCTGAAAGCCATGATCAAAAAAAGAGCCTAGATATCATCTTTCAAGAAATTATCAAGGAGAACTGCCCTGATATTCTAGAGCCACAGGGCAAAATAGAAATTGAAAGAATTCACCGATCACCTCCTCAAATAGATCCCAAAAACAAATTGCCTAAGAATATTGTCACCAAATTCCAGACCTCCCAGATCAAGGAGAAAATACTGCAAGCAGCCAGAAAGAAACAATTTGAGTATTGTGGAAACACAATCAGAATAACCTAAGATCTGGCAGCTTCTACATTAAGAGATCAAAGGGCCTAGAACACGATATTCCAGAGGTCAATGGAGCTAGGATTAAAATCAAGAATCACCTACCCATAAAAACTGAGTATCATGCTCCAAGGCAAAATATAGATTTTCAATAAAATAGAGAACTTTCAAGCTTTATCAATGAAAAGACCAGAGCTGAATAGAAAATTTGACTTTGAAACACAAGAATCAAGAGAAGCATGAAAAGGTAATCAAGAAAAAGAACAAGAAAAAGAAATTGCAAGGGACTTACCAAAGTGGAACTGTTTTGTTTACATTCCTACGTGGAAACATGATGTGTATGATTCATGAGACCTCAGTATTAGGGTAGCTGAAGGAAATATGCATGTAGGTGTGTATATATATATATATGTGTGTGTGTGTGTGTGTGTGTGTGTGTGTGTTTATGTATATATATATGTATATGAGTGTGTATGTATATGTGTATGTGTACATATATATATATATATATATATATATATACAGAGAGAGAGAGAGAGAGAGTGGGCACAGGGTCAGTTGAAGATGAATAAGGGGTGAAAGAAGAATATATTGAGAGAGGGAGAAAGGGAGAGATAGAATGGGGTAAATTATCTCTCATAAAAGTGGGAAGAAAAAGCAGTTCTGTAGGAAGAGAATGGGGGCAGGTGAGGGGGAATGAGTGAATCTTGCCCTCATCAGATTTGACCTGAAGAGGGAATACCATACATCCTCAATTGGATATCTTACCCCACAGGAAAGAAGGAGGAAGAAGATGAAAAAGGGGGGATGATAGAAGGGAGGGCAGATGGGGGTGAAGGTAATCAAAAACAAACACTTTTCAAAAAGGGACAGGGTCAAGGGAGAAAATTCAATAAAGAGGGATAGGTTAGGAAGAAGCAAAATATAGTTAGTCTTTCACAACATGAGTATTGTGGAAGGGTTATACATAATGAAACACATGTGGCCCATGTTGAATTGCTTGACTTCTTAGGGAGGGTGGGTGAGAAGAGAAGAGGGGAGAGAATTTGGAATTCAAACTTTTAAAAAATAGATGTTCAAAAACAAAAACAAAAAAGTTTTTGCATGCAACTAGAAAATAAGATACACAGGCAATGGGCATAGAAATTTATCTTGCCCTACAAGAAAGGAAGGGAAAAGGGGATGGGAGGGTAGTGGGGTGACAGAAGGGAGGGCCGACTGGGGAACAGGGCAACTAGAATATACACCATCTTGGAGTGGGGGGGTAGAAATTGGGAGAAAATTTGTAACTCAAACTCCTGTGAAAATCAATGCTATAAACTAAATATATTAAATAAAAAAATAAAAATTAAGAATATAAAAAAAACATAAGGCAAAGGGAACTCTGGGATAACTGGTGTCAACAGAACTTCACACAGCAATATAACAGGAATAACACAAGATAAGCATATAAAAATGTCATCATCACCCCTCGAATGAATGGGGCTCAAAATCTTGGGGTAAGGTGTTGAAGATCTCGTCTTTCAAAGCTTGTTCAAGCTGAAATTACATGTACAACTGTCCCTGACCCAAGATATTAAAGAAGTGAAGATGAAATCCTAGTGCAGAAATTACCTGTGCTGTAGCACATCCCACGAAACTCTGAATTAGTCGTATTCAAGAGGTCAGTTCTTTAGCAAGCTGGCATCCAGAACCTGGTTGATGCCAGGTCCAGGGATGATGCATCACAGTCATGGATAGGTCTACAGGTGACATCCAAACACATCAGAAGTTGACATCTGGATTAAGCATCCGGGCATCTGCAGGTGGATGGTACTAAGCCTGAGGAAACAAATATCACAAACAAATTTAGCAGACAAAAGCCAAAAATAAATAAAGAGAACATTGTAGCCTCATTCATGATAGAACACATGAGTCACGGGGGCAGTTTCATAACTATTTTATCCAGGGTAAACCACTGTTACAGTATTGTCTTTCCTATGTGTCTTAATTTCTGCAGCCTTTGGAGCATCATCTGGCTTGTGCTTTACTCATATTTAGCTCCCAAATTTATTCTTTCTGTACAACCAAATCCTTTCCTTGTTCTGATAGTTACTTTGGAAGGAGGGTCAGTTTTCACAATGGGTATTGTTTCACAAGGAATAATAATCAATTGAACTATTATATCATTTTAGACAACTGTATAGGTTCTTCACCTAAATTCTGGAGTGTTAAGATAATTTCTCCTTGTTAACTAGGATCTATCTCTCCAGGCAGTACATATATTCCCTGAGCTGCTAATCCTGGTTTAGGTAATATCCATACAAAATGATTGTTAGAGATTCTTATACATATCCCAGTAGAGATTTTTCTTGTGTCTTTTCTATTCAACGAAAAGTTCTGTAAACAATGTAAATCATATCCTGCCAAACCAGGTTTTCCTGGATACAGTGGCAGGACATCTTCCCTCATACTCCAATACTCAATATTTTGGATCTTATGTGTTTGCTGTTTTCTAACTTACATATTTGGGGTCATCATTCTGGCTAGAGGTGTACTTCCTCCTAATGGCCTATTATTCAAATTATGTAAAGCAGTGAACAAATAATCCTTCCAATGTTGATACCAATTGTTGGAACTTAACTTTCGTAACTGTTCTTTCAGCAATCCATTCATTCTTTCTATCAACCTGGATGTTTGTGGATAATGTGGAATATCCACTCTATATTGTTCAATACACAATTTCTCTTCATCTCATTACCTTTGAAATGTGACCCATTGTCATTTTGAATCTGCATTGGGGTTCCGTAATATAGACTTCTAACATCTAGAACTTTACAGGTGTTTTTCTGGATTGCATTCTTATAAGGACAATCCACTAGTACAACTGAATAGCTGTCAACACAAGTACATATAAATTTACATCCTTTATCTTGGGGTGGTGGTCCAATGTAATCCATATGCCAAATCTGGGCTGGAACTTTTCCCCTTCCTATTTCTCCAGTTACTACCTGAGGAGCAGTTCATTCTTTTTCCAATCGACATATATGACATTCTTCTGTTACTTGCTTTAACAATGATAAGAGATACTAATACCTGTATCTTGTGCCCACTGCTGTGTAGCCTGGACCCCTAAATGGCTGGACATTTGGTGGACCCATTTTACTAGTACTGGATGATCAGTTGGTGTTGGAGTAGGGACAATATGTTCAGTAGCAATCTTTACTAGTCGATCAGAATGTGCTTTCTACTCACGTTCTGGTATAGAGAGGGTCATCTGAGCATCTACATGAAGAATTGACAAATTAGCAACCAAAGACATGTCCTATATATCTTCTCATAGATCTTTGCCACAGACTTGTTTACCATGAATTTCCCAATTTTGATTTTTCCACATTGGCATCCATGTAGATAACCCATTAGCTACTGCCCATGAATCAGTGAATATATAACACTCCTCCTTTCTCTTTTTTAATAGCTTGATGTACTGCCATAAGTTCAACACATTGGCTACTTCCTGCTATCCCAGTATTTTCCAAAGTTGCCTTAGTACACGGGTTATAGTCTACTGCTTTCCAATGTCTTTTATGGTGCAAATATTTTGCTGGCCCATCAGTAAACCATGTATGTTTCTTCTGTTCTTCAGTCAATCCATCATACCCATCACTCTGTTTTAACAAGGATTGTACCAACTGTTGCCTTGGTTCAGAGAATTTGTTATTTCCATCAATGCCACTGCTTGCCATAGATTCACGTAGAGCAGAAACTCCATACCTGTTTTCGATCTATTCTGACTATACCATTTCCATTTCATTACGCCAGCCTCTTGCATATGTCCAATTCTGTGAGATGCTAGAGTACTCATTACCCAAGTTATAATCAGGATTCCAGGCCTTAATATCACTTCATGGCCCAGAGTCACTTGTTCAATCTCTACCAAATCCAAATATGTAGCTAACAACTGCTTTTCAAAAGGTATATGTTGTAATCCACATGAAGGTAGTTTTCTTGACCAAACTTCTAAGGGTGTATTTGTTGTTTCTGCCATAAACTCCAATTCACATAGTCATCCTGTACAGTAACATGTAATTCTACCAGTCTACGTTGCATAGGCCATAAATCCAAAGCCAATTGTATAGCAGCTCTTGCTTCTTCAAAAGCTTTACTCTGTTCAAGTCCCCAATCAAATTCATATTTTTTTCCTGGTAACTTTATGGAAGGGTTTCAAAATTTGTCCAAGATGTGGAATGTGGTACCTCTGATATCCAAATAGTCCTAAGGACTTTTGTGCCTCGTTCTTGTTGGTGGGGATAGGAAAATCTCAAATCTTTTGTTGAGCTTGTGGGAGAATTTCTCACAGTCCTTTATTCCACTGTACACCCCAAAATTTTACAGTTTGAGCTGGTCCTTGAATCTTTGCAAGGTTAATTTCCCGTCTTTTGCTCTTCATATCCTCAATTAAAAGGATTAAACTCTTCTCCACTTCTTTTACATTTTCTCCCTTTATCATAATGTTAACTATGTAGTGGGTAAACTGTACACCAGGTAACGTCAATTCATCCAAATGTTCAGCCACAATCTGATGACAAATAGTTGTGCTATGCAGATTTCTGTGTGGCAATCAGGTAAAGGTATATTGTCAGCCCTCTAATGTGAAAGCAAATTGGTCCCATTGTTTGGAGTCTATTAGAATCATAAATAAGCCATTGGCCAAATCAATAGCTGCATACCAAGTCCTATCATAATTTTGGATCCTTTCTATTAAGGTAACAGTATCTGGAAGAGCAGCCTACAAGGGAGGAGTCACTTTATTCAATTGTCTATAATCCACTGTCATTCTCCGTGTTCCATCTGACTTTTGTACTGGCCACACAGGATTATTTCATTGAGTGATTGTAGGGACTAACACTCCTGCTTCAACATATTTCTTTATATCATTGGCAATTTCATCTTACCCACCTGGCACACAATACTGCTTCAAAGCAGTTACTTTATGAGGTTCAGGTAAAGTGACTGAGTCCATCTTTTCCCACTAAAACTATATTAATTCCTGTCTTCCTTACTGCAAATTGATATTTCCCCTCAGGCAAATTCGGAGTCATACACTTCAATATATCTATTCCAACTATGTATTCAGGAATGGGTATGATGACCATGGTATATTCTTTCTTAGGCAATTGTCCAATTTTCATCATCAGTTTGAGTTGTTTGGCTTATATTTCAGCCCCTCCTAATCCTGTGTTGGTAATAGGAGTTCCATACTTAAATTTTTCAGGGTTTCCATAAAACAAAATGGCCTCTGCTCCAGTTTCGATCAATGCCCTAGTTACAGTGTTTGATCCATTTTTTTCCAATATATACTCAGATTACCATGGGGTCTGTATTCCTGTCTGTGTGTTTCTTTAATCTGAGCTGGGGCTCAGCCTATTCTCTACTCTCCTTTAAGGTGTGACTCACTTTGATACAAGAGTTCAAGTTCTATAGGATTTCTAGGGGCAGTTCTTACTTCTCTATTCAGTTTGCTATTAAGCCCCTTATCTTGGCACATTTTATATAGCTCATTAGTTGGAATACCATTTATTCTTCTACAATCTACCCCTACTTTCAATAGAGAAGTAAACATTTCTTTCCTTGTCACTGTATTCTGACATTGAACCTGATGGTTATTTTCCCTTCTCTCTTGAGGAAATTTATCTTTTCCCCAGGCTCCTAAATCACTTAACTGTGAAATCTTATCCAGCACCTCTGAAAAGCGGGTTCCCTACTTCTGCAATTAGCAGAGTCAGAATTATGTGTTTATAAGTGGGGGTGCCGTTTTAACGATCAGATTCCTATGATAGACTCCCAAGGGAATTTCATAATAAATTTCAGCCTTCTCTATCATAATAGTAGTTTTCATTATCTCCTCCTTTAACTTTCTTATACAGTCCCTAATTGAACAGGATCTATCAGCAGTAAACCACATAGTATCAGCAGGATATTGTCTTTTACAGCCTGTTGAAGCCAAAGCCAACAAATTGGTTGTTTGGTTACCTCTTTGCAAATTATAATTCCTAAAAGTTTGCCATACAAAAGAATTCTGACTAATACTTATGGATCTCATACAATCCACAGTATCTACAGACATGCCTGTGGCCCCTTCATCACTGATTCTCACCATCCAAGATATTAACGATTCTCCCATTCTCCCAATCTCAAGATATCTGTGATTTCCTGCTGTGTAAAATCATCCAAAACCTCTCTGAGTACAGCATTATGATGCTGTGTTTCCTGTCTCCTTCGCTGTAGTGAGAGCATTGCTGCCTGAGAGGTCTGTTATGTCTCATTCTCTATGTGAGAAGCACCATGCAACAAAGTATCATCCCATGACTTGGGTTTCTGATGTTGTATCCTCCTGTCTAGATTCGCTCCCCCATTACCGTGGTAACCAGACCAGCTGCTAGACTCGACCTGGTCCTAACTGAGGTACACTCTTGACCTCTTTGGCTACCTCTTTCTTCAAGCTGAATTTATAGCAGAGAAGAAATAAACCATTTATTCAGACACCAGAGTACCATATCCCAGAAGCCATTTACCCAATCTATCAGACCAGTAAAGCATTCAATATATAATATCACAACCTGGAGCCTCACCATCCCAAAACCAGCCTTTAGCAGCCATAACTGACTGCGCTCTCTCTCTCTCTCTCTCTCTCTCTCTCTCTCTCTCTCTCTCTCTCCATTTCCTGTAACATAACTTCCTTTTCCTCTCAGGAAGCTCCTCCCACCACACATGACTTAGGCTTCCTGTGATTTAAGCAGCTCAAAAGGCTTATTAATGGGTGGGAACGATCTTCAAATCTAAATTGCTACTACAAAGGGCTACTATGGTGATAGGCAAGCTCTAAGTAACAAACCCCAAAGACAATGAGTTTAAAGCAAAGCCTCAAAGAACAATGTAAATTGGGCACAAGTCTAGCAATAATCCCTGGAAGAATTAAGAAGAGAGAAAAATGAGTTTAAAAATTAAATGAGAGCAAAAAGGAGGAAAAATGGGAAGAAAAATGAATGTATTGCTAGAAAGATATTAAAAGATATTTGAACGTTTAGTAAAAAGTGGTACAATATTTCATTGAAAACAATATCTCTTTGAAAATTCGATTGGTCTAAATGGAAGTGAATGACTACATGAGACAACAAGAAACAATAAAACAAAGTCAAGACACTCAAAAAATAGAGGAAAGTGTGAAATATCGTGCAGGAAAAATAACTTACATGGAAAGTGGATGGAGGAGATGGAATTTATGAATCATTGGACTCCCATGATCAAAAAAAACTCCTTAGATGTCATGTTTTAAGAAATATTAAAAGAAAACTGCTCAGAAATCTTAGAACCAGAGAGCAAAGTAAAAGTTGAAAAAATCCACAGGTCATTCCTGAAATCCACTCCTGAAAGACACCCTAAACCTAAGTGAAAACTCCCAGGAATACTATAGCCAAAATCCAGAGATTTTAGATCAAGGGGGAAAATACTGAAAAAAACAAGAAAGAAAAAAAATCAAGTAATATACAGCAGTACTCAGGATCTCATATTATTCATTGGCCACTAGAACAAAAGGAATGAAGAAACTGGAATATATTATTTTTTTAGCAAATTTGTGGAGCATGGGAGAAATAAACCAAATAAAAGCTAGTTCACAAGAGGTGTCATACAAGACAGTATTATGTCAGGGCAAGGATTTCAATGCAGCTCTCTAACCTTTAACGCAATACCTCATATATTCAAAAAGCAGGCAGATATTAACCATTTCAAATGTATGAACTGCATCTCTTGCTAAAGATTGTATGCTTAATGTCTTGCTACAGAGAGTACCAATTTTCAGGTTTCTTTCAAAAAGATGATGTAAGAAGTTCAAATTTCTAGTATTCATAGAGCTATTGTGCTATTTTTCCAATGTATACATTGGAAGGAAGCTTAGCAAGTGAAAAATGAAAATGTGAAAGATAGATTGTCGAGATAGACCAGAACACTGAATGACTACTGTATAGGGGAAAAGGAAATGGGTAAAATGTAAAGCCTCATGTGAGTGTGTATGTATTGGATCTTTGTTTTAAGTTAAAGGAAAATTTTTCTTTACCAGTATACATTTCAGTACCTCTACTCAAAATAAGTGGATTTTTGATTGATTCTTATGTCTAGTAATATTAATATCCAAGTGGTCTCTATTTGGTCACAGAGCCTACAAATACACAAGAGATGACAGCCAGAAGATGTCATTATTTGGTGATACCAAATTCATTAGAGATGGAACCCTGGAAAATTCAATTAAGAATGTCAAAACATAGAAAGTTATTTCAAAATAACTTCTAAAAACCTTTTACTGTGAATAAGGAATCTGCAAAAGTACAGTAAAATGGTAGAAAGGAAATTTTCCTATCATTGCAAAATCTGCAATTTTTCACTTGCCCTATTTATAATGTATGCAATCTTTCAACTAAGGCATATTATGTGATACATTATACCCATGTTGTTTCCCAAAGTGATATATGTATGCTTTTCTCAGACATATTTTTAGCATACAAAGGTAGGAATAAATACTATAATTATCATCATCAAAAAGCTTATTTATTAATTCTTGCAAAGTTCTTTGCTGTTCAGAGAAAGATTAATGTTTTTCCTCATAGTCCACAGCTACTAGGGATGAAATCTGTTGCTCTTCATCTACTCATAGAAACGTCAGTCATTTTAATTTGAAGGGCAAATAAGAATGTTTTTCTGAGCTTTGGAGTATATATATATTTTCCTAAACTTAGTAATTATATGCAAGTCCTTTCAGTATATTCAGTAAATTTGAATGCCATACTCAATATTTTATAAGAACTACATAGCTAATGAATCCATCAAGGTTCTAGAACCTCTGTAGCAGCTGCTTTCCTAAAGCAAGGGAGTACACACAGAAGTGGCAGATGACCATGCATGTATGCATTATGACATTATAGGGGAATTACTTTTAATTAATCCCATAAAGGCATCTTCCTATTCCAATCAGTTCTATGGCCCTGTATAGATATTATTAACACAAATGTAATGCTGAGTATCTAACCAACCTCACCAAACCCTCCAGGAGGCAAGAGACATAGTCACAGAATGATGTGTAATTCAACACCTCCAAAGCTATAGCAATAGATTATCAAAAGAGGGAGCTTATTGATCAGATTGTCTAGTACTCAGAACAACTGGTGTCCTGCCTTCCCCTCACCTCCATTACTTGGTATTTGCCTTATTGTTGATGTTGTTCCTGCAGTTGTTTTTGTTATTGCTGTTGCCATTGCTGGTGTTTCTGTAAGAAACTCTGTAAGATGAAAGCTCTCACAGCCAGAAAAAAGATCAGAAGTGATTTTCCTCCTTAATATTTCAGAGACTTGTACATATTATTTATACTTTCCTATAAAATGTTATAGACAGCTAGATGGCTCAGTGGGTGGAGTCAGGAAGACATGTTCAAATTGGCCTCAGAACTTCCTAGCTGTGTGACCCTGAGCAAGCTAGTTACATTCTATTTGCCTTAATACACTGAAGAAGGAAATAGCAAACTACTTCAGTATCTTTGCCAAGAAAATCCAATGGACAGTACTGGCATATGATGATCCATGGGGTCATGGTAATGGGGCATGGAAGCACAGAAAATAGAAAAGCAGAACCATATTCTCAGGTGGGTGGCAAAGGTCTCCTATCTCAGCATAAAGGTCTCAAGTCAAGCCCCAATCCTTCTATGGTGGTGTAGTCCATTCTTCTGCTTTCACCTGGAGCTTTTTTTAAGTTGCTTTTTTAAATTGATGGGTATGGTCCCAGAGGATCAAGTTGAGGGGCAGGAAAGGAGAGAGAGGGAGCTTAACAGTAACATTAACTAACAGTATAGTTAACATAGGTGGGGGTGCAAATGTAGACTTCTTTTAGAATTCTTTACATGAATTCACATTCGTGTGATGTGAACTTACATAAATCAAGAAATATCTATGTTGATGAAATCACAGGTCTAGGGGAAAATCAAATAGTATTTAAAAAGAGATGGCATAACAGGTTGTGATAGTGATCACAAATAGATTTAATTTCCCCTTCTCTTCTCATCCTTCTTCCCATATGGCTTAAAGATATAAAAGGCAAAGAATAGAGATTTAAAATCTGCACGGAAATTTTCAATTAGCACTGTGCTTTTGGGAATCAAGGAAATGTGGATTGCCACCATGCCAAATGCGTAGGCAGAAGATATAATGTCCAAATAAACTTATGCTCCATCCCTAATGAATATCCTCTTATGTTATTGTCAAGTAACAGTACTTTTGTTAAGTGGTATATTTTCCTTAAGGAACTTATTTAATTTCCATCCCCAAAATAGCCTGACTGGAGTAAGGCATGACCCAAATATAAAGGTACAAATCTCCTATAATTACAAAGGAATTTTAATTTCATTCTCTTCAACTTCTCAAACTCCCCAGCACAGAGGGAAGGAATAGTCACTTTGCAATTCACAGACACAGCGTTTGATACCAATTATTTTTTGTTTGGTTGATTCTTATGTTTCACAAGACCCATTAAGGCAGACTGAGGAGAAAAGAGTTCTTGCTTTACTCTGTGTTTATCCCATGATCTTGACTGGACAATGGTACTCAAAGAACCGTGGATACTACAACATGTAGTCAGTCTTTAACTTCAGTGCCATATCTTGCTGTTTCTTCCTTTGTTGCCTCTGTTAGTCATTTCCATGTTAAACCTCCTGCTTGTAGAGACTTTTACCCAAATAAGACCCTCACCTCATGACCTCACCATGTTCTGGTCACACACAGAGCCTTCTAAGTGATGTTTTCATAGCCCAAAGTATTGCACAAAATGTAGTTTAAAAGACAAACCCATTATATCTGTACTATCCCCTAAACAGAATTTTTCTGAGGGAAGTACTTTGAAATATTAAGTTGTTACATAAATGTAAGATTATTATTTTCTCACCCATTACTACATATACCTTGAACAGATATTATAAATGGATAAATGAGTTGAGGAGGAGATACCACTGCCTTTGAAAAATTATGTAGTTCTTTGAGTACAAAGAAAGTCACTACCATGTTGCATGGACATCTTGTGGCAGATTTAAGGGGAAAATTGATTAGTGATAAAATCAATGCCAAGCATAGATTTATTGCAATGTGCATTATTAGGAATACCCACATCTATGAAATTCCAAATACACTAGAGCAGGGGTAGGCAAATTCCAGCCTTTGGGAAAATTCAACTGTCCACCCGATTTTCTATGACCAAAGAACTAACAACTGGGTTTTTTACATTTTAAATAAAATTTTCTTGAATTTTAAATGTAAAAAATAAAATTCTTAGCCCTAACAACCCTACAAAGAAAAGCAGCAGGCTGAATTTGGCCATCAGGCCATACTTTGTCAAGCCCTCCAATAGTGTATTGAATTATCTTTTCCTATGCACAATACTACCTAAGAGCTTACAATTTGATTACTGGTTCATTATCACGCTGTCTCCTGAGAAATATCTTCATTGTGGATATGTGGAGGAAATGTGTGTGTGTGTGTGTGTGTGTGTGTGTGTGTGAGAGAGAGAGAGAGAGAGAGAGAGAGAGAGAGAGAGAGAGAGAAAGGAAGAGAGAGAGATAGATGATAAAGTCGGAAATTGTATGAATTATATATATATATATATATACACATATATACATATATACATATATGCTTGTAGTATTTCTCATTTTATCCCCTCTGAATTTCTAAAAATGATTAATCAAATCAATCACTAAATACTTACTAAGTGACTATACATGGCCCAGAACACTTAAAACTAGATTTTTTACCAAATAATTGGGCCCAAATAAGAAGTGGTACACAGAGGTAAGAAAAGTTCCTTAATGTGCACTAAGATCCTTATAAATTGGGTATTTCATCTTTCCCCATTCAGTGTACTGATTAAAAGTGAGGATGCTGGCATGGTAATGTCCAGAATCCTACTTCAACAAAGACTATTATATTCTCAGTTACTTGGGGATGCTTAATAGGTTTCTATAGAGCACAGCAAGAAAGACATAGTGTATACATTTGTACCCACCATTCTATAGCACAATATAATTGTACAAAATAATTCTGTAGTTCAATATATACCTCAAGTTTGTGGGAATACTGGATCAAGAAGCAAAAGACTATTCTGGTTCTGCTACTTATTACCTATATGAATTTGAGCTATATCATGGTGACCATGAACAAGTGTCACTACTGGGGACTGGTTCCATCTGTGAGCTTTCACTAGTAAAACACAAGAGAGAGCTTGCCCAGAGTCAACAGGCTGCTGTGAGTTCACTCTTTGGGGGATACACACCTTCCTTACAGTGATAACTATCCCCATTCTTCACTTTAGAAATATCTATCAACATGTACTGCCAGATGGTGCAACTATTCTCAGGCCACCATCTGCAAAGTCATATCACTGTGTCACCCCATTTTAGGGCCCACCTTTCCACCAACCCTTTTTGAATGAGGGGTCAGATCATCCTTTCTCCCAATATAAATTCACTGGTGGTAAGATCTGTGTCATTACTGACATCTTCTCTCCATTTAATCAGAGTTCAAGGTGTCCTTCAAACTCTTTAAGCCTTAGTTTCCATATCTGGAAAATGGAACGTATCATATAATAATGCTGCACATTCTGTATAACTCATAGGAATATAATAAAAAAAGGCATGAGGGATGTGCCTATAAAATTATACAAATATGTAAATTATTATAATTTTGAATTAATAACCTTAATTGATACTCAAGCAATGATGCAGAATTGGAAATCACTAATGAATGGGATTTTCTAAGAGTAGTATTTTTTGGCAATGTTCATGTTTCTTTCCTCCTACAGATATGAATTGAATTTCAGTGCCTACCAAACTGTATTTCAGTGCCTGTGAATTTGAGGAAATAGATCATGGAAAACAGAAGTGGTACCACAAGAGGAGAAAGGGGTAAATATCTCAATGGAAAAAGATGGAGGAAAGGAAGCTAATAGTGTATACAAAAAATGAATTAGTGGATTTAATTTCAATTCCTAATAATATTGTAGAACTTATCATTATAGAGATGATTGACACTGAGAGAAGAAATAGCTTCATCAAGAATTCTTTCAGACAGGAGACTGAGACAAGATGGTGGAGTGAAAGAAACCAGTCACCAGAACCCTCCCATAAATTCCTTCAGGTACCTTTAAGAAGTAAATTTGAACAAATTTTGAGGTGGCAGAATCCCCTGATAGAGTATGGCAGATTTACAGCCCAGGACAGGCCTGGAATGTTGAGAGGCCAGGCTGTAAGATCACAGAGTGCATGGGCTACCCCAGCTCAGACTCAGCCATAGCAGAGTGGAAGTGGACCTGGCCCCAGTGAACTCAATCACTGATAGCAGTAGCAATTCCCAAACTTCTCAGTGCACGACAGGGGTCACTAAGAACTGGGTGAGACAGAAGCACAGGGCCTGTGGCAGTGGCAGCAGCTAATCAGCTCAGAGACAAGTCACGTACTTGAACTTCTGAGAGCCATGATGGCAGAGCAAACCAGAAGTGCTCTCATGTCCACCTTGTTGACTTGGAAAAACCTAGAGAATATTGCCCCAGGAAAAATACTGGAATAGTGGAACCTAGGGGTATAGCAGTCTTTAGCTCTGGAGGCTAGAGAGATTGAGGGGGAAGGTCCCTCCTGTGGTGGCTAAAGGTGTCCAGGGCAAGACCAGAGGTATTCCAGCAAGTCCCACCTCAGAAAACCAGCAGGAGATCCTGAGCTCCAGATGGGTGGAGCCAGCAAGCACAAATGCCAGGACCCCAGGTATGCCTCTGCACAGTCAGGAGAATTGGCAGACACCAGGATCAGCATCCAACAGCAGCTGAGCCTATCCACACCTAGGGGAGGAGGTGATTCCAGCAGCCAGACCACTCCTTCTCCACAACTCATGCTGTAAGCTTCAGTGTAACCCCAGGGAAACTCAGAAAGAACTAGCCTCAGTACACACCATCCAGCTCCAGCTCAGAACCAGGTGAGCAACAGCATTAAATAGGTTCTTCCTGACAGAACCAGAGACTGCAGAACACAAAACCACTAACCAGGAGCCTACTCCCACCAAAAGAAGTGTGGGACAGAGCCATCTGTGCATCAGAAGCAGAGATCCACTTTAAAAGCCAAGAAAAAGGCAAACACCACGAATAAGAAGCAAACTAGAAAAGTAAAGACCATAGAATCTTACTATGGAGAGATCAAAATATGAATTCAGAAGAGGATAGCACTGACACTATACCCATATTTGAAACCTCAAAAGGGAATATGAACTGGTCTCAAACCCAGAAAGAATTCTTGGAAGAGCTCAAGAAGGAATTTCAAAGCCAAATTAAAGAGGTAAAAGAAAAATTGACCAATGATATTAAAAATACAATTGACAAAATGAAAAAAAAAATCACTGAAGAGAACAATTTCTTATGAAGTAAAATTCACCAAATCGATAAGGAGGTAGGAGAAAATAACTTTTCAGTTTTGTTTTTGTTCTTATTTTGTTTTGTAGGGGGGAAAGCAAGGCAGTTAAGGTTAAGTGACTTGCCCAAGGTAACACAGCTAGTAAGTTTCAAGTGTCAAAGCAGATTTGAACTCAGGTCCTCCTGACTTCAGAGCTTGTGCTATATTCACTGAACCACCTGGCCGCCCCTGCCAAAAGAAAATAACCCCTTAAAACTAAAAAAATATGAACAAATGGAAAAGGAGGTACAAAAGCTAAATGAAGAAAATAAGTCATTAAAATTAGAATTGGGCAAGTAAAAACTAATGACTCTATGAGGCATCAAGAATTGGTCAAATAAAATCTAAAGAATGAAAAAATAGAAGAATATATAAAACATCTCATTGGAAAAAAAACTGACCTGGAAAATAGATCTAGGAGAGAAAATCTAAGAATTATTGGTCTATTGAAAAGCAATGATGAAAAAAAGAGCGTGGACAGTATGTTTTAAGAAATCATTCAGAAAATTGCTCTGAGGTCCTAGAACCAGAAAGCAAAATAGTCATCAAAAGAATCCACTGTTCACCCCTTTGAAAGAGATCTCAAATTGAAGATGCCAAGGAATATTGTAGTCAAATTCCAGACTTATAAGGTCAAAAAGAAAATACTGCAAGTAGTCCCACAAAAAAACTATTCAAATATTGAGGAATTACAGTCAGAGTCACATAGGATTTTTCACCTTTTACATGAAAAGATCAGAGGGATTGGAATATGATATTCTGAAAGGCAAAGGAGCTTGGATTACAACCAAGGATCAACTACCCAACAAAATTGAGCATACTCTTTCAGGCAATGAGATGGAAACTCAATGAAATAAGAAATTTCCAGATCTTCCTGATGAAAAGACCAGAGCTAAACAGAAAATTTGATCTTCAAATATGAGATTCAAGAGAGGCATAAAAAGGTAAAGAAGAAGAATTGCTTATGACAAACCGATCTAATTTCATTTTTTAAAGAGGATGTCTAAACTATTAGATAAGGAAACTGCTATGGATGTAACTTGTCTACATTTTGGCACAATTTTTGATAAATTATCTCTTACTGATTGAGAAATTGGACTAGGTAATAATACTAATAAAAACTGGTTGGATGGGTAGAATCAAAGAGTTGTTAATGTTTCGACATCAGTGTATCAGAATGTCTCCAGAGGAGTAACCTAAGAAGGAGTGGTGCTTAAATTATTTATCAATGATTAGATTAAGGCCTAGATGTCATAATCATCCAATTTTCAGATGACATAAAGCTAGCATGGATACTAGCCCACAGTGTGATAATGTCAGAATCCCAAAAGATCCTCACAACCTAGCATGGTTCAGCAGTCTCAAGAGCTACATAGAGTCCACTATTTATTTTGTATAGCCTGTGAGTTAAGAATAAATTTTGGGGGTGGGGAGGAGCCAAGATGGTGGGGTAAAAAGAGGGAATTGCTTGAGCTTCCCTACAAACCCATCCAAATGCCAGCAAAAATGACTCTAAATAAATTTTAGAGCTACAGAACCCACAAAATGACAGTAAAACAAATCTCTAGCCCAAGTCACAAAATGACAGTAAAACAAATCTCCAGCCCAAGACAACCTGGAAGGCTGACAAGAAGGGTCTATCACACTAGGCAGGGAGCAGAGCTATATTCAGCATGGGCCACACCCAGCACAGACTGACCAGAACAGGCCTCAGGGAACTGAATCACTGGCAACTGTGACTGGTTCCAGACTTCTCAACCCACAAATGACAAAGACAAAATAGAAGGTCAGTGGGTAAACTCTGTTGGACCTGGGTGAGGGAAAAGTGTGGTCCAGCCATAGCCCTGGGGCAGTGAAAGTGGGGACAGAAGTGGTAGCGGCTGTAGCAGGAGCAGCAGTGTCTGTGCCTGGAGGGAATAACATACACACTCCATTGGGCATCGTACCCTACAGGAAAGTAAGGGGGAAGAAGTTAAAAAAGGTGGTGATAGAAGGGAAGTCAGATTGGGGGTGAGAGTAGTAAGAAGCTAACACTTTTTAAAGGGACAGGGTCAAAAGAGTACATAGAATAAATGGGGGATGGGATAAGATGGAGGGAAATATAGTTAGTCTTTCACAATATGACTATTACAGAAATGTTTTGCATAATAACACATGTATGAACTATATTGAATTGCCTGCCTTCACAATGAAGGTGGGTGGGAAGGAAAGAAGGGAGATAAAATTCAAAGTTTTAAAAACAAATTTTAAAAATAGTTTTCTACATGCAACTGGGAAATAAGATATACAGGCAATGGGGTACAGAAATATATCTTGCTGTACAAAAAAAGGGGTAAAGGAATAAGAGAGGGTCTGATAGAAAAAAGGGCCTACTGGAGGAAGGGGTAATCAGAATGCATGCCATCTTGGCATGGGGGGGAGGGGAGACATGGGGAGAAAATTTGAAACTCAAAATCTTGTGGAAATGAATATTGAAAACTAAAAATAAAGAAATAAAAATATGAATAAATTTTGCTTTTTTAAATGTAAAATATTGATTACATTTTGTTGACTGCTGGTCTAGGGCATGGGGCTGAATTTCATAAGATGAAGTTCAACAAGAATATATGTAAAGTTTTGCATTTCAATTAAAAAATACTTCACAAGTACAGCATAAGGAAAGAATGGTTAACAATAAGAAAATAAAAATCATAACTATGTAGTGCTTAAAGATTTTCACAGCTTTTTACAAATATTTCATTTTAGCCTTATATTAGTTTGAATTAGATGCATCATAATTCCTTTTTCACAGATCAGGAAACTCAGTCACAAAGAGGATAAGTGACTTGCCCAGAGCCACATACTTAAGGAGTAACTGAGGCCTGATTTGAACTAAGGTCTTCTTCACTCCAAGTACAAAGTTCTATAACAAAAACAGTTGTTGCAAAAAAAAAAAAGTTGTGGGCTTTAGTTGACTGAATGTAAGTTCAATATCCAAAGCACTGTAATTGGCTGCCAGAAAAGCTAATGTGATAGCTTCCAGCAAAAGGGAGGTACTATCCCAAAGTACTCTGCCATCTCTACACATTCTCTAGAATATTATGTTTAGTTCAGCATCATGGTACTGACAAGCTGGTGAATATCTAGAGGAGGGAATGGTGAAGAACCACAAATCCATATTTTTCAGTTGAAGGAATTGGAAGTGTTTAGCCTAGATGAGACTCAAATGGAACTTGATAGCTATTTTCAAATATTTGAAGAGCTGTCACATGGAGGAAAAATTAGATGATTCTTCTTGACCATAAAACTAGGAGTAATGGCTAGAATTTGCAAAGAGGCAACTTTAGGCTTAATATAAGGAAAAACCTTCTTGACAGAGCTGCTCAAAAGTGGAATGGCTTGCATCAGCAAGTGGTAAACTCTAACTCTTTAGAGATGTGAAGCACTACTTGTAAATTCTGTTATGGTGGGGATTCCTATTATCCATGATTTGTAATAGATGGGCATTGAGATCTAAACTCTCAAATTCTATGATTTTCTGAAAGAATGGATGTATGAAACAACCTCTTAGGATAATAGTCCCGTTGATAAGATTTTCTGGCAAATGCAAATAAACAGAATGACTTTTGCTTGGAAACCATTTCAACCAGATTTCAGTGAGCTATCATTCAGAATTCTAACTTCTCAATCTAAAATCTAAATTTTCTGATCCTACTATGATTATGATATAATGGAAATATGTTTGTAGACCTTGTATTATAATGCTTATATATATATATATATACATATATATGTGTGTGTGTGTGTGTGTGTGTGTGTGTGTGTGTGTGTATGTATATATATATATATGTCAAGACATAAGGGGTGCACGGCCAAGATGGCAGAGTAAAAGCAGGGGACTTGCTTGAGCTCTCCCACCAACCCTCCAAATACCTATAAAAATGACTCTAAATAAATTCTAGAGCTACAGAACTGACAAAACAATGGAGAGAAACAAATCTCCAGCCTAAGACAACCTGGAAGGTGAAAGGAAGGGTCTATCACATGGGGCCAGGAGCAAAGCACAGTCTAGCATGGGCCACACCAGCACAGACTAGGCTACAGTAGGCCTCAGGGGACTGAATCACTGGCAGCTATTGCAGTTTCCAGACTTCTCAACCCACAAACATGAAAGAAAGAGTAGAAAGTCAGTGGGGAAACTCAGTTGGACCTGGGTAAGAGAAGACCACTATCCATCCCCAGCCATGGTGCAGCACAGGTGAGAACAGAAGTAGAACAGCCAGCAGCAGCAGCAGTGGCTGCTTCTGGAGCTCCAGGCCCATGGATGGTGGGGGGGTCACGTGGCTGATCAGAGGGGGATTGCAGGGATCTCTTTTCTGGCACTGAGGCAAGATTTTCTTACTTTGACCTGCTTGGCTATGAGTTGCAGTCTTGGGTGGTTTTCCAGGGGTGAGGAAGAGTGCTGGAATAGTGAAACTTATGGTGGCTGTGGAGAGGGAGTCCTCCTCATAGTTCCAAGGTAGAAAAGAGTGCTTGAGGTTGCTCACAGACCAGAGCACATCCAAGGGGCAGAGTAAATGCCTCTTCTTTGATCATACCACCTTAGAAGCACTGAAAATTTACAGGTGTCTAGAAGTGTCTCTAACAAGAACTGTACAAAACTCCTGAAACTTGGGAAAGAGCACTCTCCACTCTGGAAGCAGAGTCTACCTTGACAAAGTGCTCAAAAGTCAAGTAACTGGCTGGAAAAAAGAGGAAACTGCATAAAAATATCATACTGCAGAATCTTACTTTGGTAAAAACAAAATGATCACAATACACAAGGAGAAGAAGACAACAAAATCAAAGCTCCTACATCCAAAGCATCCAATAAAAATATGAATTAGTCACAGACCATGAAAGAGATCAAAAAGGATTTTGAAAATGAAATAAGAGAATTACAGGAAAAATTGGCAAGAGAAATGAGAGTGACACAAGGAATTCAGGAAAAATGATTCAACAGCATGCTAAAGGAGACTCCAAAAAGTACTAAAGAAAATAACAACTTAAAATTAGACTAACCACAATGACAAAAGAGATCCATAAAGCCAATGGGAAGAAGGTCTTAAAAAGCTGAATTGGCCAAATGGAAAAGGAGGTCCAAAACCTCACTGAAGAAACTAATCCCTTAAAAATTTAATGGAGCAAATGGAAGTTAATGACATTATGAGAAATCAAGAAAGTATAAAACAGAACCAAAAGAATGAAAAAATAGAAGACAATGTGAAATATCTCATTGGTAAAACACTGACCTGGAAAATAGATCCAGGAGAGATAAGTTAAAAATTATTGGACTACCTGAAAGCCATCCTCAACAAAAGAGCCTGGGCATCATCTTTCAATAAATTATCCAGGAAAACTGCCCTGATATTCTAGAACCAGTGGGTAAAATAGAAATTGAAAGAACCCACCAATTGCCTCTTGAAAAATGTACCAAAAGGAAACTTTCTAGGAGTATTAGAACCAAATCCCACAGTTCCTAGGTCAATGAGAAAATATTGCAAGCAGCCAGAAAGAAAAAAAAATGAGTATTATAGAAACATAATCAAGACAACACAAAATCTAGTAGCTTCTATATTAAAGAATCAAGGGGCTTGGAATATGATATTCTGGAGGTCAATGGAGCAAAGATTAAAACCATGAATCACCTACCCTGCAAAACTGAACACAATACTTTAGGGGGCAAATGGACATTCAATGAAATAGATGGCTTTCAAGTATTCTTGATGAAAAGACCAGAGCTGAACAGAAAATCTGACTTTCAAATACAAGAATCAAGATATGCACACAAAGGTATACAGGAAAGAGAAATCATAAGAAAGCATAAAGTTGAACTGTTTACATTCCTACATGGAAAGATGATATTTGTAACTTATGAGACCTTTCTCAGTATTAGGGTAGTTGAAGGAAATATATATATATATATACACATTTATATACATATATATACACACACACATGTATATATATACATATGTATATATACATATATACACATATGTATATATACACACAAATACATACATATATACATATACACATATTTAAATATTATTTATTTGTTTGCTGAAGGGAATATATATATGTATGTGTCTGTGTGTGTGTGCATAAAGAGGGCAAAGGGTGAGTTGAATATGAAGGGATCTTATGTAAAAAATAAAAGTAAGGTATGAGAGAGGAATATTTTGGGAGGAGAAAGGGAGAGATATAATAGGGTAAATCATCTCACATAAAAGAGGCAAGAAAAAGCTGTTACAATGGAGAGAAAGAGGGGGTAGCTGAAGCAGAATGAATGAACCTAACTCTCAATGGATTTGGCTTAAGGAGGGAATAATATGCACACTCAATTGGATATTTTACCCTATAGGAAAGTAGGGGGAGGGGCTAAGGGGGGATAGAAGGGAAGGCATATAATGGGGTTGGGGGGAGTCAGAAGTAATCACTTTTGGAAAGGAACAGGGGTCAAAAGAGAAAATAGTACCATGGAAAAATCCTGGAAGAGCAGAGTAAGCAGAAAGATAGGTGGAGCAAGGGTTTTTTTGTTGGTTTTGTTTTGTTTTGTTATGCTTTTTGTTTTTAGCAAGGAAGACTTGGAGGATTTTGTGTTTTGTTTTGTTATGTTTTTTGTTTTTAGCAAGGAAGACTTGGAGGATTAGCAAGAAAGGTCCCTACCACTCAGAAAAAAGGGGAATGCATTCCAGGACAGGAAGTGTGCCAGCAGGACAGCAGCACGCACTACCTCAGCATGCCAGTAGGATATCCTCAACCCATGTGGTGGGCAAACACCAACACAAAGACCCCTCAGGTACCCTAGTATAAACAGGGGAAGTGGCAGACTCCAACTCAGAGATCCACCATGTGTCAGCACAGTTTCAGGTGGCAGATATTCTCCAGTGCTAGACCTCCATGTGCTCCAGTGAAGCCCAGGGCAGGCAGGCATCCTGCAGTGGACAAACCTTCATGTGCTTCAGTATAGCCCTGGGGAAATGCAGGAAAACCCCACCTGGCCTCACCACATTACAGACACCACCATTAAGGCCTGTCCTCTGAACCAGGTAAGCTGCCAAACATTTGCAGCCTCTAGCTGCCATCACCTGAGGCTCCAGAGGCAAAAATCCTGTGACCAGGTCTGTGGCCTCTAGCACAAGAAGCTTGAGGAACTGCCCCCTGTGCTTCAGCAAGTGAGCTATATTTTAAAAGCTGGGAAACAGTCAAACGAGGTGCAGGAAAAGGCAAAAAAGAACATTTACCATAGAGAATTACTGTGGTGACATAGAAGATCAAAATACAACCTCAGAAAAGGGTAATATTGTCAATATTCCCATGTCTGAAAATTCAAAAAGAAATATGAATTGGTCCCATGCCAAAAAAGTCTTCTTAGAAGAGCTCTAGAAGGATTTTATAAGTCGAATAAGAGAGGTGGAAGAAAAATTAGGAAAAGAAACAAGAGGTAAGCAAGAGAGAGTTAACGGAACAGCTTCAAAAAGGAAAGACAAAAATTGACTGAAGAAAACAATTCCTTAAAAAATGCAATTGGCCAAATTAAAAAAAAAAAAACAAACTCAAGAAGACAATTTAAAAAGTACAATAAAGTGCAACACAAATGGAAAAGGAGGCAAAAAATCACTGAAGAGAAGAACTCCTTAAAAAGTAGAATTGGCCAACTGGAAAAGGTGATTCAAAAGCCAACTGAACAAAGCAATTTACTAAAAATTAGGATTGCACAAGGAGAAGATAGTGATGCTATGAAGTATCAAGTATCAGTCAAAATATCAAAAGCAAGAATAAGTAGAAGAAAATGCAAAATACCTCATTGAAAAAAGAAATAACCTGGAAAATAGATCCAGGAGAGTTAATTATGAATGATTGGTTTACCTGAAAGCCATGATGAAAAAAGAGCCTGAACAGCATTTTCCAAGAAATTATCAATGAAAACTTCCCCAGTATCCTAGAACCAAAAGGTAAAATAGTCATTGAAAGAATCCACTGATCACCTAGTGAAAGAGATCCTGAAATGAAAACTCCAAGGAACATTATAGCCACATTCCAGAACCATGAGGTCAAGGAGAAATTACTGCAAGCAGCCAGATAGAAAGAATTTAAATATCATGGAACCAGGATTATGCAGGACCAAGCCACTGCTAAGTTAATGGAACAAAGGGCTTGGGATATGATATTATTGAAGGTAAAGGAGTTTAGATTACAAACAACAAGCAGCTCCCCAGAAAAATTGAGCAAAATCTTTGAAGAGAGATGGACATAAAATGAAATAGGGAACTTCCAAACTTTCCTGATGAAAAAGACAGAACTGAACAAAAAAAAATTTGATCTTCAACTACAAGACTCAAGAGAAGCATAAAAAGGTAAACAGGAAAGAAAAAAAAAACATGTCACTCACTAAGGTTAAACTGTTTATATCCCTACTCAGGAAGTTGATACATACTATTCTTGATGACTGTATCTTTATTATGGCATTTTTTAAAACGGGGTATGCATAGATAGAGAGCATGGGTATAAGTTGACTTTAATGTAATGATTTAAAAAAAAGATTAAGGGGTAAAAAAAAGAATTGTATTGGGAGAAGAGTAAAGGAAGCAACAGAAAGGTGTAAATTGCACCATATGAAGAAGCACAAAGACTTATTAAAGTAGAGTGAAACAAGGGAAAGAGGGGAGCATTGTTTGAACATTATTCTCAGTGGATTTAGCCTAGAGAGGTAATTAAATACAAACATAGTTAGGTACAGATATCTATCTTATTCTATAGGAAGTAGGAGGGGAAAGGGAAAAGAAAAGGGAGAGGGGTGATAGAAGGGAGGGCAGATTAAGGGAGGCAGTCATCAAAAGCAAAACAATATAGAGGATTGAAAGAGAAAAAGAACAGAGAAAAGTGTAAATGGGGTGGGGGAAATAGGGTGAAAATGGAGACACAGTTGCTAATCGTAACTGTAAAAGTGAATGGAATGAACTCTCCCATAAAATGGAAGTAGATAGCACAGTGGATTAAAAAAAAGTATAACTACTCAAGAAGGGAATAACATATTCTGATAAGTATAGAAATCAAACTTGTCCTACAAGCAGTAGGAAGAGAAAGGGGAAAGAAAAGGGGAGGGTGGTCAGAAGGGAGAGAAGAAGTAGTGAAGGGGAACAAGTGAGATAAAGAAGGGGAATCAATAGGGAGGGTAAATTGTGGAAGGGAGCAATCAAAAAAACTCTGTTGAGGAGTAGAAAAGAGAAGGGATGAACAAAAGCATAAATGGGGTGGCGGGAAATAGGATGGAGAAAAAGACATAGATAGTAATTGTAACTGTGAATATGAATGGGATGAACTTTCCCACAAAATGGAGGCAGGTAGCAGAATGGATTAAAAGTCATAATCCTGGGCAGCTAGGTGGTGCAGTGAGTAGAGCACCAGCCCTGGAGTCAGGAGGACCTGAGTTCAAATCCGGCCTCAGACACTTGACACATGTGCTAGCTGTGTGACCTTGGGCAAGTCACTTAACCCCAATTGCCCTGCCATAAAGCAAAAAAAAAATGAGGGAAAAAAAGTCATAATCCTACAATATTTTGATTACAAGAAATACATTTTAAACAGGATGATACACACAGGGTAAAGGTAAAAGGCTGGAATAGAAGGTATTGTGCTTCAGCTAACGTAAAAAAAATAAGCAGGGGTAGCAAACCTAATCTCAGACAAAGCAAAAGCAAATGTATATCTAATTAAAAGAGATAAAGAAGGACATTATATCCTGCTAAATGGCACCATAGACAATGAAGCAATATCATTACTTAACATATATACACCAAGTGGTATAGCATGCAGATTCTTAGAGGAGAAGTTAAGGACATTACAGGAAGAAATAGACAGCAAAACTATACTAGTGGGGGATCACAACTTCACCCTCTCTGAATTTGATAAGTCTAACCTCAAAATAAACGAGAAAGAAGTTAAGGAGGTGAGTTGAATTTTACAAAAGGCAGATATGAAAGACCTCTGGAGAAAACTGAATGGGGATAAAAAGGAATATACTTTTTTTCTCAGTGGTACATGGCACATACTCAAAAAATGACCATGTGCGAGAACAGGGCAGTCCAAAATATGGCCCATGGGCTGCACGTGTCCCACAGTGTGTTTTAATTTTCACCAGTAAAAAATTAAATAATAATTTGATGAAATGCATCTTAGATTTTTTAATTCCATAACCAAGAAATAATCTCATTGATGTTAGTTTTCTATGCTGTTTTTAAGCAGTATTATGGATGGAACATATCACACAGAATTTTCAATCTATCTGTGGGATGCGTTCTGTTTGTACAATGCAGACTATTCTGCATGCACCTACCTTTTTTACTGTTGTGTAGTGGTTTTGTTGTTTTGTGTTTGCTTTTGTGATTCACGCCTTTGCCCATTGTATTGATGACATGTGTTCCCCCACTTTCTATTAGTGTACTGTATTTTTTATTCTGGGTGTGGCCCTAGAATAATTATTTTATTTTAATGAGGCCTTAAGATAACCTAAGGTTGGACAGCCCAAGAAAGGCAGAAATAGTCAATGCTTCCTTTTCAGATCATGATGCAATAAGAATGATTTGTAATAAAGGAGCATGGAAAGAGGAACTAAAAATTAATTGGAAACTAAATAATTTAATCCTAAAGAATGAGTGGTCTAAAGAACAAATCATGGAAATGATTAATAACTTTATTCATGAGAATGACAATAATGAGATAACATATCAAAAGTTATGAGATGTGGAGGCAAGAGCCAAGATGGCCACATGAAAACAGTGTCATACCAGAGCTCTATCACAAGTTCTGTCAGATACCTCTAAAGACTGAATCTGTGCAGATTTGAGAGAGTTCGAATCCCCAAGTAGACTGAGCAGGGCAAATTTTCAAGCCAGGAACATCCACAAGGTCTAAAGGACAGATCCGTGGGCTGGGAGAGCACCTGGCGCACAGAGCTGCACCAGACCATACCAAAGCAGAAGCAGCTGCAGAAACCAGCGAGCAATCCAATCTGGGAGAAAGCTCAGTGCACTAAACTGGCAGAGATCTCCAGACCTCCAGGCACAGAATGGGAGTCTGTCAAAGCTACAAGAGGCAGCAGCACAGCATCTGCAGCTGCGAGACATCTACTCCTGAGGCTTGCAGTCCAAATCTTTGAAATTCACCTTCTTGAACATCCAGGAGCCATAATGGCCAGGTAATGAATCCCTCCCTCCCTGACCCGTGTAATAACTCCAGAAAAACCCTGGAATGGAGGAGCGAGAAGTGGGGCTTCAGTAGCCAAACAGCTGGAGTTCCTGAGTACCAGAAGGGTGGAGCCAGCAAGGGAAACCAAACATGTCTTTGCACAGCCAAGGGAAGTGGCAGACACCAGCCAAGACAACGGCTGAGACCACCCATGCTGGTGAGCAGCCCCAGGGGAAGAGGAGATTTCCTGCAGTCAGATGACGCCTCCCTCACACCTCAGGAAACCAGAGACCACAGCACACAAAGCCAGTAATTGAGCTCACAACGTCCAGAAAAAGAAGCCTGGGACAGATTTCCCTGAGCCCCAAAAGCAGAAATCCACTTTAAAGCCAGGAAAAAGCTCACCAACATGGAGAAGCACACAAAAAAACTGAGGACCATTGATTATTTTTATGGAGACAGGGAAGATCAAAGTACTAGTATAGAAGAGGAGAGCATTAACACTATACCCACATCTGATACCTCAAAAGAAATTGTGAACTGGTCCCAAGCCCAAAAAGCATTCCTGGAAGAGTTAAAGGAGGATTTTTTAAAAAAAAATTAAATTAGGCAGGTAAAAAACAAAATGGAAAAAAAAAATCATTAATGAGAAAAAATCTTTAAAAAGTAAAATTGGCAAAATGGCTAAGGAGAATCAGAATCTAATTAGAGAAAATGACACCATAAAAGGTAAAATACACCAATTAGAAAAGAAGACCCAAAAGCAAAGGGAAGAAAGCAATTCATAAAAAAAAAAGAATTGGGTGAGTGGAAGCTAATGACTCTACAAGGCATCAAGAAGTAGTCAAACAAAATGTAAAGAATGAAAAAGTAGAAGAAAATGTGAAATATCTGAGGGAAAAAAACAACAGATCTGGAAAATAGATCCAGGAGAGACAATCTAATAATTATCAGACTCCCAAAAAGCCTTGATGAAAACAAGAGCCTGGAAAGTATCTTCCAAGAAACCATCAAGAATAATTGCCTGAGGTCCTAGAAATAGAGGGTAAAATAGTCATCACAAGAATCCAACCATCACCCCAAGAAAGATATACAAAATTGAAAGTTCCAAGAAATATTACTGCCAAGTTTCAGAATTATCAGGTCACGGAGAAAATACTGCAAGCGGCCAAAAAGAAACAACTCAATTACTGTGGAACTAAAGTCAGGATCATGCAGGATCTTAAAGTTCCTACATTTAAAAAAAGGAAAAATTGGAATATGATATTCCAAAAGACAAAGGAGCTTGGAATACAACCAAGGATCAAATACCCAGCAAAACTGGGCATGATTTTACATTCAAGGAGATGTATATTCAGTGAAAGAAGGGAATTCCAGACCTTCCTGATGAAAAGGACAGAGCTCAATGGGAAATTTGATCTTCAAATGCAAACCTCAAGAGAGACCAAAAGAAGGCAAACAGGGAGAAAAATGCCACAAAACTTATTAATCAATTAGGTCAAATTCTTTACATCCCTATATAGGATCATATTGTTGTATATATGATATGATATGATATGATATATATATATACATATATATACATATATATATGTCAATTTTCATGCTTCTCTTGATTGCTGTGTTTGAAAGTCAAATTTAGTTCTGGTCTTTTCACTGAGAAAGCTTGAAAGTCCTGTATTTTGTTGAAAATCCATATTTTGGAGCATGATACTCAGTTTTGCTGGGTAGGTGATTCTTGGTTTTAATCCTAGCTCCATTAACCTCCAGAATGTCATATTCCAAGCCCTTTGGTCTCTTAATGTGGAAGCTGCCAGATCCTGTGTTATCCTGATTGTTTTTCCACAATATTCAAATTGTTTCTTTCTGGCTGCTTGCAGTATTTTCTCCTTGACCTGGGAGCTCTAGAATTTGGTGACAATGTTCCTAGGAGTTTTCTTTTTGGGATCTATTTGAGGAGGCGATCTGTGGATTCTTTCAATTTCTATTTTACCCTGTGGCTCTAGAATATCAGGGCAATTCTCCTTGATAATTTCTTGAAAGATCATATCTAGGCTCTTTTTTGATCATGGCTGTCAGGTAGTCCAATAATTTGTAAATTCTCTCTCCTGGATCTATTTCCTAGGTCAGTGATTTTTCCAATGAGGTATTTGACATTATCTTCCATTTTTTCATTCCTTTGGTTCTGTTTTATAATATCTTGATTTCCCATCAAGTCATTAGCTTCCACTTGCTCCAATCTCATTCTTAAGGTAGTATTTTCTTCAGTGGTCTGGTCTTTTGGACCTCCTTTTCCATGTGGCTAATTCTGCCTTTCAAGGCATTCTTCTCCTCATTGGCTTTTTGGAGCACTTTTGACATTTGAGTTAGTCTATATTTTAAGGTGTTGTTTTCTTCAATATTTTTTTCAGTATTTTTTTGGGTCTCCTTTAGCAAGTTATTGACTTTTTCTTCATGGTTTTCTTGCATCATTCTCATTTCTCATCCCAATTTTTCCTCTACTTCTCTAACTTGCTTTTCCAAATCCTTTTGGAGCTCTTCCATGGCCTGAGACCAGTTCATGTTTTTCTTGGAGGCTTTTGGTGTAGGCTCTTGCACTTTGTTGACTTCTTCAGGCCATATGTTTTGGTCTTCTTTGTCACCAAAGAAAGATTCCAAAGTCTGAGACTGAATCTGGGTGCATTTTTGCTGCCTGGCCATGTTCCCAGCCAATGTACTTGACCCTTGAGTTTTTCATCAGGGTATGCCTGCTTGTAGAGCAAAGAGTACTTTGTTCCAAGCTTGAGGGGATGCACTGTTGATTTCAGAGCTATTTGTATATAGCCAGCTCTGCCACCCCAGCACTCTTCCTTCCTCAAGAACCACCAACCCGGACCTGACACAAATCTTCAGCAGGCTCTTCACTCCTGCTCTGATCCACCACTTAATTCTTCCCACCACATGGGCCTGGGGCCGGAAGTAACAGCAGCTGTAGTTCTGTAGCTGCACCTCCCCTGCTGCCCCTGGGGCAGTGACTGAAATATGAACTCTGTCCCCCACAGCTTTTCCCACTAACCTTCTCTGTTGTCTTTGGTGTTTGTAGGTTGAGAAGTCTGGTAACAGCCACAGTTCACTGATTCAGGGTGCTAGGGCCTGTTCTGCCCGGCTACTGGTCTGGCTGGTCCTGCTGCCTCCCACGCTGAGCTCCTCTCCCCTCCACTCCGTGTGCGATAGACCTCATCCGGCGACCATCCAGGCTGTCTTGGGATGGATCCCTGCTTCCCTCTGCTATTTTGTAGGTTCTGAAGTTCTAGAATTTGTTCAGAGCCATTTTTATAGGTTTTTTTTTTGGCATTTAACAAATGTTTATTAACTGGATATAATAATATAATTTTATTAATAATTAATATAATTTTATTAACTGAATATAATGATAACATGTTTATTAATTAAATACATCAAATAAAATTACAATAATTTAGACAAGATGTCAAATTTATGAAATGGAACTTAAGTGTTCCTTAGCAGAAAAGTCTAAATGCTTTCACAAAAAACGAAAACAAAAATAAAACCTTTAAGAAAGTTAGACACACAAAAAAGCAACAAGTAAAAAAAAACCAACTAAACAGTAGAGTAGAAATACCAAAAATCACAGAGTATGTTAAAAATTGATGACACAAGTACTGAATGGACAAAATTAGTATCTCTTTTTTAAAAAACAAATAAAATATCCTGGTTTAAAAAAACTGGGAGACCAAATTTTACACATCAAAAATGAAAAATAAGCTAATTCACAATAATTGAAGTGGGAAAATTAGTTTATCCTTTTATATGTCAACAAAACTGACCACTTTGATAAATGGATAAATATTTGCTAAAAGATAAAATAGCCAGAATACTAGAAGAAATTATTTAAAAAGACAAAAAAAGAGAAATTGTATAAGCCATAAATATATCCCCAAATTTAGAAACAACAGTCCCCAGGACTTTATAGATTTACAAATGATTTCTAGGTAACATTCAAAAGACAATGGTGGTTAGTGTAAGAGCAGGTAGGAAAAAAAGGAAAGAAATAAAAAAGGATCATTGAGTCATCTTTTTTTTTTCTAATTAAATAAATTTCTTTATTTATTTTTAGTTTACCACACACGGTTCTACATAGTTTTGAGTTCCAGTTTTTCTCCCCTCCCTCCCCAAGACGGCATGAAGTCCCATATAACTGTCATGTATAACTTCGCATTGAATTAATTTATGCTCTAGTCAGGTCGTGGAGAAGAATTTTGACCAATGGAATGAATCATGAGAAAGAAGAAACAGAACCAAAAAAAAAAAAAACCCAAAAACAAAAACAAAAGAGAAGCAGAAAAGGCGAGCATGTAGTGTGCCTCAGTCTGTATTCAAACTTCGCAGTTCTTTCTCTGAATGAAGATAGCATTCTCCATTGTGAGTCCCCTGGAGTTGTCCTTGCCCTTTAGGTTGCTGAGAAAAGCGCAGTATGTCAGGGTTGGTCCTCACGGAATCCACATATCTGTGGCTGTGCACAACGTTCTCCTGGCTCTGCTCCGCTCACTCAGCATTATGTCGTGTAGGTTTTTCCAGGTTGTTATGTAGTCTGCATCATCCCCATTTCTTATGGCACAATAGTATTCCATCACCTTCATATACCACAGCTTGTTCAGCCATTCCTCAATTGATGGGCATCCCTTTGCTTTCCAATTCTTGGCTACCACAAAGAGAGCTGCTATAAATATTCTTGTACATATGGGTCCTTTTCCCGCTTGCGTGATTTCTTTGGGATACAACCCTAGAAGTGGTATTACTGGGTCAAAGGGTATGAACATTTCTATAGCCCTTTGGGCATAGTTCCACACCACCCTCCAAAATGGCCGGATCAGCTCACAACTCCACCAGCAATGCAACAATGTTCCAATTTCCCCTCATCCTTTCCAGCATTTATCATTCTCCTGATTTGTTATTTTAGCCAATCTGACAGGAGAGATGTGGTATCTAAGAGTTGTTTTGATTTGCATTTCTCTAATCAGCAGCGATCCAGAGCATTTTTCCATATGCCTGTAGATAGCTTTAATTTCTTCCTCTGAAAACTGCCTGTTCATATCCTTTGACCATTTCTCAATTGGGGAATGGCTTGTATTCCTATATATTTGGCTTAGCTCCCTGTATATTTTAGAGATGAGGCCTTTATCAGAGATACTAGTTGCAAAGATTTTCTCCCAATTTTCTGCTTCCCTCCTAATTCTTGTTGCATTGGCTTTTTTTGTACAAAAACATTTCAATTTGACATAATCAAAATTATCCATTTTGCATTTTGTAATGCTCTCTATCTCTTGTTGGGTCATGAATTCTTTACTTTTCCACAAATCTGATAAGTAAACTATTCCTTGCTTTCCCAAATTACTTAGAGTATTAACTTTTACTCCTAAATCATGAACCCATTTTGACTTTATTTTGGTATATGGTGTAAGATATTGGTCTATGCCCAGTTTTTGCCCTACCATTTTCCAATTTTCCCAACAGTTTTTGTGAAATAGTGAATTATTAGCCCAGAAACTGGCTTCTTTGGGTTTATCAAAGAGTAGATTGCTAAACTTGTTGATTTCACCTGCTTGTGTACCTATCCTATTCCACTGATCCACACCCCTGTTTCTTAACCAGTACCAGGCAGTTTTGATGACTGCTGCTGTGTAGTACAGTTTAGTATCTGGTGTGGCCAAACCACCATCTCTAGCATGTCTTTTCATTAACATCCTAGATACTCTAGACCTCTTGTTTTTCCAAATGAATTTTGTTATTATTTTGTCCAGCTCAGTAAAAAAAAATTTTGGTAGTTCGATTGGTATGGCACTGAATAGATAGATTAATTTAGGTAGAATTGTCATTTTTATTATATTAGCTCGGCCTAACCATGAGCAACTGATATTTCTCCATTTATTTAGATCTGATTTTATTCGCGTGAAAAGTGTTTCATAGTTATGTTCATATAGGCCCTGGGTTTGTCTTGGCAAATAGACTCCCAAATATTTTATAGTGCCTTCAGTAACTTTGAATGGAATTTCTCTTTCTATCTCTTGCTGTTGGGCTTTGTCAGTAATGTATAGGAATGCTGAAGATTTATGTGGGTTTATTTTATATCCTGCAACTTTGCTAAAGTTGTTTATTATTTCAAGTAGTTTTTTACTTGATTCTCCAGGATTCTCTAGATAAATCATCATATCATCTGCAAAAAGTGATAATTTAGTTTCTTCTTTTCCTATTCTAATTCCTTCAATTTCTTTTTCTTCTCTTATTGCTACTGCTAATGTTTCTAGTACCAAATTGAATAATAGGGGTGATAATGGACATCCTTGTTTCACCCCTGATCTTATTGGGAATGCATCTAGTTTATCCCCATTACATATAATGCTTGTCGATGGTTTTAGGTAGATGGTATTTATAATTTTGAGGAAGGTTCCCCTTATTCCTATGCTTTCTAGTGTTTTTAATAGGAATGGGTGTTGTACTTTGTCAAAGGCTTTTTCTGCATCTATTGAGATGATCATATGGTTTCTGCTAGTTTTGTTGTTGATATGGTCAATTATGCTAATAGTTTTCCTAATATTGAACCAGCCTTACATTCCTGGAATAAATCCTACCTGGTCATAGTGTATTATTCTCGTAATGAGTTGCTGCAATCTTTTTGCTAATATTTTATTTAAATTTTTTGCATCAATATTCATTAGAGAAATTGGTCTATAATTTTCTTTCTCTGTTTTAACTCTACCTGGTTTGGGTATTAGTACCATATTTGTGTCATAAAAAGAATTTGGTAGGACTCCTTCTTCACCTATTTTCCCAAATAGTCTACAAAGTATTGGAATTAGTTGTTCTTTAAATGTTTGATAGAATTCACATGTAAAACCATCTGGCCCTGGAGATTTTTTCCTAGGGAGTTCGTTGATGGCCTGCTCAATTTCTTTTTCTGATATGGGGTCATTAAGAAATTTCACTTCCTTCTCTGTTAGTCTGGGCAGTTTATGTTTTTGTAGATATTCATTCATATCTCTAAGGTTGTCAAATTTATGGGCATACAGTTGGGCAAAATAATTCCTAATTATTGTTTTGATTTCCTCTTCATTAGAGGTGACCTCACCCTTTTCATTTTTTATACTGGTAATTTGATTTTCTTCTTTCTTTTTTTTAATCAAATTGGCCAAAGGTTTGTCAATTTTATTGGTTTTTTCATAAAACCAGCTCTTTGTTTTATTTATTAATTCAATAGTTTTCTTGGTTTCAATTTTATTAATCTCTCCTTTGATTTTCAGTATTTCTAATTTGGTATTTAATTGGGGGTTTTCAATTTGCTCTTTTTCTAGCTTTTCCAGCTGTCTGCCCAGATCATTGATCTCCTCTTTCCCTATTTTATTCATGTAGGCATTTAGAGATATAAAACTTCCCCTAAGAACTGCTTTTGCTGCATCCCATAAGTTTTGTTATGTTGTTTCATTATTGTCATTCTCTTGAATGAAATTATTAATTGTTTCTCTGATTTGATCTTTGGCCCACTCACTCTTTAGAATTAAATTATTTAGTTTCCAATTAATTTTTAGCTTATTTTTCCATGGTACTTTATTAAAAATGATTCTTATTGCATCATGATCTGAAAAGGATGCATTGACTACTTCTGCTTTTCTGCACTGGATTGTGAGGTTTTCATGCCCTAGTACATGGTCAATTTTTGAGTATGTGCCATGTACTTTTGAGAAGAAAGTATATTCCTTTTTATCCCCATTCAGTTTTCTCCAGAGGTCTATCATATGTGCCTTTTCTAAAATTCTGTTTACCTCCTTAACTTTTTTCTTATTTATTTTGAGGTTAGATTTATCAAGTTCAGAAAGGGGGAGGTTGAGGTCTCCCAATATTATAGTTTTGCTGTCTATTTCTTCCTGTAACTCCCTTAACCTCTCCTCTAAGAATTTGTATGCCTTACCACTTGGTGCATATATGTTAAGCAATGATATTGCTTCATTGTTTATGGTGCCTTTTAGCAGGATATAATGTCCTTCCTTATCTCTTTTAATTAGATCTATCTTTACTTTTGCTTTGTCTGAGATTAGGATTGCTACACCTGCTTTTTTTACTTTAGCTGAGGCACAATATATTTTACTCCAGCCTTTTACCTTAACCCTATGTGTATCCCCCTGTTTCAGATGCGTTTCTTGTAAACAGCATATTGTAGGATTATGGTTTTTAATCCATTCTGCTATCTGCTTCTGTTTTGTGGGAATGTTCATCCCCTGCACGTTCAGGGTTATGATTTCTATCTGTGTCTTTTTCTCCATCCTGATTCCCCCTGTTTATGCTTTTATTTCTCCCTTTCCCCTTCTCCTCCCCAACAAAGTTTTGCTTTTGACCGCCGCTTTCCTCAGTTGACCCTCCGTCTTTATTCCCCTCCCTTATCTTACCGTTACCCACTTGCTACTTCTCCTCTTCCTTCTGCCCTCCCCCCTCCCTTTTTCCCCCCTTTCCCTCCCACTTCCCGTAGGACAAGTTAGATTTCTAAACTTATCAGAGTATGTTATTCCCTTCTTGAACTAGATCAGATGACAGTAGAGCTCAAATACTGCTCTTCTCCCTCCCTTCTTTCCCTCTACTATAATATGTTTTTTTTCCACTTCCTTTGGTGTAATTTACCCTTTTCTACAACCTCCTTACCACTTCCCTCATAGCCCTCCCTTTATATCTTTTATTTATATTTTATATCTTTACATCAGTTAATTTATACAGGCATTCACAACCTATGTAGATCCCTTTCATTTGTCACAATAGTTGTACCATTCCCAAGAATGACTTATATATGTATATGTGTATATATATATATATATATATATATATATATATATATATACACATATATATATATATATACATACAGACATAAAAAACAAACATAAGATGATATAATCCCACATAGAGATGTAAACAACCTAAGCTTATTGGTTAATGAGGTTTGTGGGGTTTTTCCCCCTGGTTACCTTTTTATGTCTCTCTTGAGTTTTGTATTTGGAGATCAAATTTTCCATTGAGTTCTGGCCTTTTCATCAGGAAGGTCTGGAATTCCCTTATTTCGTTGAATGTCCATCGCCTTGCCTGGAAAATTATGCTTAGTTTTGCTGGGTAGTTGATCCTTGGTTGTAGTCCCAGCTCCTTTGCCCTTCGGAATATCATATTCCAATTTCTCCTGTCTTTTAATGTGGAAGCTGAGAGATCCTGCGTGATCCTGACTGTAGTTCCACGATATTTGAATTGCTTCTTTTTGGCTGCTTGCAGTATTTTCTCTTTAAGTTTATAGCTCTGAAATTTGGCTATAATATTTCTTGGTGTTTTCAGTTTGGGATCTCTTTCAGGGGGTGATCGGTGAATTCTTTCAATAACTATTTTGCCCTCTGGTTCTAGGACCTCTGGGCAGTTGTCTTTGATAATTTCTTCGAAGATACTGTCAAGGCTCCTTTTTTCATCGTGGATTTCCGGTAGACCAATAACTCTCAGATTGTCTCTCCTGGATCTATTTTCCAGGTCAGTTGTTTTGCCAATCAGATAGTTCACATTTTTTTCTATTTTTTTCATTCTTTACGTTTTGTTTTATTACTTCTTGATGCCTCATAGATTCATTAGCTTCCACTTGCTCAAGTCTAATTTTAAATGAGTTAGTGTTTACATTTTGCTTTTGAGCCTCCATTTTCAATTGGTTGATTTCACCTCTCAGGGTATCCTTTTCTCTCTCTAGATTCTGAATCTCCATAGCCATTTCGCCAATCTTATTCTTTAGGGACTTGATTTCATCAGTGAATTTTTTTTCCATATTTTCTTTTAGCTCCCTAATTTGGTTTTTAAAGTCCTCTTTTAGCTCTTCCAGCAGTGCTTTTTGGGCTGGAGACCAGATCATAGTTAGCTTTTGAGGTATCTGATGTATCTACCGTGTCATTGCTATCTTCTTCTATGTCGATATTTTGATCCTGCCTGTCTCCATAAAAAGAATCTATTGTCCTTGGTTTTTTTGTGTTTTTCTTCATGTTGGATTGCCTTTTGCTGGCGTTAGAACGAATTTCTATCTGTGAGTCTCAGGGCTTTCTGTCCCAGCTTTCTTATTCTGGGGGTTGTGAGTCTAGAATTATAACCTTCAGTTTCCTGAGGTGTGGGGGAGGGGTCTGGCTCCCTGGCGTCTCACTCCCTACGGGTGTTCTCCAGCACTTGCTTTTCAGCAATGGTCTCAGCTGTTTGTTGTTTGAGCTGATGACTGGCGCTTCCCCTGGGGGAGCAAGATTACGTCTGGGCTCCTGGCATTGACCCCTGCCCACTCTTCCCCTCTGGGACTAATAAGCTGCTGGTATTTGTCCAGTGAGGCCCTGCTACTCTCTCCTCTGTTTCAGTTCTCTTTTTTTTTTTCCCGAGGAATTCTCTGGGTGAGGGGGGGGAGGGGTTAGAGCCGTTTACCTGGCCATTGAGTCTTGCGGAAGTTCAAGAAGCCGAGCTCCTGGGTTTTGCAAGCGCCAGGAGTGGGTGCTTTCACGGCCGGTGGCGCTGCGCTGCCTCTCGTCTCTCCCACAGACTGCCGTCCTGTGCTGGGAGTCCCGGGGATCTCTGCCGGTTTCGGGCGCCCAGCCCTCTCCCAGCCCGTCTCCCAGGTGGACCTCCCGGCCAGCCGCCTCCGCCTTGGTCTGGAGCAGCTCCGCACCGAGCACTCTCCGAGCCTGCAGGTTCGTTCCTCCGGCCTTTCAAACTCTCCTGGCTCGGAAATTTGCCCCACGCAGACTGCTCGCGGTTTCTGACTCTCTCAAATCTGCTCAAATTCACTTTTTTATGGGAATCTGACAGACCTTGTGAGAGAGCTCCGGTAAGACTCTGCCTTCATGCGGCCATCTTGGCTCCGCCCCAGCTCTCTCTTTTATAGGTTTTTTGAGGGACATGGTGGGGAGTTCATGCAAGTCCCTGCTTTCCAGCCGCCATCTTGGCTCCACCCCCGGAAGTGTCAAAACTTTTCATTTGAATGAAGTCTGATCTCACTAATTGGAAAAGTATCAGTTGTTCAGGGGCAGCACAAGCAAATATAATAAAAATAACAGTTCTACCTAAAATGATTTACTTATTCAGTGCCATATCAATCAATCTACCAAAAATATTCTATAGAACTGGAAAAAATAATAACAAAATTCATCTGGAAGAACAAAAGGTCAAGATTATCAAGAGAATTAATGAAAAAATGCAAATGAAGGTGGGATCTAAAATGGTATTATAAAACAGCAACCTTCAAAACTACATGGTACTGGCTAAGAAATACAGCAGTGGATCAGAGAAATAGGTTAGGTACACAAGACACAATAGTCTATAACTATACCAATCTATTATTTGATAAACCCAAAGACTCTAGATTCTGAATAGTAACTCAATATTTAACAAACAATGCTGGGAAAATTAGAAAATAGTATGTCAGAATCTAGGCATAAACCAATATCTTACATCCTCTACCAAGATAAAATCAAAAGGGGTACACGATTTAGACATAAAGGCTGATATTATAAGCAAACTAGGAGAGCAAGGAATAGTTTACTTGTATGATCTATGGAGAAAGGAAGAATTTATGAGCAAACAAGAGATAGAGAATATTTTGAAATGTAAAATGGATGATTTTGGTTGCATCAAATTAAAAAGGTTTTGCACCAATAAAGCCAATTCAACCAAATGAGAAGGTAGTAGAAAGCTGGAATCAATTTTTACAGCCAACAACCCTGATAAAGGCCTCATTTCTCAAATGTATAGAGAACTGAGTCAAATTTATAATAATACAAGTCTTCCCCCAATTGATAAATGGTCAAAGGATGTAAACAAGCAGTTTTCAGATGAAGAAATTAAAGCTATCTATAGTCATATGAAAAAATGCTCCAAATCACTATTTATTACAGGAATGCAAATTTAACAAATTCTGAGGAACCACATCACAATTATCAGATTGTCTAACATGACAAAGCAGGAAATTGATAAATGCTGGAGAAGATGTGGGAAAATTGGAATAGTAATGCTTTGTTGGTGGAGTTGGAAGCTGATCCAACTATTCTGGAAAGCAATTTGAAACTATGCCAAACTGCTATAAAACTGTGCGTAACCTTTGATCTGGCAACATCACTACTAGGTTTGTATCCAAAGAGGTCATTATTAAGGGGAAAAGACCCACATATACAAAAAATTTTATAGCAACTCTTTTTTGGTGGTAAAGAATTGGAAATTGAGTGGATGCCCATCATTTGGGGAATGGCTGAATGAGTTATGGTACGTTCCATAAGAAATGATGAGCAGGCAGATTTCAGAAATAAAATCTGGAAAGATTTACATGAACTGATGCTTAGTGAAGTGACAAGATCCAGGAGGACATTATACAGAGTAACAGGAACATTTTGCAATGACCATCTTTGATAGATTTAGCTCTTCTCAGTAATGCAATGATCTTAAACAATTCCAAGAGATTCATGTTGGAAATGTAATCCATATCCAGGGAAAGAACTGTGGAGTCTGAATGCAGATCAGAGCATATTATATTCTCTGTTTTGTTTTTTTTTTTTTGTCATTTTTTCTCTTTTGTTTTGATTCTTCTTTCACAATATGATTAATGTGGAAATGTGTTTTATGTGATTATGCATGTATAGGCTATATCAGATTGCATGCCATCTTGGGGAGGGGAGAGGTGTTGGAGGTAGAAAACTGAGAACCCAAAATCTTATAAAAGTGAATGTTGAAAAATAAAAATAAATCAATAAGGAAAGAAAGAAAAGAGGGAGGAAGGAAGAATGGAAGGAAGGAAAAAAGGGGGAAAAAAGAAGGTGGGAAGGAAGGAAGAATACTGGAATGTAAGAAGGAGTCATGTAACCAAGGACTTTAAAAAAAATGGAGTGACTTCCAGGTCATATGACCAGCAAGATGGAGGACTAGACATTTTCTCTGACTCCTACAGCATCTTAAACCTGTCCAAATTATGAAATTTGTGCAAAAGACAAAGAAACTTCAGCTGACTCCATGGTCTAGAAACCCAGAATCCAAGAAAAGGCACAATATATGGAAATGTTAAATAACACATGAATTAATGTTCACTGGCCTTGAGCTCACTGGGAACAATCACTCTCCTCCCAGAACAATTGCACCAAACCTGCAATAGAAGGCCCAAGGATCTCAGGGCTTGCAACAAAACCCAATGCCACAACCTGATTTCCCAGCTTCTTTCTAGGGCCAGGAAGATTCCAGCTCCAGGTTACAGAGGTTGGTTGGACCTTTAGGAGCAAAAGCCTGTTGAGAGCTTCGACTCCAGAGCACCAGTGCTGCAAAGTTCTTAATTTCCCTGCCTGGATGGAAAAATTGGTGACAAGTGTTGCACCTCTCTTAAGTGCCAGTGCTAGGCCAGAGAACTGGAGAACAAAAACTTCAGGGGAAAATACCAGGAAAGGACACCATGAGGAGGAGAAGTAGAGTATGATGTATAAGATTTGTAGTACTCCACTAAGCCTGAGGGAAAGAACTCTGCATCCTGTTGGGACCAGTTCTTACTACATAAAAGTCAGTTGGACCAGAGACCTAGTCTGGTGAAACATAAACTTCCAGCATGGGAGAAGGCTGAGAGCCTTTGTGATTCAGCCTCCAAGGAAATCAGCATCAGAGAAGACAGAGTCAGAAAGTGAATTGGGGAAAATAAGGAGAGAAAAAAAAACAATGGTTAAAGATCTCAAAAAGAAGAAAGCTCTAAGATCTTGAACATAAGCAGACAAATAAATGGGGAAAATCCTTTAACAACAGAAGAAAATATATCCTCTCCATATAGTAAATGATTTCAGGCGTCTATGAATAAATACTGCCAACTAAGAAAAGTGATCTAAAACTTGATGAGACAGAGAATCCTGTGCAATGTGAGAACATGAAACTACAACACATTGTTCTTGAGTGGTTCAAAAGAGAAAAATTGTCATAGAAGATTTTATAACCTGCAAAGCAAAAATAATGGATGGAATTGAAAAAAATTGGACTCTATGATGGCAAAGAAACAAAAAAAGTGATCAGTAGAAAATGCAAATAAGTGAAGGACGTTCTAAGAACACATATCCCACCCCACATAAACACACAATAAAATAAAACACTCTTGTTATCCAAGCAAAACATAGTAATCTTGAAGATGGGATGTATAGAGAAAGCCTAAGGATCAGAAGCCTCCCTCTGATCCCAAAAGAATGCAGCAGAACAAAAAAATCTGAACATCATAAGATCACTTTGAGAACCAAGTGGAGAATGGATTGGAGTGAGGAGAGACTTCAGGCAAGAATACCAATCAGCAGGCTACTTCAAAAGTCCAGGCATGAGGTGATAAGAGGCTATGCCAGGATATTTGAGATATCCAAGGAAAGAAAGGTATATGGACAGGAGATGTGCTGTAGAAATGGCAGGATTTGATAGCTCATTGTATGAGGGTTGTGCTGGATGATAATAAGGAGTCAAGGCAGACAATTAGGTTTCTAGTCTAAATGACTGGGAGGATATGTCACTTTTACCTGTCAATGTAATGGAATTTTGTTAGTCTAGGAATGTTGATGGTAGATATTTCTTTTATTTAATATGTATAATCTAAAAGAGTAATTAGCATGTTAGCAGTGATTTTATCACTATTATTTGGCCTTCTGTTCTCAAAGTCTATAAAAGGATTGGAAATGGATCAGCAAATTCATTTATATAAGGACCTTTCAATGAGAAGAAATACCTCCTGCCAATGTGGGTCCCTACCTTATCTTTAACTTGTGTCATTGGACAGTTACCTAGATAAGTAAAAGCTAAATAACTTACCAGCCACTATGTTCTACAGGCAGGATTTGGCACACATTTCTGTCCTTGAAGTTGACTCTATATTCACTGTGTCATATTGCATTAAAGATATAATCTTCATTATATTTTAATCAAAGACAAATATTATAGACTACTACAATACATAAACATGCATCTTAGTGTGTCTTCAGGTCCTTACTGAGCAAAATAAATAGATAAGGCAATCAATGCTAAAGACTAGATTCCCCTTTATTTGTATTATTTAAGATAAGGCCAGGTGGTATAACCAGAAATGCCAGAAGAAGCATGGAGAGAGAGGGAAGGACACCTCTAGAATGTGACTGGGAATGTTAAGGAAGGGATACAAATTTTACCAAAAGAATTAAATTATGGTATGGTAAGAAGCTGCTCTCAGGACTTGGAGAGTCTCTATGCCAAAATCTGCCAGGCATTTCTGGCTGATATTTATTCCATGTAGAAGGAAAGTTCTGCTATCTCGGTACCTGAGGTACTTTATATTGAAAAGTTGGGTCTTATGAGGTAGATCTGAATTCACAGGTTAAGAAACAGGAATCTTCCATCTTTAAAGGTTCCAAGTATGGAAGATTCCAGAAGGGGAAAGGAATGAGAGAACAGGGGTATTCCGGAAAAGGGAAAGGATAGGTATAAGGTAGAAAAGCCATTGCTAATATGTAGCCAGATTATTAGACAGATACAGCCAACCTAGGGGAGCAAAGGGTCTTTCCATACTAAAACATGTATCATCTCCTCAAGATTCCATGATGAGGTTATGGCTTATGCTATATCTTCATGTTATTTGTGTTTCTTCATGCATTCAGTGACCACAGGGATGACAATTATGTGTGTGATGTTGGAGGATTGACTGTTTCTCAATAAATATTGATGAATGAAGGAAGTTCAAACCACTAAATGTCATGCTATGTCAAATTCCATTTCAGGGAAAAAAGACAATGAGTGTATTTTTAGAAGTATCTCCCTAGTTCCCCAGGCTCCTGTTTGGGAAAAACTAATTAACTCATTTCATTAGGTCAGTTTGGAATCTCAGGGAAGAGAAATACACTCATACCCATTTCTAACCTACAGTTTTTTATTACTGACATATAAGCCACCAGTAGAAAACTAACTCACAAAACATACAAGGAGACATTTCCCATTCACTCCACAATTGGATGCCACTCTTGAATCCAAGATGCTAGCTTTAGCCAAACTACTCATAAATATAGGGCAGCTAGGATGGTGTGCACTACATACTGACACAGATAAAATTAACTAGATTTTTTTAGCAGACCCTAAAACACATTTCCTATGAATGGATCAAATATGGATAGAATTCTATTGGTGTAGGATATGGAGTCATGAATTCATGTCAGTCATTCCTGTTGATTTTAACCTATGCCCCACTCCCTCCTTCTTTATCTGAAGGAAATGACCTGGTCTTACCTGCTTACATCATCTCTGAGTTGGATGATTCAAATTTTCTACAGTCTAAGAATGGATCAAGTAAGGAAAAACAGTAGTGATTTTCATGGCACAGAGCCTCCTAGGTTTTTCTGGGACCCTATGATATGGGCATGGTAGATACAGTATAAGACATATTATGCTAGGATCATAGAACTTGTGTTCTAGATGTTCACCATTCAATATACAGGTAGAAAGGTTTATGATAATACTGCATGTCCTATAATTATGTGGGGGGAAAGATTAGATGAGTCAACTGGGGGAATGAGTATTAGATATTAGCACTGGTATTATTGGTACAACTTAGATAAATTCATTTTACAAATAATTTTTAAAAACTTTTACCCCAGCATTCAAAGTAGTCTACAATTTGGCCCCAGTTTATTTTTCCATCCTTATTTGCCACCATACTCTAACATAGACCCCATGAGCCAAAAAACCATGAATATGACTCCAGACTTTTCTGTCTCTGTGTCTTTGTTAATATAGTTCATTTGCTTGAAATGCTCTCCATTCTAATCTTCACTTATTGAAATGGTACCTCCTCCATATAGCCCTTCACGTTCCTTCTAGCCAATGGCAATTTCTCCTTCCTCCAAGGTCCCTTAACATTTCTTAAATTACTTCTATGATGAAACATTTCACATTCTCTTTTGTATTATGGTGACTCTTTGTGCACAGACTCATAAGTATTAAGATCAAAAGCTGGAAAAAGGTTTAGAGAACTAATTCAACCAGGCTTTTTTTAAGATAAAGAAATGGAGCCTCAGACAGTTTGCGATTGGCTCAAGTTCACATAGATTGTAATTGTCAGAAGATATTTTTGAACAAAAAATCTTCTGACTCCAGTGCCAATGGAATCAATCTTCTTACCATTTACCACTCCATCTGGGTTTCCTTCACCCTTCAAGACTCAGTTCAATCCCACCTTCTACAAGAGGCTTCTTTGGGTCCTCCCATTTGCTACTGCTTTTCTCCTGTAATATTACTTTCTGCAGACTATATGTACATATACGTATACATATATATGTATACGTATATGTACATATATACTTATGTTGTATGTTATTAGTTATTTACTCCCATCAGAATGTATTTTCCTTTTGGGTTTGCTTTTCTTTGCATTCCCAGTGCTTATCACAGTGTCTGGCACATAATAAGCTCTTAATGAATGATTTTTGGCTGACTGACTTTCCACTGTGCCTTGACTCTTAATATATTGTAAATCCTCTGTGGGTGGTACTGTATTCACCTTTGTTTCATCTACAGCATTTAGCACTATCCTTTATATACTGCAGGTGCTTACTAGGTATTTGGTAAATAAACAAATTAATAAAGAAATACTAGCTCCATGTTTAGTGGCAGTATCAATAAAAAACCCTGAGATAGCACTTTTGAAACAAATATTTCCCTGTGTCTCTTGTATTGGATCTGTTGCAGAAGTGAAGTAAGTATTCATAAGAAGGAATAACAGAATGGTCTGATATCTTTTGCTTCCCTCAATTGAGGTTTTTGAAAAAGTATGTCTTTTGAGCAAAATTATAATTATTTCATTAACCTATTTTGCCCTTGCTTAAATGTGATGGCTATAAAAGTGAAAGGAAATCAAAATTGTCCATTGCTAGAGGGAAGAAACCAAGTTAGATTGACCAACATGCTTCTTTAGTATGGTAGCTTATAGAAAATTATTATACTAGTATTTTTAAGACTACTTCATTAGGAAAAAAATTAAGACTACTGACCTGGGATTTAAACTGGATTATTTTTTTTCCAGGAGGAAAACCTCAATGTTTGACTTCTTAGAAGTTTAACTTGCATGGAACGTATAAACCTAGTTACAAAGACTGCAGTATCTTATATATTCACTTATATGAAAGGAGATGAGATGTGTTTTATATACTACCAACTAGGAAAGCTATTAATAGGAAGTGGCAAGTGGACTATCAGTATTTCAGAGCACAATGAGGATTGTCTTGATGCTTGAGGATTAATTGTATAACATGCTGTAATCACAAATTATTCCTCCCTCTCCTCGCAGTAAGTCTTAAAAACCTCTCTAAGTAATTGTGGTTCCCTCATGGTTTTTTTATTCCCAGAAAAATCCAAGACCAAAAACTGAACTTAATGCACTTCCCAGAAGATCTAAGAGTGACTTGGATTCTGGGGAGACTGATTCATTAAATATTGTTTGATATTGCTCTTAACAATTAAGGTTTCTACTACAGAAGTACTTTCTCTTTCCCCATGGAAATGTTCTTTGACCCCAGCATAAGCTTTTATCAATTCCTTAACATTACTTTACTGCTATTCATATTTCCAAATGACACTCTACCATCAGAGAAGCCAGTAAGCATGGATTACAAAGGACATAGTCCTTTCAGTGGCAAGAAGCTTTCCTTTGGATGTTCAGGGTTTAAGGGTGAGAAGTAATATATTTGTGGTTGGAGAGAGGAGTAGGACAGTAGGATGGTAATTGCAATGAGCTTCCATATGCTTTGAATTTATGAGTGTATGTCAGTGTGTACATGGGAGAGACATACTTTACAATTTACCAGGCACTTATCTTTGGGCTTGAAAGAGTTAATGTCTCTGCCTAATCATCTAACTTTACTATGGAAGGATTTAATGAAGCCAGGAAGAAAGAACCCATTAAGCACCCCACAGGAGTGAAGATTCCCACTGCATATACCAGCTGCTATATAAGTCATGAGGACTTATACAAACATTACAGAGAAAAGTCCCAAACATGCAATGCAAAACTGGAGAGGAAAAAGTAAAGTAATTAGTGATAAAAATGTATGTGCTGGAGGATAATACTTAACTGCATACACAAACACACATTTCCTGATGCTTTTAGGGTCAGGGCCAACAGCTCTTAAAACCAAAGAGCACCAGCTTAGTTTGATGCTGGCATAGAATCCCCCATAGCGTGAATCCATTTACACCTGCTGCCTTGGGGGATAAGGATTACAGTGAATCATATATCACAAAATGAAACATTTTCTTTCCAAACTGACATTGAAATACTTATTTACCCTGTACCCTATGTGTCCACTTACCTCACCCTAGAGGCCAGCCTCTCAAACAATTATTCACTTCTTACCTTGACCTCCAGTTGCTATTCACTTGTTTTGAGCACATTTCTGAAAGTTACTTACCTGAAGGAAACACTCTTGTGCAAACAACAGGAGCAGGAAGCAAAGAGGGTTGTCCAGTATCTCAAATGGGCTTGTCTTGCATTGCTTTATAACAAAGTTTGTTGAATTTCAGGGTTATCTTACAAGTGGCTAATTTTTACATAAAAAATTTTTGCCCTTCCTGATCAAACTATTCTCTTAAATCTCCATCTTGGAACCCATTCTACTCCCATATTAATAAAAATAACTCACATTTTTATGTCTAGAATTTTTACATACAGTGTCCAGCTTATGGACAGGTGATATTAAAAATGATTTCCAAATTGCTTGTTTAGAATTCAGAATGTATTTTCTTATGAGAATAATGCCAGAAATGATGTTTAGGTACCCAAAGCAACCCATAAAAGTCTTTTCAACCAGTCATCTAAGAGTTTAAAGCACTGGGTGCATTAAGGCAGATATATCCTTTAGCTTTCCTGTTAAAGAGCTGATCTTGAGCCAAATTTTAAAATAGGAGAAATTTGTCTTTGGCACACTCCCACCTTTGTTTCTCCTAGTCTCTCACTTCCTGAGCTGTCTCTTTCCTGACTGGATGAAAATTGCTCTAAGTTCCTTACTGCAGTACTCGTGTGAGGAATATGACAAAAATACTACTGCCTCCTAGCCCAAATAACTTTGTTCTACTCTCTATAAAATATCCAGTCCCTCAGTGCTGTTCATTTCAACTAGCTCTTAGAAAGAAAACAATTTTAATAAACTAATTCAAACTAATGTGCTCATAATAATAGAGTTTTTAAAACAGGGGTTCTTAACCCTTTTTATGTCATGGATCCTTTTGACAATTTATTGAAACCTACAGACCTCTTCTCAAAATACTGTATTTAAATACATTAAACAAGACCCACTGGACTACAAGAGGAATTCAAATTTATTGAAATAGTTTTTTCCTTTTTTTTTTAACAAGTTCACAGAATCAAAGTTAAGAATGCCTATTTTTAAAGGATAGTTGTTGACCCATATAAGTTGCAGGTGAGGTGATAAAGTGAAGTCAAAATTTGCAATGTGTGAGGAAACATTTCTGTATGGGAGAGACACAAAAGAAAAATAAGCAAGCCAATATTGATTTAGATTCTACCTTTAATAACAACTTCCTTAAGTTTTCTTTGTTTCTTTTCCACTCCTTTTTTCCCTCTTTTCTAACTTCTTTGCTTATTCTCCTTATAAATGGAGATTTCCTAAATGCTCCAGGGAGAATTTCTTTATATTCTTCTTTGCTTGCTTGTTTGCTTGCTTTTAAACAATTACTTACATTGCATCAATGTAATCATGTCATTCATCAATCATCTGCTCAAAAAGCTTCAATACTTCTCTATTGCTTCTAAGACAAAATGCAAGGTATAAATTACTCAGGCTTGAATTAAAGATTCTCTGAAGTCTGGCTTCAATCTATCTGTGTAGCTTTATTTTATACCCATTACCATGCCTTTTTTGGTGTTTTATTGATATATTTAGCTGTATTTTACATCACTTCCCAGTAACCCCTGTATATGTATATACACACACATACACACACAAAAACACATATACATCACACATATATAAAACATATACGCATATGCTTTTAAAATACAAATTATTTCTATGTATACATACATATATACAATACATATATATGTATATAACTTAAAATATATTTTCTTTAATAATTTTGAATTGATGTTCTTTAAAACAAATTGTTTATAGTTTTCTTTCTCTCTTTCTCTACCCCTGGTTTAGGCAACAAAATCATATTTGTGTCATAAAATGAATTTGATAGGAGTCATTCTTTATCTATTTTTTTTTCAAATGAGTTACATAGCATTGGGATTAATTATTCCTTAAATGTTTGGCAGAATTCATTTTTAAGTACATCCATCCTGGGAATGTTTTCTTAGGGAGCTTATTGGTAAGTTTTTCAATTTCTTTTCCTAAGATAGGATAATTTAAGTATCCCATTTAATTTCCTGTCAGTTTAGGTGGTTTATAATCTGTTTTAAAAATATTCATCCATTTAACTTATATGGTCAGTTTTACTGGCATATAATTGGGGAAAATTCCTCTTAATACCTGATTTTATTTTATCTTCATTAGTGGCATATATATAATTTTCATTTTTTTGATGCTGGTAATTTTGTTTTCTTTTTTCTAGTCAGTTAATCAATGTTTTACCTATTTTATTGATTTTTTGCTTTAATGTTTTCTTTTAATGTTCTATTCTGTTTGTTAATCTTTGCTTTGATTTTCAGGATTTCCATTTTGGTTTAAATGGAGATTTTTAAATTTGTTCTTTTTACAATTTGTTTTTTCATGACCAATTCATTGAACTGTTCTTTCTTTTTCATATTGATGTACATGTTTAGAGATATAAATTTTACCAAGTATTGCTTTAACTGCATGCCACAAATTTTAATATGCTGTCTCATTGTCATTTTTCTTAATAAAATTCTAGATTTTTTCTATTATTCATCTTCTGACCCACTAGTTCTTTAGGATTAGATTATTTTGTTTCCAATTAATTTTTAACTTATGCTTCAATAGCCCTTTATTGAATCCAATTGTTATTTCATCATGATCTGAAAAAGTTACTTTTAATATTTCAGTTATCTTTAAAGCATTTGCTTCTGAGGTTTTATGCCCTAATACAGAGTCAGTTTTTGTGAAGGTGCCATGTGTGGCTAAAAAAGTATATTCTTTTCTATACCCATTCAGTTTTCTCTCAAGGTCTATCACATCTAACTTTTCTAAGATTCTATGTATCTCATGAACTTCTTATTTATATAATGGCTAGGTACATCTGTCTCTAAGATGAGAAAGCTGATATTCCCCACCCATATTTTTTACTGTCTATTTCCTCTTATAATTCATTTAACTTTTCCTTTAAGAATTTGGATCCTATGCCATTTGATGCATATACTTGATATTAATATGATTTCATTCTCTATGGTTTCTTTCAGCAAGATGTGATTTCCTTGTTTATCCTTTTTAATTAAATGTATTTTTGCTTTTGCTTTCTCTGACATCATGATTGCCACCCCTGCCTTTTTTAAATCAGCTTTTATTTTAAGAATGCATGTATCTCTCTCTTTAAAGTGTTTCTTGTAGACAATATATTGCTGGATTATTGTTTCTATTCCATTCTACCATTTCCAGGTCTTTTTCTTAGGAATTGTTATCAAGCAATCCCTTGTTCAACCTTTAACCACATATTTGAGGATTTATCCCCAATAAATTTCATCTTCTTAGGTTTAGCCTGTTAAGAAATTTAGGCAGCTAGATGGCTCAGTGAATAGAGTGCTGGGCCTGCAGTGAGGAATACCTAAGACCAAATCCAGCCTCCAAAGTTTACTTGCTGTGTGACCCTGGGCAAATCAGTTAGCCTCTGTTTGCCTTAATGCACTTAAGAAGAAATTAGCAAACCATTCCAAGATCCTTGCAAAGAAAACCCCATGAAAAGTATAGGTCATGGAGTCATGAAGAGCTGGGCACAACTGAACAGCTGAACAACAATAGCATATGTCATGTAAAATTTTAGCTAAAACTCTCAGTTTTCTGTTGCCTGTGAATGCCATTTGTTCCTTTTATCTGAATCACTGATGAAAATGCTAACAGCCACAAGAGCAGGAATGGATCTTCTTGAAATTTTGTTACAAATCTACCTGCTTAAAATTGATCCATTAATCACTATGTTTTAGGTTGAACCATTTTCCTATTTATAAATTTGCCTGTCATTGTTCAGTCAACATCTCTCCATTTTGCTTAGAAGGACATCATGAGAGATTTTTTTCTCAAATGCCTTGAAAATATCTAGCTATACTAGGTCTATATCATTCTACCTCTCTACCAGTCTAGTGACCCTGTGAAAGGACATGAGGTTGGTCTGGCATGACATACTCTTGGTGACAGGTCTGACTGGTGAATGCTTCTTTTCTAAGTGCACTTAAACCATCCCTCTTATAATATGGTAAAGGAGTCATTGGACACCTTTTTGTTATTTCTCATCCTTTGGCCTTTTCTTTAGATGCAATCAAAATGTGATCCCAACCCAATCATTCTTGTTGTGTACAAGAAATATACAATATCCTTATTTGATTCCCCTCCTAGATTTCTTTTGGAGACTAAAGCAGTTGCACTTTTTATCTCTACCCATCCCCAATTCACATTGTTTATTTTGCCAGATCTCATCCTTCAATAATCAACAACACGCTTTGGACAAAAAGTCTACCACTTTTTTCCTTTACTCACTAGATTAAATAGTCCCAAACTAAACTACTTAACACAAGGAGTGAAAAACTCCTTTTGTATTGAGTCTTCTGTTTTCAGAGAACCATAGGCTGCACTTTTAATTTTATGTGTTTTATAGTATTTAAATTAGAAGGCTTTATTTGATTTTTTTTATACTTGCATTATTTTTACTAAGATTTTCAAGGAACCTTTCTTTGAATTCCCTCCTATTGTTTCCTCTTTACTTCAATCTTTCCTCTTATTTCATGCTGAATTACTTTGATCTTTCTTCTAAGACTTGAGTTCCACCTTTAGTAGCCCTCTTATTCTTATTTTAATAGTAGGAGGAGGGGGCTGAGCGAAGATGGTGGCTGGAAAGCAGGGATTTCCTTAAGTTCCCCCCCCCCCACAGGTCCCTCCAAACACCTATAAAACATGGCTCTGAACAAATTCTAGAGCTGCAGAACCCACAAAATAGCAGAAGGAAGCAGGGCTTCAGCCCAGGACAGCCTGGATGGTCACTGGGAAAGGTCTATCACAAAGAGCTGTGAGTGGAGTGGAACAGAGCCCAGCATAGGTTTTACCAGGACCAACTATACTGGGAGCAAGGAGGAATAAACATAGCACTCTGAATCAACCAACTAAGGCCAAAGACAACAGAGGTTAGTGGGAAAAGCTTCTGGGACAGGGTGAAAGGAGTTCGTAGTCAGCCACCAACCTGGAGTGGTGGAGCAGCTCTGAGGCTGCTTCCAGAGCTACAGCTGCCGTTGCTTCCAGCCCCAGGCCCACCTGGTGGGAGGAATTAAGTGGTGGATTAGAGTGCAAGTGCAAAGCCTGCTTTGCCCTGCCTGGATCTGGGCCACAATCCTGGTGGGCAGTTCTTGGGGGAGAAGGAACGCTGGTGCGGCAGAGTTTGCTGTGTAGAAGTAGCTCTGAAAACAGCAGCACTGTCTGTCAAGCTTGGGACAAAGTACTCTGTACTCTACAAGCAGTCACACCCTGACAAAAAGCTCAAGGGTCAAGTAGTTGACTTGGAACATGAACAGGAAGTGAAAATTGTCTCAGATTCAGACTCAGACTTTGGAATCTTTTTTGGGGACGAAGAAGACCAAAACATAAAGCCAGGAGAAGTCAACAAAGTCAAAGAGCCTACATCAAAAGCCTCCAAGAAAAACATGAGCTTGTCTCAGGCCATGGAAGAGCTCAAAAAGGATTTGGAAAAGCAAGTTAGAGAAGTTGAAGAAAAACTAGGAAGAGAAATGAGAGTGGTGTAAGAAAATCATGAAAAACAAGTCAGTGACTTGCTAAAGGAGACCTAAAAAAATGCTGAAGAAAATAACACCTTAAAAAATAGACTAAGCCAAATGGAAAAAGAGCTGCAAAAAACCAATGAGGAGAAAAATGCCTTGAAAGGCAGAATTAGCCAAATGGAAAAGAAGGTCCAAAAGACCACTGAAGAAAATACTACCTTAAAAACTAGATTGGAGGAAGTGGAAGCTGACTTGGAAAATAGATCCAGGAGAGAGAATTTACAAATTATTGGACTACCTGAAAGCCATGATCAAAAAAAGAACCTAGGTATCATCTTTCAAGAAATTATCAAGGAGAACTGCCCTGATATTCTAGAGCCACAGGGCAAAATAGAAATTGAAAGAATCCACCAATCACCTCCTAACAAAGATCCCAAAAAGAAAACTCCGAGGAATATTGTTGCCAATTTCCAGAGCTCCCAGATCAAGGAGAAAATACTGCAAGCAGCCAGAAAGAAACAATTTCAGTATTGTGGAAACATAATCAGGATAACACGAGATCTAGCAGCTTCTACATTAAGGGATCAAAGGGCTTGGAATATGTTATTCTGGAGGTCAATGGAGCTAGGATTAAAACCTAGAAGCACCTACCCAGGAAAACTGAGTATCATGCTCCAAGGCAAAATATGGATTTTCAATAAAATAGAGGACTTTCAAGCTTTCTCAGTGAAAAGACCAGAGCTGAATAGAAAATTTGGCTTTCCAACACAAGAATCAAGAGAAGCATGGAAAGGTTAACAAAGAAGAGAAACCATAAGGGACTTACTAAAATTGAACTCTTTTGTTTACATTCCTACATGGAAAGATGACATGTATAATTCATAAGTATTAGGGTAGCTGAAGGGAATATACATATATACATATATATGTATATATGCATATATATACATATATATGTATATATATGTGTGTATGTATATATATGTATGTATATAGAGAGAGGGCACAGGGCAAGTTGAATATGAAAGGATGATATCTAAAAAAATAAAATCAAATTAAGGGATGAGAGAAGCATATATTGAGAGAGGGAGAAAGGGAGAGATAGAATGGGGTAAATTATCTCACACAAAAGTGGCAAGGAAAAGCAGTTCGTTGGAAGGGAAGAGGGGGCAGGTGAGGGGGAATGAGTGAATCTTGCTCTCGTCAGACTTGACTTGAGGAGTGAATAACATACACACTCAATTATGTATCTTACCCCGCAGCAAAGAAGGAGGAAGGAGATAAAAAAGGTGGGACAATAGAAGGGAGGGCAGTTAGGGGGAAGAGGTAATTAAAAGGAAACACTTTTGAAAAGGGACAGGTTCAAGGGAGAAAAGTGAATAAAGGGGGACTGGATAGGAGGGAGCAAAATATAGTTAGTGTTTCACAACATGAGTATTGTGGAAGTGTTTTACATAATGATACGCATGCGGCCTATGTTGAATTGCTTGCCTTCTTTGGGAGGGTGCATGGGGAGGAAGATGGGGGATTATTTGAAACTCAAAGTTTTAAAAGCAAATGTTAAAAAAAGTTGTTTTTGCATGCAATTAGGAAATAAGGTGTGCAGTCAACGGGGCACAGAAATCTATCTTGCCCTATAAGAAAGTAAGGGAAAAGGGGATGGAGTGGGGAGTGAGGTGACAGAAGAGAGGGCTAAGTGCAGAAAACGGGAATCAGAATATATGCCATCTTGGAGCAGGGGGGGAGGGTAGAAATAGGGAGAAAATTTGTAATTCAAAATCTTGTGGAAATCAATGCTGAAAATTTTAAAAAAATACTAAATAAATAAAAAAAATAAAGAGCAAGGGGGTATTATCTCCAACTATTTCCCTGAATGATCTCTCATTCCCTTCTTTCTTCCTTTATGAATTTAAGAAAGATTTTTCCTTAAAAAAAGTTTTTTTTCTTCTTTTCTTTCTGCTACATTTACACTGAACTTTTTGTTCTGTAACTACTTCATCGGGTTTTTTCCCACCTTGCCATCCCTCACTATCTGAAATAAGTACTGTATGTCTCTATATCCCTTCTTGAAGTTCCTTCTTGCTGTCTTTTCCTATTTTGTAACCCTTGGACCTTGACTACATTCATTTAGGCAGATGGTAAAAGTCCCATTGTTCCACTTCACCTTTCATTTTGGGCCCTTGGACCAGCTTTGTTTGCTTCCTGGTAATGATGTTGTATTCTTGACTTATTTGCATATTTATTTTACTTCTCCACACTAAAGTTTTGGATAATTCTCATTTTAAAGAAGTACTTTTATGTCTTTTTTTCTCTATCCCTACCATACTTCTATTTTCAAAAGGCTCTGTTAGCATCACGTGTAGTAGATAGGTCTCTCTATCCGTTAAACTAGTTTTGATACTTCATTGTACCTAAATGAAAAAATGTAGGTTGTTGTAATCCCACACATTCCTCTCCAAAGTTTTGTAACAGATTATAACCCAAATGCCAAGGCTCCATATGATTTTTTTTAGCTAAGACTGAGATTTCACTGATATAGTGACCTCCCCAGTTAAGAGTTTCCTCCAGCAATAGAGATTAATGAATTCTTTGCAATATCTAGTCTTGCAGAGTTACCTAGAATCACTGAGAAACCAAGTGATATGGCTAGTGTCACATAGTCAGTGTGTTTCCAAGATAAGCCTTGAAGCCAGATATTTCTAATTCTCTGTCATGATGATTTTTAGCTATCTTTATAGACTAATACTATATGCCTCCACTCATGTATCATTTTATAAAAGTGCCCTTGAATTCTTGAAGGTTATATGAGTAGAACACATGGTCTAGAAGTTCTCAGATTAGACAGAGCTTAAACACAGGCATTTGGACATGTTTTCCTAAGGACTAGGTTATTTAAATACAGAATTGTTTATTCCCATGGGATGTTATCACTAGGTTTAAAATTATTTTCTACCATAGCATCTAATGGTGCCTAGGAAAGGGTGGTAGTCTACATTGGTAGTGGAACATCCAAACTAAAAGACCCTGGAATTCTTCAAGTATTAAAGTTCACATATCACAGTATCTTTTTTTGTTTGTTTATTTTCCCAAGGCAACCAAGATTAAGAAACTTGCCCAGGGTCACACAAATAAGTAACTGTCAATTTTCTGAGGTCACATCTGAACTCAGATCATTCTGACTCCAGGGCCAGTGCTCTATCCACCTACCGACTCCTGCAGTAACTTTTAACCAGGTCAAATCACCTATATTTGATGCTTCATTCCTGAAAATAATAATCAAAGTTTTGCTCTATTAAATAACAAAATTCCTCTCATATTCTTTTCTCCTGTTGGAATATTACATATGATATTCAATATAAGACTGGATATTGAATATAAACTGAATTACATGACCTCTAAACTCTCCTAATCTGGAGAGCACATAGAATTCTATTTTACTGCTAAACTGAAGCCCAACATATAACCCTTACTTTCAGAATTTGAATTATGGCAACCACATTTCTTAGATTCATCCCAATTGAATTAATAGTCAGGATCCTCACCATATATTCTCTTCTTATGCAGTTACTTTCATTCTTAATTTTTCTTTTCTTAAATTTATTTTTAATTTTTAGTTTACATAACTAGGTTCCAAAAGTTTTTGAGATCCAGATTTTCTCTCCGTCCCTCTCCTGCCCCCTGCCCCCCAAGATAGCATGTAATCTGATATAGGTTCTACATACAGCTTCACACTGAAGTTATTTACATAATGCTGCAATTGTAAAAAAAAAATTATAAGCAATGGAATGAATCATGAGAAACAAGAAACAAAAGCAAAAAGAAGGAAAAGTAAAGAGATCAAATAGTTGGCTTCAATCTGCATTCAGACTCCATAATTCTTTCTCTGGATGTGCATAGCATTTTCTATCATGAGTCTTCTAGAGCTGTCTTTGAACCTTGCATTTATATGTTAGTTTAATAAGAACATTGCTGTGGTACGTTACTTAGAAGAGCCACATCTAACAAAGTTACTCCTCACAGATACCCTGTGTCTGTAATTGTGTATAATGATCTGTTGGTTCTCCTTCCCTCCCTCAGCATGATTTCATGTAAGTCTTTCCAGGTTTTAATGAAATCCATCTGCAACTCATTTCTTACAACACAAGAGTATTCCATTATATTCATATAGCACAACTTGTTCAGCCATTCTGAAATTGATGGGCATCCCCTTGATGTCCAATTTTTTTCTACTACAAAAAGAGCAGCTACAAATATTTTTTACATAAAGTTCCATTTCCAACTTGTGTGATCTCTTTGGGATATAGTCCTAGGAGTGGTATTGCTGGGTTTAAGTGTATGCACATTTTTATAGCCTTTTGGGCATAGTTCCAAATTGTTATCCAGAATGGCTGGATCTGTACACAACTCCACCAACAATGTATTAGTGTTCCAGTTTTCCCACATCCTCTCCAGCATTTATCATTTTCCTCTTTTGTCATGTTAGCCAAACTGACAGGAGAGATGTGGTTCCTAAGAGTTATTTTCATTTGCATTTCTCTAATCAATAGTGATTTAGAGCATTTTTGTATGCTTATAGATATCTTTAATTTCTTCAGGAAAACACCTGTTCATATCCTTTGACCATTTCTCAATTGGGGAAAGACTTGTATTCCTATAAATTTGGCTCAGTTCCCTGTATATTTTAGAGATGCGGCCTTTATCAGAAACACTGGTTGTAAAGATTTTCTCCCATTTTTCACCTTCCCTCCTAGTCTTTGTTGCATTGGATTTGTTTATACAAAAACTTTTCAATTTAACATAATCAAAATTATCCATTTTGCATTTTGTAATGTTCTCTACCTTTTGTCATGAATTTTTCCCTTTCCCATAAAACTTATAGGTAAACCATTCCATGCTCTCCAAAATTACTTATAGTATCAGAATTTACTTCTAAATCACAAACCTGTTTTGACTTTATTTTGCTATATGGTGTAAGATATTGGTATATGTCTATTTCCTGCCATAATATTTTCCAATTTTCCCAGCAGTTTTTGTGGAATAGTGAATTCTTAGCCCAGAAATTGGATTCTTTGGGTTTATCAAAGAGAAGATTGCTATAGTCATTGTCTTCTGAGTCTTGTGTACCTAACCTATTCCATTGATCCACCACTCTTTTTCATAGCTAGTACCAGGTAGTTTTGATGACTGCTGCTTTATAGTATGGTTTGACATATGGTATGGCTAGGCTACCTTCCCTAGCATTTCTTTTCATTAATTCCCTTGATATTCTGGACATTTTTAATTCCAGATGAATTTAGTTATTATTTTATCCACCTCTTTAAATAATTTTTTAGTAGTTCGATTGGTATGTCAATGAATAAGTAAATTAATTTAGGTAAAATTGTCATTTTTATTATGTTATCTCAGCCTCACCATGAGCAACTGATGTCATTCCATATATTTATATCTGACTTTATTTGCATGAGAAGTGTTTCATAATTGTGATCTAAGCCCTGTGTTTGTCTTGGCAGATGGACTCCCAAATATTTTATAGTGTGTACAGTAACTTGAAATGGAATTTCTCTTTCTGTCTCTTGCTGTTGGGCTTTGTTAGTAATGTATAGGAATGCTGAGGATTTGTGTGGGTTTATTTTATATCCTGAAAATTTATATCATCATATCCCTCTGCAAAAAGTGATTAATTAGTTTGTTCTTTGTCAATTCTCAATCCTACTTTTTCTTCTCTTAATGCTAAAGCTAACATTTCTATTACCAAATTGAATAATAGCGGTAATAATGGACACCCATGTTTCACCCCCGATCTTATTGGGAATACATCTAGCTTATCCCCATTAAATGTAATGCTTGCTAATGGTTTTAGGTAGATACTATTCAAAATTTTAATGAAGATTCCATTTATTCCTATGCTTTCCATTGTTTTTAATTTGAATGGGTATTGTATTTTGTCATAAGCTTTTTCTGCATCTATTGAGATAATCATATGGTTTCTACTAATTTTGTTATTGATATCATCAATTATACTGAAAGTTTTTTCTCATGTTGAACCAGCCTTGCATTCCTATAACAAGTCCTACGTGGTCATAGAGTATTATTCTTGTGATAAGTTGCAATTTTTTTGCTAATATTTTATTTAAAATTTTTGCATCGATATTCATCAGGGAAGATAACGGGGGCAGAGCCAAGATGGTGGCTGGTAAGCAGGGACTAGAGTGAGCTCCATTACCAAGTCCCTCCAAAAACCTATAAAAAATGGCTCTGAACCAATTCTAGAATGGCAGAACCCACAGAACAGCAGAGGGAAGCAGGGCTCCAGCCCAGGACAGCCGGAATGACCTCTGGGTGAGGTCTATTCCACACGGAGCTGGGAGCTGGGAGCTGGGAACGGAGTGTAGCAGAGCCCAGCCTGAGCGGCGTGGACCATCCAGACCAGAAGCTAGGCAGAGGGGGCCCTAGCGCGCTGATTCACTGAGCTGCAGCAGTTACCAGACCCCTCGACCCAAAAACACCAAAGACTGCGGAGAAGGTTAGTGGGAAAAGCTGCGGGAATGGAAGAAGTTCACGGTTCGGCTTCCAGCCCCGGGGGCAGCGGAGGTGGAGCAGCTACAGCTGTTGTTAATTCCGGCTCCAGGCCCACCTGGTGGGAGGAATTAAGTGGCGGATCAGAGCAGGGGTGCACAGCCTACCGAAGATCTACGCCCAGTTCGGGTTGGGGGTTCTTGGGGAAGGAGCAGTGCGGGTCTGGCAGAGCTGGCACCTCCCCCCCAAACATGGAACATAGAACTCGTTAGTCTACAAGCAGTCATACCCCACTGAAAAATTCAAGGATCAAGTTAGTTGGTTGGGAATATGGCCAGGCAGCGAAAATGCGCCCAGATTCACTCTCAGACTTTGGATTCTTTCCTTGGTGACAAAGAAGACCAAAACATACAGCCTAAAGAAGACAACAAAGTCAAAGAGCCTACAACAAAAGCCTCCAAGAAAAACATGAACTGGCCCCAGGCCATAGAAGAACTCAAAAAGGATTTGGAAAAGCAAGTTAGAGAAGTAGAGGAAAAATTGGGAAGAGAAATGAGAAGGATGCGAGAAAACGATGAAAAACAAGTCACTGACTTTCTAAAGGAGACCCAAAAAATAATGAAAAATACACTGAAGAAAACAACACCTTAAAAAATAGACTAACTCAAATGGCAAAATAACTCCAAAAAGCCAAGGAGGAGAAAGAATGCCTTGAAAGGCAGAATTAGCCAAATGGAAAAGGAGGTCCAATGGACCACTGAAGAAAACACTACCTTAAAAATTAGATTGGAGCAAGTGGAAGCTAGTGACTTTATGAGAAATCAAGATATTATAAAACAGAATGAAAGGAATGAAAAAGTGGAAGACAATGTCAAATATCTCATTGGAAAAACCACTGATGTGGAAAATAGATCCAGGAGAGAGAATTTACAAATTATTGGATAGCCATGATCAAAAAAGAGCCTAGATATAATGTTTCAAGAAATTATCAAGGAGAACTGCCCTGATATTCTAGAGCCACGGGGCAAAATAGAAATTGAAAGAATACATCGATCACCTCCTCAAATAGATCCCAAAAAGAAATCTCCTAGGAATATTGTCACCAAATTCCAGAGCTCCCAGATCAAGGAGAAAATATTGCAAGCAGACAGAAAGAAACAATTTGAGTATTGTGGAGACATAATCAGAATAATCCAAGATCTAGCAGCTTCTACATTAAGAGATTGAAGGGCTTGGAATACGATATTCCGGAGGTCAATGGAGCCAGGATTAAAACCTAGAATTACCTACCCAGGAAAACTGAGTATCATGCTCCAAGGCAAAATATGGATTTTCAATAAAATAGAGGACTTTCAAGATTTCTCAGTGAAAAGACCAGAGCTGAATAGAAAATTTGACTTTCAAACACAAGAATCAAGAGAAGCATGAAAAAGTAAACAAGAAAAAGAACAAGAAAAATTAATTGCAAGGGACTTACTAAAGTTGAACTGTTTTGTTTACATTCCTACATGGAAAGATGAAATGTATGATTCATGAGACCTCAGTATTAGGGTAGCTGAAGGGAATATGCATATATATATATATATATATATATATATATATATATATATATATATATATATATATATATATATATGTTTATGTATATGTATATGTATATTATATATATATATAAGTTAATGTTTATGTATGTGTGTATATATATATATATATATATATAGAGAGAGAGAGAGAGAGAGAGAGAGAGAGAGAAAGAGAGAGAGAGAGAGAGAGAGAGAGAGAGAGAGAGAGAGAGAGAGAGAGAGGGAGAGGACACAGGGTGAGTTGAAGATGAAGGGAAGATATCTAAAAGAAATGATATCAAATTAAGGGATGATAGAGGAATATATTGAGAGAGGGAGACAAGGAGAGATAGAATGGGGTGAATTATCTCGCATAAAGGTGGCAAGAGGAAGCAGTTCTGGGGGAGGAGGGGATAGGGCAGGTGAGGGGAGAATGAGTGAATCTTGCTCTCATCAAATTTGGCCTGAGGAGGGAATACCATACATACTTAATTGGGTATCTTACCACACAGGAAAGAAGAGGGAAGAAGATAAAAAGGGGGGGGGATGATGAAGGGGAGAGCAGATGGGGGTGGAGGTAATCAAAAACTAACACTTTGGAAAGGGGACAGGGTCAAAGGAGAATATTCAATAAAGGAGGATGGGTTGGGAAGGAGCAAAATATAGTTAGTCTTTCAAAACATGAGTATTGTGGAAGGGTTATATATAATGATACATATGTGGCCTATATTTAATTGCTTGACTTCTTAGGGAGGGTGGGTGGGAAGGGAAGAGGGGAGAGAATTTGGAACTCAAAATTTTAAAAACAGATGTTCAAAAACAACAAAAAAAAAGTTTTTGCATGCAACTAGAAAATAAGATACAGAGGCAAAGGGGTGTAGAAAATTATCTTGCCCTACAAGAAAGGAAGGGAAAAGGGGATGGGAAGGGAGTGGGGTGACAGAAGGGAGGGCTGACTGGGGAACAGGGCAACCAGAATATACATCATCTTGGAGTGGGGGAGAGGGCAGAAATGGGGAGAAAATTTGTAATTCAAACTCTTGTGAAAATCAATGCTGAAAACTAAATATGTTAAATAAATAAATTAAAAAAAGAAAAAAAAAGAAATAATCCCTAATATTTGTTTGAATTTCCCATTAATTGGAAGTGAATTCACCCTTTTCATTTTTGATACCAGTAATTTGGTTTTCTTCTTTCTTTTTTAAAATCAAATTGACTAAGGGCTTATCAATTTTATTGGTTTTTTTTTCATAAAACCAGCTCTTAGTTCAATACTTTTCTTGATTTTCATGTTATTAATCTCTCCTTTGATTTTCAGTATTTCTAATTTGATATGTAATTTGGGATTTTCAATTTGTTCTTTTTCTGGCTTTTTGAATTGCACGCCCATTTCATTGATCTCCTTCTAATCTATTTTATTCATTTAAGCATTTAGAGATATAAAACTTCCCCTAAGAACTACTTTTGCTGCTTGCAATAAGTTTTGGTATGTTGCCTCATTATTATCGTTCTCTTGAATGAAGTTATTGATTGTTTCTATGATTTGTTCTTTGGCCCACTCATTCTTTAGGATTAGATTATTTAGTTTCCAATTAATTTTTAGTTTATCTTTCCATAATCCTTTATTACATATAATTTTTATTGTGTCATGTTCTGAGAAGGATACATTGACTATTTCTGCCTTTCTACACTGGACTGTGTGGTTTTTTGCCCTAATATGTGGTCAATTTTGAGGAGTTTCCATGTACCATTGAGAAAAAGTATATTCCTTTTTATCTCCATTCAGTTTTCTCCAGAGGTCTTTCATATCTGCCTTTTCTAAAATTCTATTCACCTCCTTAACTTCTTTCTTGTTTCTTTTAAGGTTAGATTTATCAAGTTCAGAGAGGGGGAGTTTGAGGTCCTTACTAGTATGATTTTGCTGTCTATTTCTTCCTGTAACTCCCTTAATTTCTCCTCTAAGAATTTGCATGCTATACCACTTGGTGCATATATGTTAAATAATGATATTGCTTCATTATTTCTGGTGCCTTTTAGCAGGCTATAGTGTCATTCCTTAACTCTTTTAATTACATCTATCTTTTCTTTTGATTTATCTAAGATTAGGATTGCTACTCCTCTTTTTTTACTTTAGCTGAAGGTCAAGATATTCTACTCCAGCCTTTTGCTTTTACCCCGTGTGTATCCTCCTGTTTCAAATGTGTTTCTTGTAAACAATATATTGTAGGATGATGGTTTTTAATCCATTCTGCGGTCTGCCTCTGTTTTATGGGTGATTTCATCCCATTCACACTCACAGTTATGATTACAAGCTATGTCTTCTTCTCCATCCTATTTCCCCTCCCTGTTTATTCTTTTCTTTCTCCCTATTTTCTTCCACTCCTCAGTAGTTTTGCTTTTGACCACTGCCTTCCTCAATTTACCCTCCCTCTTGATTCTCCTCCCTTTTCTTGCATTTTTCCCCTTGCTGCTTCTTCTGTCCCTTCTCACCATCCCCCTTTTTCTTTCCCCTCCTACTGACAATAGGCCAAGCTTGATTTCTGTACTTATCACAGTATGTTATTCTATTCTTGAACCACAACCTGATGAGAGTAGAGCTCATATACTGCTATTCTCCCTCCCTTCTTTCCCTCTGCTATAATATGTTTTTATGCCTCTTTATGTCATGTAATGTAATTTACCCTTTTCTACTACCTCCTTACCTCTTGTCCCAGAACCCACCCTTTTTATCTCTTAATTATGTTTTTATCAATGTATCTGTTATTTTATACTGACACCCATAGTCTATGTGTATCCCTTCCAATTGTCATAATAACTATACTATTATCCAGATTGACAAATATATGTATATATACAACAATATAATCCTATATAGGGATGTAAACAATTTACCTTTATTGATTAATACAGTTCTGAGGGGGCAGTTTTCCCACATTTACCTTTTTATGTCTCTCTTGAGTTTTGTATTTGAAGATCAAATTTTCCATTGAGCTCTGACCTTTTCATCAGGAAGGTCTAGAATTCCCTTATTTCATTGAATATCCATCTCCTTGCTGGAAAAAGTACACTCAATTTTGCAGGGTAGTTGATCCTTGGTTATATTCCAAGCTCCTTTGCCTTTTGGAATATCATATTCCAATTTCTCCTGTCTTTTAATGTGGAAGCTGAAAGATCCTGCATGATCCTGACTTTAGTTCCATGATATTTGAATTGTTTGTTTTTGGCTGTTTGCAGTATTTTCTCCTTGACCTGATAATTCTGAAATTTGGCTTCAATATTTCTTGGAGTTTTCAATTTGGCATCTCTTTCTGGGGGTGATGGGTGGATTCTTTCAATGACTATTTTACCCCCTGGTTCTAGGACCTCAGAGAAGTTATCCTTAGTGATTTCTTGGAAGATACTATCCAGGCACTTTTTTCACCATGCCTCTCTGGTAAACCAATAATTCTTAGTCTCTCCTGGATCTGTTTTCCAGGTCAGTTTTTTTTTTTCCAATCAGTACTGGAATTAATTTCACATTTTCTTTTTTTTTTTCATCTTTTACATTTTGTTTGACTACTTCTTGATGCCTCATAGAGTCATTAGCTTCCACTTCCTCAATTCTAATTTTTAATGAACTGCTGTCCTCCTTTTTCTTTTGAGTCTCCTTTTCCAATTAGTTTATTTTACCTTTCATCGTGTCATTTTCTCTAATTACACTCTGAATCTCCTCAGCTTTTTCACCAATTTTACTTTTTAAAAATTTGTTCTCATCAGTGATTTTTTTCATTTTTTCTCTTACCTCCCTAATTTGGTTTTTAAAATCCTCCTTTAGCTCTTCCAGGAATGCTTTTTGGGCTTGACACCAGTTCACATTCCCTTTTGAGGTATCAGATGTGGGTACAGTGTCAATTCTGTCCTCTTCTGAATTGCTATTTTGATCTTCCCTGTCTCCATAAAAAGAATTGATGGTCCTCAGTTTTTTCATATGCTTCTTCATGTTGGTTAACTTTTTCCTGGCTTTAAGGTGGATTTCTGCTTTTGGCACTCGGGGTGCTCTGCCCCAGGTTGCTTGTTCTGGGAATTGTGAGCCTAGTTACTGGATTTGTGTGCTATGGCCGCTAGTTTCCTGAGGTATGGGGAAGGGGTCACCTGGCTACTGGAAGTCTCCTCTTCCCCTGGGGCTGCTGTCCAGCACGAGTGGTCTCAGCCATTGTCTTAGCTGACATTTGCCACTTCCCCTCCCTGTGCAAAGGCACGTCTGGGTTCCTGGTGTTGACCCTTGCTGGCTCGACCTTTCTGGGACTCAGGAACTCCAGCTGTTTGGCTACTGCAGCCCCACTTCTGGCTCCTCTATTCCTGTGTTTTTCTGGAGGTATTATCTGGGCCAGGGAGGGAGGGATGAGAGCCATTTACCTGGCCATTATAGCTCCCAGAACTTCGAGAAGGTGACTTTCAAACTTTGGGCTGCAAGCTTCAGTAGTAGGTGTATCCCAGCCACAGGTGCTGCACTGCTGCCTCCCGTAGCTTTGACAGACTCCTTACCTGTGCTGAGAGGCCTGGGAATCTCCACCGTTTTGTGCACCCAGCTTTCTCCCAGCCTGGAATAGCTGGCTGGTTTCTGCAACTGCTTCCACTTTGGTGTGGTCTGGTGCAGCTCTGCACACCAGGCCCTCTCCCAGCCTACAGATCCATCCTTTCCACAGCCAGCACTTCTGCCCTATAGCTGCTCCTGGTTCTGCTCAGATATGTTTTAGTTTCCTGTACCAGCACTCCCCCAGCCCGATTTGATGACTGGGTTCCACTGCTGCTCTCCTTCTGGTGAGGTCTGGTGCATTTCCACACACCCAGAGCTCCTGACACACTCTGTCTACTAGTGGCTTCTAACTCTCCTAAATCTGCTCAGATTCACTTTTTAGAGGTATCTGACAGAATTTGTAAGAGAGCTCTGGTAAGTCCCTGCTTTTATAGCACCATCTTGGCTCCACCCCCCAGTTATTCTCATTTTACAAGGTAGACCTTAGTCATTTAATTTAGATTTGATGAGTCTCCAAGCAAATCTTTCTTTGAAAAGATCTCTTCACTCTCCTCTCCCTTCACAGAAGCTTCACAGACTTTCTTACCATATCCCTGTCTTTTTCCAGTCTCAATTCTTGTAGTCCTTACTAAAGTCAAAAACGACAAATGCAGTATATTCCAGTTCTTTGCTTTCTTTCTCCTCTCTATTTTTCTTTCTTCCTTGCCTTCATCCTGCCCAATATCTTAGTATTTATCTACCTTATATATCCTACAAAGTTTTCACTTACAGGTAATCATTGACATTCTCAATCCTGGATGATAAAAGGGAACAAACATCAATGAAGCACCTACTTTGTTCCAGGTGTTGTGGTAAGAGATTTAAAAACCAAATTTCATTTGATCTTCACAAAAATCCTTGGAAGTAGATGCAGTTATGATCTCATTTTATAATTGTGGAAATTAAGACAGGCAGATTTAGTGAATTTCCCAGTAGCTGATATAAGATTTGAACTTCTGTTTTCCTAACTCCACAACCAGAGTTCTGTCTACTGATAGAAGGAAGGGCATAAGTGGCCTCAATTAATCCGCATTCACAAACTCCCATTCTTACTATTGTGTCTAAAAACCCCAATAAGTACTCATAAAATGTTTTCACTGTCCTGTTGTCATTTACCTCTTGGTAGCCTGATGAAACTGCTACAATATTTCCTATAGAAATTCACTCTCTTCTTCCTCCCCACCCCCATCACACTTCCTTTTCCTTCTCTCTCATAATGGCTTCTCAGTATTAATCTGTCATAAGCAAATCTCATATGGTATTTGCCCATAGCCATCTGAGGTGACTATGCAGGTGTATTATTGTCATTCAATGGTTGAGATCCAAAGATATTTAAAGTCTCTGCCTTAGCATAACCAGGCTTAGGTCTCAGGTGACCTCTCTTTGCTTAATTCATTTGCTTTGTCCATTTCTTAACTTTGCTATGTTGATGGTGGTTTCTGGGGAGTGGTTACAGAAGATAAAATTCTCTGCATATGGAAGATTAATATAATTACAGAAAGAACATCTTTGGTTGTTTCAAAGATATTACCATAAAGCTCTAACCATTGTCAATACCATACTTACAATACAACAAATGCAAATAACAGAATGACTGCTCATATATAGACACCACTTCTCCACAGAAATTCAATTTAACTCAACTCAACAAGCATTTTTTAACACTTATTATGTGCAAGTTACTGTATTAGACACTAGGAATACAAGCACAAAAATGAAACAGTGGAAGTCCTCAAAAAGTTTATATTATGCTGAGAGGAATACAATATTGACACAGTTAAATAAATACCATACAACTGGAGAAGAGAAAACAAGCACTAACCTACCCACACCTTGTAGTGTACCCCATACACAGGGTAAATTTCTCCCTTCTCTTTACGCACAAATCATTAACCATATCTTAAGGTAGAGAAAAGTAGACTGTTTTCAATTATTTCACATCAGAATACTTATCTTTGTCTTAACTTTAAAATGAACTCATAGTTTACTTAATCCTTAATGAAGACTAATAATAACACAATGGTAGAAATAAAACATTACTGCCTGGAAACTCCAGGGTGTCTTTGTTGTTCTTTCTTTGTTGTTAATTGCAAATAGAACATGACCAAACAACTGAAAGTTTGAGCATAGCAATATTATCCTCCCATTAACAACATTAACAAAACAATCTAATACCACAAATAGGCCTGGAACTATTCCCCAAAGAAATGGTGTGATAAAAAAAGAAAAGAAATGGGAAGAGCAAAAAACACCCTGACATTTGTGTAGCCTTAAAAGAACATTCATTCCTTAGCTCCATCTGTGTCACTGATGAAGCAATTCATGTTCTCTCATTTGGCCTTAGTTTCCTCATTTGGAAAATAAGAGGGTTAGAAGTGTTGAACTCCAAGGTGCCTTCTGTCTTTAAATCCTTTGATCCAACAATCCTGGCCTTTCAAGATTGCCCTCACATCAGAGAATCTGCTCTTTCAACCTTAAACCTCCCTCCTTTCTTCTCTGTAGTATACCATGTCCCATAAAGAACAATTCCTCTGGAAATAACAGTCTTTTTTCAGTATACAAACTGCCAGTCCCTCATATTCTTTTTCTCTTTTAAGGATTTCTGCATCTAAATCTTCATTCCAGAACATATTTCCACTCTGAGGATCTTGCTTTCTGGTAAATTGCCTAAAGAAAGGCCAGAAATAGACATATCTCCTTATCTTTTACAAATTCTTCTTACCTTAAAATAATCACCTGTGCTTCAGGGTCCTACCTTTCAAACCTAAGGCCTCATAGCCTGGTGACAAGAATAAAAGACTAAGGATCAGGAGGCCAGGATTCTAGTCTAACATCTGCTCTTAATGTCTTAATTAACTTAATGTTTCTGTGCTTTGGTTTTCTGCAAAGGCATGATTTTTAGAAGGCCTAGACATTTCATAGAATTGTGGTGAACATCATATGAGATAATAAAGAGGAAAGAACTTTGAAGAGTTAAAAGTATTATAGTGATACTCCAGACTTCACTTTCCCAGAACAAGGCTGACTATATTCCATCAAGGATCTAGGGGTAACCCTGAAGACCATTAGGGTGGCTTTCTCTAATGACATTTTCTTCAGCCTCATTCCAAGGTATTCCCTCCACTATTAATAGTCAGTGATTGGTTTACCAGTTCATTTTAACCAATTAAAGTCAATTACAGTGTCTAAAAGGGTATTTTTTATGAAGATATATCAAGAACAGAAGTACAAACATTTCCTCCCTCTAACATCTAGGGGCACATTTTCCCCATATCACCTTGGTCTCTTGGTGTCTGAGGAAAGTAGGATCAAATAAAATGGTTTCTCTAAAGAAGTGGTCCCACTAAGTCCACTTCCAAATTCAGAATAACTGATGAATGAGTCCTTGTTTCAGTGTGACAGGGGTGTCTATGTCATTCCTAAGGGCCTTCCTTCTGTGCCGAGTCCTAAAAATCATTCCTTGATGTCTCACTGATAGGCTGGCCAGCTGACTGAAAAATCCACCTTGGACTCTGGTTCCCAGACTTCTCGTGGCTTACCTTTCTGTAACTTTTTGACACTCATGAAGTCACAGCAACTTCCAATAGTCCACTTAGTAGCAGGAAGAATTAACTAATGATCTAAGTAATTATGGGGCTATAGCTCATAGCTTTAAGCTGCTTCCAACTAAGGTAAGGGCCAGAGGTCCCTTCTGCACCTTTTCCAACATTACTCAGGATGGGAAAAAGACAAACAAAATATTTGGATAATGACTACTGAATTTAACCAAGTTCCAATTCTTTGTTGTTGTTGTAGTTCCATCATTTTCAGTCATGTTCAATTTTTTGTGACTTCATTTGGGATTTTCTTATTAAAGATATTGAAGTGGTTTAACATTTCCTTCTACAGCTCATTTTACCAATGAGGAAACTGAGGCAAACAGGGTTAAGTGACTTGCCCAGAGTCACATAGCTAGTAAGTGTCTGAGGCTAGATTTGAAGTCATGAAGGTGAAACAGTAAGGGAATAATAACAATGTATATGATAATTGTCAAAATGCCTAAGTTCGGTATCTCAAAGTACACAAGACTCTCCACATAGAAGGTAGAAGTAAACCATTTATTCAGATACCAGAGAACCATGTCCCATAACCAACTGCTCAGCCACCATAGCCAGTCAGTCCATTTCATCATAACAGCAAGAAACCCAAAACATACATTACAGAACATCACAACATGGAGCCTAGTCATCTCGAAGCCTCTCTGACCCCTGCTGGAGTCTTCCCAAAGACAAATTCACAGTACAGCTAAGTCAGCCTGTTCAGTCAGTTCTAACAATCGCAAGGGCAGCCAGTAGCAGCCACCAGCAGTCATAACATCTCTCTCTCTCTCTCTCTCTCAATCTCTCTCTCTCTCTCTCTCTCTCTCTCTCTCTCTCTCTCTCTCTCTCTCTCTCTTTCTCTCACAGCATTTTCTGTTACATAACATCCTTTTCCTGTCAGGAAGTTCCTCCCACCACATATGTCTTAGGTTTCCTGTGACATAAGCAGTTCATATGGCCTACTAATGGGTGGGAAAGATCTTCAAATCTAATTGCCACTACAGAAGGTGAATCTCTCTGAATACAGGCCCAGAATCAATCCACTGAGCCAACCAATCCAAAAGGCTCCTCTTCACCATATGAAGACCAGACTCAGAGAATGTCCATATATTTCTAAATTCCAAGTGGCAACTGAATGAGCAGTGAGCACTAGGCATGTTCATAAGTATTGGTCTTTTGGAGCAGCCATTGCTCCCCTACTCAGTTACAGTATGATCTGTCTTGCTCAATACCCATTCCCAGGACACCTGTCCATGAAATCCTCATCAAAGTATACAGTCTTCTCTTTCAGTACTCTTCACTCTCACCCTTGCTCTTCTAATTAGTGACTGCTGCATGGGGAAAATGATTTCATGAAAGATTGGCCATGATTCACTTCACTTCTTTCCATCCTCTCAATTCTCTTCCAAAAACGTGGGGGCTTACAATCTAGCCACCTAGGATATCCTTGCCACCCTTGAAATCTTCCATTCTGGAATGATCCATCATGATCAAATCAACTCTCTTTTGTAATGAAAGACAGCTGGACTACTAGATAGAGAAGTGACCATAGAATCAGGATTCCAAGATTCAAATGCAGCTTTCTACAAGACACATACTAGCCAAATGACCCGGAACAAATAATTTAACTTCTCAATGCCCCCAATTTCCTAAGGGTAAAGATCTTCTCTTCTCTAAAATTTCTACCTTCCCTGACACAAAACAATATCTTGCTTATAATATGATTGTAATAACTGTTTGTTGAATCAAAAACATGGGCAGACATGAAGGTATTAGAATTTGCAAGAGTAAAACATATCAGATATCAATGGTATTTCAAATTGTCAAAACAGATGCAACCATATTTGAGTTTTCCACTCACATACAGGGAGTAAGAACTTCCTGCTCATCAGGAATGAAGAATTTAGCTACCGTTTTTTTTCAAATATGAAATCTCAAGATGAGGAATGTTCTTTAACCTAATTGAGTAGTTGTTCTTTGTTACGCTTTCATGCCTCATTAATGCTTTCTCCATTTTTTTCCAAAATGTTTCTTCCCAATGCCTCACTCCACCCCAGCAGGTATATATTTGGCACCATGTTACTTTTGATCTCCTTAATCTACTTTAAGCAGTTCTATTTACTATGGATATTACCTGACTGGTTCTCCTACATCTCACATTACCTATCTTAATTTCCATTCCCTATGGGAAGATGAAAAAGGGAAGAATCCTTTATTAAGTGCCTACTATGTGTCAGACACTATGTTAAGTATTTTCACAAGTATTATCTCATTTGATCCACACAACAACTTTGTGAGGAAGGTGCTATGATTCTCATTTTACAGTTGATGAAAGTGAGGCAACAAGAGGTTAAGTGTCTTACCCAGGTTTAAAAAGCTAGTAAGTGTGGGAAGCTGCATTAGAAGTAAACTCTTCCTAACTCCAGGTTGTATCAACAATCCAGCTAGCAGCTTCTGTGAGGGTATAAGATCCACCAGCAACCAGCACCCAGAAAGCTGCCAACACAGGTCCTTTTGATCTGCTTTACTTATGGAAAGCAACACTAAGGGTTAACAATCTTACTTTAATGCAGCATACAAATAACATCCACCTAATTCAGGGGAAAATGTCAGCACCCTGAATTACAGATCAAATGCAATTTGTAGTTATCAACATCTGAGTGTACCACCCGGAAGCTCATTTTAACAGCTGGCCCAGAATCACGAGCCACTCCTGCTGTGGCTCAGAGCTCCAAAAGAGAATGCTAACCTCTCTGCTTATATATCCTGTTCAGGGCCCAGAGGGCCCTGACCTTACCAAGGCTGGGCATGGAGAAGTTCCCCACCCCCAATATCACATCAGATACAAATCAATGGCTCACAATTGTCTCAGTGCTGAGAAATACAAAAACATCCCACTTTATCTACCCCATCCAAACAAAGGCCAGAATCATTAAAGGTCAACAGCAAAAAGTCCCACCTTAATTACTATTACACAGGTCTAGTATTGTATCCACTGTGCCACCTACTTGCCTCTTTGGGGTCTTACATAGGTATCTAAAGTGATCTAATAAACTAATGGGAAATTAATTCTACAAAAAAGAAAGAAACTTATAAAAGATTTAATGTACTAAAAAATTCTACTCTAAAATTAATTCTGGCCCACATAGGTCTTCCCTAATGTCAAAGTCAGGATGAGACGACAGAATCATGAACACATGTAAAGGAACTGGCTTTAGTTAGCATATGTTTTTAGTATATACATTCCTTTAGTTGTGTTAGTTCCTCAAATTCCATTCATTGGCATGTGAATATAAACATTGAAGGTAGATGTTTGGAGAAATCTTGGGTTCAGATTTTAAAAGAAATGAACAACAATAGGAAAAGGATGCTAGAGCTTCAAGAGTAGAAGGTGATTTGGATCTAACTGAAATTGAGATGGGAACAAAGTGAAGTGAAAGCAGGCACTAATGGCCTGAAAAGGTACTAACTCATAGAGGAGCTGGAAGTGGTCATGATGAGTATAAGTTTAGGATATCCCAACATGGGGCATTGCCTTACCCCAAAATGAGTATAAATACTAACAATTAACTATATATGCTCAGGAGAAAAAAGATTATTGTGATGGGGGATTGTCCAATTAAACCTAGTCCTTATGTGCATGTTTGGCTGATATTATTTTCCATGTGGAAAAAGCTAGTGAGCCTGCTTCTGGAAAAGTCATGATAGTGTGTAATAGAAGTGCCTTGGAGAGATTTTGGAACATGCATAGAAGTTACGAACTGTTTCTGTTCTGCAAGTCACAAGTTTAGGAAGTAATAAAACATCTTATTGCAAGTCGGCAGCCCTGTAGTTGCATTGTTTTTCAGGTATTACATCACTAGAAGTTTTGAAGTGAATCAAATGTGGACTCCCACTTTCACTTTCTGGTCAGACAAGTACTTGAAATATACCATAGACTATTAGGGGTAAGGGAGGTCTCCTTAAGAAACTGGAGTCTGATTGGAGGGATCTTTGGGGATTGGCTAAAAAGGTTTGTATCCTTGAGATAAAATTCCAGAGGAGGAAAGAGCAGGGGTGGTAAGAGTTTGCCAGTGTATGTAAGAAAGGCATGATTTCAGATTTCAGAGAGGATAAACAAAGGCTGATACAATGAGTGGAAGGAAATAAATGATAGTTATTCAACATCTCCTGGTTATGATTGTCATGGTAAATTTATTTCGTAATCAGAAATTAAAGGATCACATGGAGCAGAAAAGAGACTTGAATTTAAACGTGGCAGTGTGGTTGCTCTCAAGATTGGTATATCTTTATACTTGGGGCTACAAAATCACAGTAGCTAACGAATGAGAGGAAAATTCCAGTATATAAGAGAAATCTTGGAAAACTCTTGTCTTCCCCTTAGGCTGAGAAAACATATTCAGAATGGCTGGTTTTAGAATCAGGAGAAAAGATATGAAAGGTAAATTATGGAATAAAGTGATTTTAGAAGGGAATTTTTCCTGGTAATGTATGAATTCTACTTCACAAGTGATGAGAAACTTTTATAGAATCAAAAAAGATGGCTAAATCATGATTCAGAGATATAAGCTTAATTTATATTTGTTTCAGAAACTTGGCACATTTTCTCAGGCACATTATGATTTTTAATTTTTTTTTCTTCTTTGTTCTGTATATCTGTATGTGGACAAATGTATGAATCTATTTAAATGTTTGTTCACCAGCATATCAGCGGTCCATATGATTTGAGCAAAATACTGGCAGTTTAGATATCTTATAAGAGTACATTTATGAGTTCCAGACCACAAGACAAAACAAAATGGAGCTCTAGACATTTTAACTAACCCTCACAACCTTTAACACTCTCCAAAATAATTATGAGTAAGGTAAATTATTTGTAGCTTTCACAGTAAGCTTTCAGTGTAAGAAACAAAGAACTCTAAGGAAGTAAAAACCTGATGACCAATGTCTAATCCCTAATCCCTAAAGTTCTTACTCATCATCCTCTCTCCCAGCAGCCCTTATTTTCCAGCAGGACTGTGCAACAAGATAGACTTGTACTCTGGAATCTAGTCAGCAAACTCTTGCTGCTGCTCTTTTTTTTTGCCGACAACGCTCTTCCATTCCTGCCCTCACTTCATTTATTCTGTAGCAATGAGCAAAGGAATTCAACTCTGTCCCTCCATTCCAACCCACTGTACAGAGTAGATGGAAGAAAAAGGAAGTAGGTCTGGTTGTGGTGGCCATGTACAAATGGCACATTAGCAGTAAATAGAGAAATAAAGAAGAGAAGGAACTGGGACAGGGTGCCAGCATGAGTTTGGGGCTTCACCAGGCATGACGCACAAGGTACTGGCATCCATTGGAGCCAGTTCTGTCCTTCCAGAAGTCATTTAGGGCAGGGACTAAGGCCAGTGAAAAATGAGTTCCTCATTGTTGGAGGAGGTTGAAATAGTATTAAGGTCCAGCCCACTGTTTGACCACCAAAAGGTGAGTCAGAAAGTGAATAATATGGGAAAGAAACTAAAATTATCAAAGATCTTAGAATACAGAAAACTAATTAGAAACATTGAGCAAAACAGGTGAATCAAAAAAAGCTTAAAGTATCTAAACAAATCCAAACACCACTGAATAAGTGCAAAATAAAGAAAAAAAAATTAATCAATACCTGAGGAGAGAGAGGACTCTATAGTTTCCAAAGAAAGCATGGAACAAACAGCAGGATCATCCCATATAGTTCAAGAGGAAAATAAGAATTGTTTAAAAGTTGATTCCATGCCCTGCACTAAAGAAATAGTTTGTAAAAATGGGAGGAAAATGCACTGAGGTGAGTCTTTCCAAAGAACATAAGAAAAAAACAACTTATTTGAAATACAAATGCATAGAAGTGAAGGACCATCTGGAGGAAGAGACACAAAAGCAATAATAGTAAACAAAAGTTATCTATATTCAAGTAAAACATTGATCGCTAATACACTATGCATAGAGAAAACTTAAGAATCATAAGTAGGCATGCTGGCAAATGTTTAACCACCTGTCTGGGGGGTGCAAAATATTTTTTAGTTTAATACAATTACCAATATATATTTTTTAAAGTCTAGCTAACCTAGAAAACAATAAGCCAAGACTTGTATGCAATTTACAAGGTGTTAAATTATCACACTGAAATTTTAATTGCTTCAGCACATCCTTGATAATAGGTATCTGTAGAAGCAATTTAGATTTGAAGATCTTTCCCATCAATTAATAGGCCATGTAACCTGCTCACATCACAGGAAGCCTAAGTCACATGTAGTAGAGGAGCTTCCTGACAGGAAAAGGAAGTTTTGTCACACGAAATAAGAGAGGGAGGAGGAAAGAGAGAGAGAGAGAGAGAGAGAGAGAGAGAGAGAGAGAGAGAGAGAGAGAGAGAGAGAGAGCAGTTGGTTATGGATGCTAATGGCTGCTGCTAATAGCCATCATGATAGAACCGAACAGGCTGACTTAGCCCTACTGTGAGTTTGTTTTGGGGAAGACCCCAGCAGGGGGTCATAGAGGTTTTGGGATGGCAAAGCTCCTTGTTATGATATTGTGTATTGAATGTTTTACTGCCCTGATAGATTGGTTAAATGGCTTGTGGGATATGGTTCTCTGGTGTCTGAACAAATGTTTTACTTCTACCTTCTATGAAGAGAATCTCATATATTTTGCAATATAGAACTACATAGGCATTTTGACAATTATCATCTACATTGTTATTATTGCCTTACTGATACGTTATTCGAAAAGAATATGACAAATCAAAAAGTGTGAATACTATAATGAAAGAAATAACTGGAAAATTAAACAGAACTTCTGAACATAGAAAATAAAGTGCTAATCTGAAGAATACACAGATCACAAGTGGATATAGGGGCAATATCTGTGTTGCAAATTCCTAGGCACATTATGGTCAAATGTGACAATTTAAACGGCAAAAAAATTCTAAAAGCAACCAGGAGAAATATTTTCAAATATTAAGAAAAAGAAATTCAAATTCAAATGATATAATACTATTCTGCACCAAACCCACCAGAAACTATAGAATGAAATTAAATAATGTGTTCTGAAGAGCAAATGAGATCAAGATACAATCCACAGCAGCATGGCATACAAAAATGAACCTAATCATTAATGGAAAGATTCAATAAAAGAGAAATATTTGAAGCATTTCTGCAAAGAAAAAAAAATACAAAGAAAAACCTCATCTGGGAAGAGCTTCCTTTGCAAACAGTATAGAAATAAAAAAGGTAAAGAAATATCTCAACCAAGGAAGTCACAATCAACAAAATAAATTATGGGAGTTGGGGAGGGACAGGGAAGACTAGGAGAAAGACATCTATAGGCATACACATAATATCAACACCAAAGACTAAATAACTAGAAAGGGACCATTGAGAGATTTCATTCTAAAAGTATAAAAAGAGAAAATGGTAAAAGTTGAATATTAAAAGAAGTGATAGTAGAGGAACAAGCCTGAAACATCATGGATTGAACATCTTAGCACTTGGCCTATAGGTGAATTTATGGTATTTGTGGGATTAAATTTAATAATGGGAGGATGCATAGAAAGGGAGAGGGGAAGGAAAAGACAAAAGGAAATGTGTACCATACCCTAAGTAAGTCAATGGGAAACAATAGAGGGAAAATAACTGCTGTAATGTCACAGGAAGAAGAGGGGCTAAGTGAGAAGGGGCAAAGAAAGGTAATAAAACAGGAGAAAAGAAAGAACTCGACTTTCAGACATTAGAGGGAATCCCACAGGAGAAACTTCACATGGGCAAGATATTCTGAAATAGGAGAAAGTGACATTAAATGGGCAAAACCCTGAGGGATCTGGTGCTAAGAGAGACCACTGCCTATGACAGTTTTGTGTTTCCAAGGAAAGCATTCTAACTCTGAAGAAACTGAATTAAAGCTTCTGGGACAGTTTGCTGTATGAGCTGTATATGCCTTAGCACATAAATTCATAAGAAAAAATAATTTAATTACAAGACAAATAAAGCATTGCAATAAGAGCAGGAACTGTTCATCTCAGCTCAAGGAAAATCTAATAGATATATACGAAGGGAAAATACTGAACAAAACTCTGGAGAAATCAGATTTAAAATACTTATCCCATCTTCTAAATGGTGCTGCTAAAGAATTCACTAACAAGTCAACAAGGATCTATTACATACTTATCATGTGTCAGTCATTGTCTTATGTACTTGTACAAACAGAAGCACAAAATAAAATGGACCCTGCCCTCAAGGAGCTTAAATTTTTATAGTAGAAAGCAATACTTCAAAAGTAAGCTGAAGAGGAGAGGATTCTGGGAAGATGGTGGAGTAGGTCAGCAAATTCCAAGCTCTCAAAATTTTCCCCCCACAAAAGAGTTAAAATAGCACCTTAGGGCAAACAAAGTGTGAGTGGAAACAAAGAAGAATAGGGGCACAACCCTAGTCTTTTTTTGGGACAATTTGAGAAGATCCAAAGAAAAATCCAAAGAAGTTTGGTCCTGTGAAGAGTGAACACCTCCAGGCTAAGTTCCATTTTAACAACAAGCATCAAGCCCCTTAAACAACAAAAGGCAAATCCTGGGATTAGTTGGTTTCAGAGGCTGGCTCAGCTGCAACCACAGGAACTTTTCATCCCAGGATAGTGAGGGGAGTTGAGTGTTTGAGCCCAGGAAGATTGGGGGAAACTCTGCTGACTAGGAATGCCAGATCCAGCTGTGGTGCAAAACATTTAGTGGTGGGGGTGAGAAGGAACCAGTACAGGCCTGGTGAGTGCAGAAGCAGTGGGGCAGAAAGCCCCTAGCTGTGGGCACTCACAGGAGGTTGGAGGCTTTGGTTCCAGGCTACAGGGGAGAACTGAAGATCTGAGGCAAGAAGCACCATTTCCCATGCCCCAGGGCTAGAGGTGATTACAAAAATCAAGCTATTACCACAAAAAATGCACAGGCAAAGGAGAAAGAATCCAACCATAGAAATCTATCATGGGAATAGAGATAACTGGTGTTCATCTTCAGAGGAGGATATTGAAATAAGGAAACCCCAAATAGTAATGTCAAATGGTCACTTGCCCAAAAAGAATTTATAGCAGATCTTTAAAAAGACTTTAGAAGACAAGTGACAGAGATGGAGGAAAAACTTTAAAAAAAGAATAATCCAAGAAAAACAAGATTATGAAAGGAAAGTTAACCAATTAGAAAAAAGAGATCCAGAATCTTAAGGAGAAAAATGGCACCTTGCAAATTAGAATTGGGCAAAGTGAAGTCAGCAAAACTACAAGACATCAAGAAAAAAATTAAACAAAACATGAAAAATAGAAAAGAAAGTGAAACATTAGAAAAACAACAGATTTGGAGAATACATCAAGAAGAGAAAATATAAAAATAATTGGACTAACTGAAAGTTATGATCAAAAAAAGAATCTTGATACAATAATACAAGAAATAATTAAATAAAATTGTCCTGAAGCATTAGAACAAGGCAGGGAAGTAGAAATAGAAAAAAATCCATAAAAAATCCATAAAACAGAAAAGAAAATCAACACTTAAAAGAGATTCTATGAAGAAAACTGATAGTAATACCATAGTGAAATCCTGGAACTACCAGCTGAAGGATAAAATATTAAAGCATAAGATTAAAACAATTTAAATATGAGGGTGCCACAATCAAAATTACAGCAGAGACATTAAAGGACTGAAGGTCTTGGAACACAATATATTGAAGAGCACAAGAACTGGGGCTCCAGCCAAAAATATCATACCCTATGAAGTTAATTATTATTGTGAATGAAAAAAATGGACATTTGATAAACTCTCAGACTTTCAAGAGTTTGAAAAAAGTGCTCAACTTAATAGAAGATTCAACATACAAGAACCAAGAGAAACATAAGGTATATACCAAAGACTAATTTTAAGAGATTCATTAGGACAGGCTGTTTACCTTTTATATAATGTTAAATGTATGTCTAAGATTCTTATTACTAACTGGTGAGCTCATGAGAAAAATTGGGGTAAACTTGACTATGATACAAATTTTAAAAAGTAAAATTATTTAGGAACAGCTAAAAGGAGTAACTATTTTATGCAAATGTGGAGCAAGATGAAGAAAGGATACAGAGGAATTAGATGGGAGAGGAGCGCTGGTAGTTCTGGACCTACTTTCATCAGGAATAGCTTTAAGAGGAAACAATACATATATATTTAGAAGAGTAAAAAAGGCTTCTAAATTTAGCAGAAATAAAATGATAGGAGCATAAAGAGGGGGAGAGGACAAGGGAGGGATCTTTAGAGGGGAGAATGAGGGAATAGCTAAAAGGGGAGTGTAGAAGTATATTTAGATTAATGGGAATAGGAGGATAGGGGAGGGAACCTTGGAGGGGGAAGGCAAGTAATAGGAGGGCATGGTAGAGTGTAGAAGTAAAGTAGAGAAGGCAGGAGGGATAGGAAACAAGAGATAAGTACAAACATAAAAACAAAGATCAGGACTAGAGTATGTTTGGCAAAGTATATGTCTATATATGCATGTATATCAGTATAAGTGTATGTATATATCTGTGTGTGTGTGTGTGTGTGTGTGTGTGTGTATGTGTGTGTGTGTGTGTGTGTGTAACAGGACAAAGTTAAAAAGTACACAGCAGAGAACCAGAGAAAACACAAGGAAGCAAAGGAAAGATGGACAATTCTCAACACAAGGTTTATTGTTTATCATACAGGCTTTCTTGAAATGAAAATTTATTGTTACATATTTTGAATCCTCTCATTCTGCTATGCACATGACATGCTTTTTTTCTTACTTTGTATTTACTTTTCAATATTTAAGTTTATTATATGTTTTTGTTCTTTTTTTCTATTCTGTATTTCTGTTCTAGTAAAACAATTTTTTTTAAAATAAGCTGAAAAGCATAGGGGTTAGGATATGGAGTAAATACATGCAAGGGAAGATATTGAAAAGAGAAGTCCTGAAAGTCAGGAATGGAGAGGAATGACAGAATGAACCTAACTGGCTTAGGTTCTTTCTTAAAATCAGGGCTCCAGCATGAACTGACCAATCAAAATTGGGGGACAAAGGGTTAGAGGGAGTTTAGTGCTGCCTTAGAGTTAGGAAGACCTGAGTTCAAAGATGACTTCAGACACTTACTAGTTTCATAATCTTGGGTAACTCATGTAATCCCTGTTTTTCTTTTTCCTTTTAATTTTACTCAACTCTATTTAGGGTTAATGATAGTACATACCACCCAGGATTTTTGTGGGAATCAAATGAAATAATATTTGTAAAGATCGTAGCACATTTCCTGGCACATAATAAGTGCTTAATAAATACTTTTTCCCCTTCTCCAGAGAGGTTGTGAAGTTCCAATGACATACCTGGAAAATGCTTAGCACAGTGTCTGAGACCAAGTAGGCACTATATTACCATTATTGCTTAGTAGCAATTGTCATTGTGGTATTCCAGCTGTAGGAGCGGAGAAATCATTCAGAACGTAAAGGCTGCAGGAGTGTAATGACAAAAACAACTGCAGGATGAGAAAGTAGGAGGCAAATTGTAGAGAAAGAGGAGAAGAATGACATAGAATTAAGAGTAGAGCATGGAATATAATAAAGGCAAGAACATATGAATTTCTCAACACCATTTGGAAAATTTTAACAATCTAACATATATTAGAGCTCAGAAATTTCCCAAATAAATGTTAAAAAGGCAGAAACAGTGACTATACACTTACAGACCATAACACGGTAGAAATAGTAATCAGTGCAGGGAACACAAACAAAAGAAATAGACCCAAATGGAGGCTTAACAATGAAATTCTTAAAAAAAAATTAGAGGACCAAATAACAAATCACAAAAACAATTAAAAGTTATGTGAAAAATGTATAATGATGAAACAACAAAACAAAATGTATGGGTACCAGCTAAAGAGTCTCTCAGAGAAAAAAAAGTATAATACTAAAAACAAACATCAACAAAATAGAAAAGTAAAGTATTAATGATCTCAATATTCATTTCAAAAACTAGAAAGGCAATAAATTAACTTATTTTGATAAGCACAAAAGAAGAGATAAGGAAAGTTTGAGAAGCAATGGATAAACTGGAAAGTGAAAAAAAAAACTATAAAAATAATGAAATTAAAAGCTTGGTTTTTGAAAACACTAAAAATTATTTTTTTTAAAAATTAGCCAATATTATTAAAATATGAAACAGAAATTCAAATAAAAATACTAGTTTTGTGTGATTATATAAGGTATAATGACAAGAAAAATGAAGTAATTAAAAAAGAATTGTCAGAACTTACAACAGCTATATTCTAACAAAAGTGGGAACAAAAAAGCAATACAGGAATGCCTTCAAAAAACATAAAATATTTAAAATAACAGAAAACCAAATATAGATGATATACACAATCTTAGATGCAAAGAAAATATCTAATGGACAAGCAAAACAAACAAACAAAAACAACAAAACCCTCTTGACACTCAAAGTTTTGAGGGAGAACTCTAACAAATATTTAAAGAAAAAAATAGTGCTAATATGACACAAATTACTCTCAAAAGTATTGAAAAAAGTACTCTACCTAGACTTCTTTCATGAGGCAAATGTAATTCTAGTACCTAAACAAGGGAAGGATAAATAAAAAAAGGACTCTAGAGAAATACTAAGAATGAATATTGGTTCAAAATTTTAAACAAATTCTCCTAAGAAAAGCTACAATTCATCCAAAGATCATTCTTCATGACCACTTCAAATTCATGCCAAGGATGGAAGAATCACTCAACATTAGGATAATAATTAACATAACAAAAACCTAAAACTATATGTTTATCTATTGAGATACAATGAAGTTTTAGTAAATGCCATCATGCTTTCTGAGCTGTGTGTGTGTTTGTTTGTGTGTGTGTGTGGAGAGAGAGAGAGAGAGAGAGAGAGAGAGAGAGAGAGAGAGAGAGAGAGAGAGAGAGATCAATTAAAAAAGTAAAATATTCATTTATGAAAAAAATATATTGCAAAGTGGAGGCATATATGGAACTTTTAAAGGTATGTAAAATCTATTTAAAGTCAAAAGTAAACATCATCTGTAATCAAAAAAAATGAATAGCCTTCTCAATAAATATAGGAAATAAACTTAGGGTTCTCACTCTTCATGCTATTATTTGCTAAAGTTCTAGAAATGCTAGCAACAGCAATTAGAAGAAAGAAAGAAGTCAAAGGCATAAAGATAGATGCAGAGGAGATAAAACTCTCCCTACTTATTTATTACTTGATGGTTTACTTAGAAAATCCTAGGCAATCAACAAAGATACTAATTAAGAAAATATTTTTACTGCAGGCTACAAACGACTCCCCCAAAATTGATATCATTTCTATTTAATAATAACAAATCCAAATTTTGCAGAAATGGGACATTCATTGATGTGGTACATTGCACATATTTTCAGACCTTTCTGATGTATTGGATGACTTTACTAATTTTTTTCATCTTTTTCTCTAAAAATAAAATGTTTGTTATATTGGATGGCTCTCTGGAAGGGAGGAAGTCTGGGAGAAATTTTTATGATGTAAAAAATAGCAATAAAATTATTTTAAAAGAACCTATTTGTGAAGTATTGGAAAACATTACAGGTTATGGTGTGAAAGAGGACATCCAGGAAATTCCATTGGGCAGGAAGGAAAAGGGATTAATTGGTTAATTAATTGAGCTTACTGTTTAATTTGAAATTTGTTGCTTTTTGAATTTTTTATTAAGGGAATTGATTTGGGAATTGCAAGATTTCACTTTATTTATTTCTCCTATCTAGCCAGCATGTTATCACAAACCCACTCATAAATTCTCATGCTAACTTGGGATTTGATTGCCCCATCAACCTTGGTCACTATCTTGTCCCCATTATTTCTGAAGTCTCATAAGTACATAAATCCAATACCTCATCTATCAGAGCCCATAGTGAATATTTAAATTGCTTGCTCTCTAATTGACTTTATTATTACAACTTCTAAAATTCTAGTAGTATTCATGGAGATCAGGACTAGAACTGAGAGACAGATAAAACCAATTCTGGTCTTCAACATAGGAAACCTAGGAGCCAAGATGGCGGCTGGAAAGCAGGGACTTGCATGGGCTCCCCACCAGGTCCCTCCAAAAAACTATAAAAAATGGCTTTGAACAAATTCTAGAACTGCAGAATCCACAAAATAGCAGAGGGAAGCAGGGATCCAGCCCAGGACAGCCTGGATGGTCTCTGGATTAGGTCTATCATGCCTGGAGTGGAGGGGAGAGGAGCTCAGCATGGGAGGCAGCAGGAACATCCAGACCAGTAGCCAGGCAGAACAGGCCCTAGCACCCTGAATCAGTGAGCTGTGGGTGTTGCCAGACTTCTCAACCCACAAACGCCAAAGACAACAGAGAAGGTTAGTGGGAAAAGCTGCAGGGGACAGAGTTCATGGTTTGGCCACCGCCCCAGGGGCAGTGGGGGAGGTGCAGCTACAGAACTACAGCTGCAGTTACTTCCGGCCCCAGGCCCACGTGGTGGGAGGAATTAAGTGGTGGATCAGAGCAGGAGTGAAGAGCCTGCTGAAGATTTGTGTCAGGTTCAGGTTGGTGGTTCTTGAGGAAGGAGGAGTGCTGGTGTGGCAGACCTGGCCATATAGAAATAGCTCTGAAATCAATGGCATATCCCCTCAAGCTTGGAAAAAGTACTCTTTGCTCTACAAGCAGTCATACCCCGATGAAAAAATCAACGGTCAAGTAAGTTGGCTGGGAACATGGCCAGGCAGCAAAAATGCACCCAGATTCAGTCTCAGACTTTGGAATCTTTCTTTGTTGACAAAGAAGACCAAAACATATGGCCTGAAGAAGTCAACAAAGTGCAAGAGCCTACACCAAAAGCCTCCAAGAAAAACATGAACTGGTCTCAGGCCATGGAAGAGCTCAAAAAGGAGTTGGAAAAGCAAGTTAGAGAAGTAGAGGAAAAATGGGGATGAGAAATGAGAATGATGCAAGAAAACCATGAAAAACAAGTCAATGACTTGCTGAAGGAGACTCAAAGAAAAACTGAAAAAAAAATATTGAAGAAAACAGCACTTTAAAAAATAGACTAACTCAAATGGCAAAAGAGCTCTAAAAAGCCAATGAGGAGAAGAATGCCTTGAAAGGCAGAATCACTCAAATGGAAAAGGAGGTCCAAAAGACCACAGAAGAAAATACTACCTTAAAAATGAGATTGGAGCAAGTGGAAACTAGTGACTTTATGAGAAATCAAGATATTATAAAACAGAACCAAAGGAATGAAAAAATGGAAGACAATGTGAAATATCACATTGGAAAAACCCCTGACCTGGAAAATAGATCCAGGAGAGATAATTTAAAAATTATTGGACTACCTGAAAACCATGATCAAAAAAAGAGCCTAGATATCATCTTTCAAGAAATTATCAAGGAGAACTGCCCTGATATTCTAGAGCTACAGGGCAAAATAGAAATTGAAAGAATCCACAGATGGCCTCCTCAAATAGATCCCAAAAAGAAATCTCCTAGGAATATTGTCACCAAATTCCAGAGCTCCCAGATCAAGGAGAAAATACTGCAAGCAGCCAGAAAGAAACAATTTAAGTATTGTGGAAACCCAATCAGAATAACCCAAGATCTGGCAGCCTCTACCTTAAGGGATCAAAGGGCTTGGAATGTGATATTCCGGAGGTCAATGGAGCTAGGATTAAAACCAAGAATAACCTACCCAGCAAAACTGAGCATCATGCTCCAAAGCAAAATATGGAATTTCAGTAAAATACGGGACTTTGAAGCTTTCTCAGTGACAAGACCAGAGCTGAATAGAAAATCTGACTTTCAAACACAAGAATCAAGAGAAGCATGAAAAGGTAAACAAGGAAGAGAAATCATAAGGGACTTACTAAAGTTGAACTGTTTTGTTTACATTCCTACATAGAAAGATGATGTGTATGATTCATGAGACCTCAATATCATAGTAGCTGAAAGGAATATGCATGTATATATATATATATATGTGTGTGTGTGTGTGTGTATACATATATATGTATATGTGTGTATACATATATATACATATGTGTGTGTGTCTATGTATGTATATGTGTAGGTATATGTATATATACATATGTGTATATATACATATATATATACACACACACACACACAAAGGGCACAGGGTGAGTTGAATATGAAGGCATGATATCTAAAATAAAAATCAATTTAAGGGATAAGAAAGGAATATATTGAGAGAGGGAGAAATGGAGAGATAGAATGGGGTAAATTATCTCCCATAAAAGTGGCAAGAAAAAGTGGTTCTGTAGGAAGGGAAGAGGGGGCAGGTAAGGGGAAATGTATAAATCTTGCTCTCACTGGATTTGACCTGAGGAGGGAATACCATACACACTCAATTGGGTATCTTACCCCACAGGAAAGAAGGAGGAAGAAGATAAAAAAGGGGTGGGGTGATAGAAGAGAGGGCAGACAAGGGGAGGAGGTAATCAAATACTAACACTTTCGAAAAGGGAGAGGCTCAAGGGAGAAAATTCAGTAAAGGGGGATAGGTTAGGAAGTAGCAAAACATAGTTAATCTTTCACAACATGAGTATTGTAGAAGGGTTTTACATAATGATACGCATGTGGCCTATGTTGAATTGCTTGCCATTTTAGGGAGGGTGGGTGGGGAGGGAAGAGGGGAGAGAATTTGGAACTCAAAGTTTTAAAAACAGACGTTCAAAAACAACAACAAAAAAAAGTTTTCGCATGCAACTAGGAAATAAGATACACAGGCAATGGGGCATAGAAATTTATCTTGCCCTACAAGATAAGAAAGGAAAGGGGGATGGGAGGGGAGTGGGGTGGGGAGGGCTGACTCGGGAATGAGCAACCAGAATATATGCTATCTTGGAGTGGGGGGAGGGTAGAAATGGGGAAAAATTTGTAATTTAAACTTTTGTGAAAATCAATTATATATTAAATATATTATTAATTAATATATTTATTAAATATATTAAATATATTAAATAAATTTAAAAAAAAAGATGATGACAAGAAAAAACATAGGAAACCTACCTCTTCCATATCTTAAAACCTACACTACTTACAATTCACAACTGAAGATGGAATCACTCTTAACACAAGTAACTTTAGAAGTACACATTTAAAGTGACAAGTACCCTAAACTCACCTGAGTTGACACCTGAATATGCATCACCATAAACAGTCTTTCTAGGTCACAGCACCAATTATTCAGACCATGTTTAGTACTCTGCTTCTATATAGTCATGTTGAAAATCAATCATTCCGCCTTCACTCAGCCACTCAAACCAAAAATTAACTCTTTATCCTGCACATTTTAAAAACCATCTCTAAACTTTTTTGGAAACACCCAGGGCAGGATCCCAGCATACCTACTGCATTGTTTACCCATAACAGAAAAATGTCCTGCTGTAATCTTGCAGTCTGGGCTGCCTAGTATGGGCAGCTATGAAGCTTCTTCTGGTTCATCAAAGTATTAAAGGAAATTATTAACTTTTACTGCCAAATAGAAAAGTTTTTTGCCTTCAATATTTTTCCCCATGACAAAAAGAGCTCACATGTACAATGCAACATGTATGTGTTTGTATGAAGAATTTCTTTTCAAAAAAGTGGATATTTGAGCTGTGTTTTCAAATAAGATAAAGATTTGGAAAAGGACACAATTCTTTCTAAACTTTTTCTGTATACCACAATTTTGTTTAATTAACAATACTTCCATGCAAGTATAATTTGGTTAAATATTAAATTAGTGGGTTACAAATTAAAATGAGATAGAAAATGAGTTTTTATGTGATTTTAATTAGTACTATATAATCATTAGGATATAAAATTAGATATTGCAGGAAAGACATATTAAGAGATGGCACACTTACTTGAATATGTGTTCTGATATCACCTATTTGCAGATGGCATTCTGTTAGTTGAATCTCACCCTATAAGATTGCAGAGCTTCTTCAATGAAATCTTTTGACCAAGGATTTAGCCAATTTATGTACAGAGGAAAAACAAAGTGAATGATAAATGCCTATTATTCAGACTTACTACTCTTACATTATATTGGAATCTTAGAACTGTCACATCAGTGCAAACATTTTGCACAGACAGTGTGGATATTTAGTAAACTGAGTACCAAAACTGAACAGGAGGCAAGCAGGTTACATTGTATTTAAAAATTACACAGTATTTTACTAACTCTAGCATCAATATTCTTCAAGTGATTTACTATATGATATTAGCAATGGACCACATGGTGGGCATTAGTAGACTGTCGCATATTACTTAAGAATAACTGGACAAGACAATCAATGGGAAAAAAAATATCAGAGAAATATAAGGCAATAAAAGGAAAGTTAACCATGCTGTGAAAGTTGAGGGAAATTGATAGTGGGGAATTCTGGAAAGGTGGCACAGTAAGTCAAAAATTTCCAGGCTCTCCAGATTTCCTCCACGAACAGACAGAAAATCACCATGAAAATAATAAATAAAGCAAAAATAAAGGGGTAAAGCATTTGTTCTCTTAAAATAATTTGAGAGGACTCCAGGGGCTAAGGTTTGGCCTGAGTGAAGTGTAGCTATCTCCAGGCCCTCTCCCCTGAAAGCTACCTGAGGGTAGCTTTGTAGGGAAGATGACATTTTGAAAAGCATAAAAAAAAAATCTTGGGCTGCATCCGAGAATAACTTGGGGCTGAGTTGTATATGATGGGATGTTTCTACAAAACAAAATTGGGTAGAAAAACATGAAAGGGAGGAATTATATTATGAAAATGGGGCATGAAAGGAAGAACTAATGTAGAGGAGGTAGGTGCTGGTGAACTGGTAGTTGGAATTCTTATCCCATCTGGGTTGAAGAGGAAATAATGTGTACTTCCGGAACAGTGTAGAAGTCTTCTGAACATGTAGAGAGGTGAAAAAACTGAGGGACAGAGTGGGAGAGGGACTTTTAGAGGGGTGTGTAGATCGAGATTTGGGAGGGGAAAGATGAGGGAGGAGCCAAGATGGCAGAGTAAAGGCAGGAACTCACCTAAGCTCTCCCCCAAACCAATCCAAATACCTTTTTAAAATGACTCTAAAGAAATTCTAGAGCTGTAGAACTCAAAAAAAGATGAAGTGAAACAAATTTCCAGCCCAAGACAACTTAGAAGATAGTCAAGAAAGGTCTGTTGCACTAGGGTGAAAGAGGAGCATAGTCTCGCACAGGCTGTTTCAGTGCACACAGGGTCCCAGCAAACTCAGAGGAGACCTCTGACAGACTGACTCACTGTCAGCAGTGGTGGTTTTCCAGTTCCTCAGCCCAAAGAAGCTAAAGACAACTGGAAAGGTCAGCAAAAAAGATTCATTGCACCTGGGTGAGCGTGGAGTGCAGTCCAGCACAAGTTGCACCAGTACAGCCCCAGCAAACCAGAAGCAGGCCTTGGGAATGATTAAATCAGCAGTGGCAGCAGCAGTTGCTTCTGGAACTTTCAGCCCAGAGAAAGTAAGGGAGTTGAACAACTTGTCAGAAGGAAATCACAGGAGTCTTTTTGCTAGCACTGAGGCAGGATTCTGCTGCTTTGCCCATACTCAGATCCAGGTCCTGGATAGCAGTGCCTGGGTGAGGAAGAGCACTAACATAGCAGAGCTTGTGGCCACAGTGAAGGGGAGACCCTCCACAACATTCCAGGGCAGAAAAGATTGCTTGTGTTCTCTCACAGACCAGAGCGAAGGCCAGGAGAGTAGTAAACACACCTCTGCTTAGATCATACCAACTTGGAAGAACTAAAAACTTAAGGGTCACTAGAAGTATCTTTGAAAACAGCTGCACAAAACTCCTGACACTTGGGACAGTACACCCTCCATCCTGGAAGCAGAGCCCTACTTTAACAAGGAGTTAAAAGTAAACTAAGTGGCAAGGGAAATGAGCAAACATTGGGAAAAAAAAACCTGACTATTGAAAGTGATCATGGTGACAAGTAAGATCAAAACACACACTCAGAAAACAACAACAAAGTCAAAGCTCCTGCATCCAAAGCCTCCAAGAAAAATATGAATTAGTCTCAGGCCATGGAAGAGTTCAAAAATGATTTTTAAAGTCAAGTAAAAGAAGTAGAGGAAATATGATGAAAAGAAATGAGAGTGATGCAAGGAAGTCATGAAAAATAGAGTCAGCAGCTTTTAAAGGAAACACACACAAAATACTGAAGAAAATAGCACCTTAAAAAACAGAGTAGGCCAAATGATAAAAGAGATCCAAAAAGCCAATCAGGAGAAGAATGCCTTAAAAAGCAGAATTGGTCAAATGGAAAAGGAGGTCCAAAGGTTCACTGAAGAAAATAATTCCTTAAAAATTAGAATTGAACAAAAGGAAGCTAATGACTTTACGGGAAATCAAGAAACAATAAAATGAAACCAAAAGAATGGAAAAAAGAAAACAATATGAAATACTTCATTAGAAAAAAAAAAACAACTGACCTGGAAAACAGATGCAGGGGAGAGAATTTTTTTTAAAAAAATATTTGATTACATGAAAGTGGTGGAGTTGTAAATTGATTCAATCATTGTGTAGAGCAATTTGGAATTATGTGCAAAGGGCTATAAAGCCATGCATTCCTTTTGACCTAGCAATACCACTACCAAGTCTGTATCTCAAGAGACAAAAAATAAGGAAAAGAACCTATACATAAAAAACATTTACAGCAGCTCTTTTCTGAGGCTAAAGAATTAGAAGTTGAGGGGATACCCATCACTTGGGGAATAGCTAAAGAAGCTGTGGCATGTGATTATAATGTAATACTATTGTACTATTAGAAATGATGAGCAGGGTGCTCTCAGAAAAAAACTAGAAAGACTTGCATGGGCTGTTGCAAAGTGAAATGTACTCTGTACAAAGTAACAGCAATATTGTAAGATGATCAGCTGTTAATGACTTAGCTATTTTCAGCAATACAACGATCCAAGACAACTCTGAGGGACTTATGATGAAAAATGCTATCCATCTACAGAGAAAGAACTCTTGGTCTCTGAATACAAATTGAAGTATACTTTTTAACTTTCTTTTTTTTCTTTTTCAGTTTTTTTCCTTGTCTATGCTTTCTTTCCAGAAATTGCTATTATGAATATGTTTTTCATGACTACATACGTATAACCTACAAGGAATTGCTTGCCTTCTCAAAGGGTGAGGGGAAGGAGAAAGAGAGAATTCGGAACTCAAAATTTTAAAGTCTAGTGTTAAAATTGTTTTTACATGTAACTGGGGAAAAGCAAAATACTAAACAAAAGAAACTGAGGGAGGATTTGTCAAGAAGTATGTGGATTGGTTTTGGAAGGGTGGGGAGAGGGGTGGAAGGATGTATTGGGAATCAGTATGGGCTCTTAGCACTTGTTCAACCAAGTGCCCTTGAAGACTTTGGCCTTTGTTCCCTTGATTAAATTAGAAGTCTTTGATGGCCTCCTTGCCTCAAACGAAAGTCTAGTTTACAGGAGTCTGAGTGACATGTTTGTGATATTAGAGGTTTTTAGACCACGTGGGTTTAAGTTGCATTTTTGTGACGATTTTAGGTCACATGGGTGAATCGCATGTGTGACTCATCTTTGACTCTGAACAAAATATATGAAACCAAGGGTTGGTTTTCTTTTTTCAGAACTCTGAGCTGCAGCAGTAGTGATGTGTGATTCTGAGCCAGCCATTGCTGAGCTCCTGGCTAAACTCAGAAGTTGTAAAGCAGATCAAAAGGACCTGGGTTTGCAGCATTCTGTGACCTGGTTGTTGTTGGTTTTATACCCCCACAGCAGCTGCTAGCAAGATTGTTGAAACAAATGGCGTCATGAACAGGATCTGCATTTGAAAAGGAAAGTATGGTGTTTGGGGGTACTGGGCTAGCTGAATGTTTCCCAATTTTTGGATTGCTCTTTGTCTTTGAGGTGGCTATGTTTCTACAGAGCCCCAGTAGCATCAAAAGCCTGAAGGACAATAGGCTGGTGCAAGTGGGGCCCAAGCAGGAGATAATCCCTCCTTTCTTCTCTCCATGGTACTAGTACTCCAGAAGAGACAGGCCAGAGCAAAGGCTGTGGGAGAAAAAGCTCACTCATGGGGGAGGGTTGGATGACCAGAGTGAGGGCTTGAGCTGATAAGACTGGCTCCAGAGGACTGTGCTTGAAGGGTGAATGTTTTGAGATAGTATTGTATATGGAGTTTTGAAACAGAAGCAGAGAACAGCCTTCCTACAGACTTCAGAGAAAAATCAGAGAATGGCCTTCGTGCAGATTTGGCAGGTGGGGCTGGTGAGGAGAAAGAAGAAGCAGCCACAGAAGCAGCAGAAGCAGTGGCAGCAGCAGCAGAAGTGGATGGTGGCTGCTGAAATATTGACCCAGACAGAGCAGAAGACTGCCTGCATGAGAACTTTGGAAAGGTGAGAGCTGTGAGCTGCCTTCCAGCTGACTTTGGTGAGGTTCAAAGGTGGGGAAGCACCTATATTGGGATTCCAGAAAAAGCCAGGCACAGCCAGCCAGAGTTGAAAGACCAGGAACCCAGGAGCTCAGAGTTCAGCCCTGGAGCAAGAATGGAAACTTTGCAGCAAGGTGCTGAGTGCGGCTTTTTGGTGCCTTCCACCGGGACTGTTTGGGACCCAGGAGGGATGGGCGGGCTTGTCTATAGTGGGGTGGAGGAAGTGCCATGGACCCCCAGGGACCTCACCCTGTTGGCTTTATTGCCCAGCCACTCCTCAGGATTTGGAAGTGGCAACTGGAATGACATGCAGAGAACAGACTCACAACAGAACTTTGTTTGGACTTCTCTTTGAGTTGGGACTTTGGGTGCAAGTGGAACCCTGCAACGGCAGTTTGGGGAGAAGGAGACATCCCCCAGAGAACTCTATTTGTTTGTTTGTTTGCTTTAGGACTTTACTAACTAAATCATGCCTGTGCCTGAGGGTACTGGGAGGAAGCCTGAAATAGCAGTGTGATTCTCAAGAAGTACTTTATTTGGACACTATGTGTTAGCTAAAGAGATTAACTTGCTTTGACATAGGGGTGTATTGTAAACAAGTCTTTGGGAATGACACTGAATGATATGTTTTGCTTTGTTGTGAATGATATGTTTTATTTTCTTGCTTGATTGGATCACAATAAATAATGCTTCTATTTGTTCCAAGATCCATGGCCATTTAATTTAGATTTTTGTTAAGCCATGGAAGCTTGAAAGGGGTGGAATGTATTGGGAATCAAGATGGGCTCTTAGCACTTATTCAACCAAGTGCCCTTGAAGAGTTTGGCCTTTGTTTCCTTGATTAAATTAGGAGTTTCTGATGGCCTCCTTGCCTCAAGGGAAAGCCTAGTTTACATGGGTTTGAGTGACAGGTATGTGATATCAGAGGCTTTTAGACCATGTGGATTTAAGTTGCATTTTTGTGACGGTTTTAAGTCACATGGGTGAGTCGTGTGTGTAACTCACCTTTGATGCTGAACAAGACATATAAAACCAGGGGTTGGTTTTCTTTTTTAAGAGCTCTGAGCTACAGCAGTAGTGATGTGTGACTCTGAACCAGCCATTGTCGAGCTCCTGGCTAAACTCAGAAGTTGTAAAGCAGATCAAAAGGACCTGGGCTTGCAGCATTCTGTGAGCTGGTTGTTGTTGGTTTTACACCCCCACAGCGGCTGCTAGCTGGACTGTTGAAACAGGGGGACTCTTGGAAGGGTGGTCATGATGGTGAGTGGGAAGGCAGGGGGCAAAGATAGGATAACAGGTTTAGATAGGGTAAAAAGAGATACTGAAAAAAATAGTGAGTAAAAATAGGATGGGGCAAAATTCACAAATAATAATTTTAACTTTGAATGTGAAAGAGATGTTTATAGCAGCTCTCTGTGGTGGCAAAGAACTGGAAATTTCAGACATCCCCATCAATTGGGGAATGGATGAAAAATTGTATATGGTTGTGTTGGAATATTACTGTGGTATAAGAAATTATGAGCTCAGTGATCTTAGGAAGGTATGAAATGCTGAAGAGGGGAGTGAGCAGAATCAAGAGAACATCGTATGCAGTAACAGCAATATTCTTTTAAGAGTGACTTTGAGTGACTAAGATATTTTGTCTATTATAAATACACAAATTAAAAATAAAGGACCTATGAAGAAAGAAACTATCTGCATTTAGAGAAAGAACTGATAAGTAGAAATATGTATTGAATAATTTTACATGTATACATACATATACACAATACATATATGCATATGCATATATACATATACGTAAACATACACACAATACATATATACACAGACACATGCACATACACATATATGGGTGGGGCAGGCTGGGGAGAGAAGAAGAAAGAAATGTATATGGTAACTATTAAATATTTAAAAGGAATAGTTATACATAACAGATTTACAGTTTCATATGCAATTATTTTTATATTATACTATGTCATGGAAATGCTCATTTATTTCATAAATTTTAAATAATTTTTTTTAAAGGGTGAGGGATAGTTTATGGACAGTCCATGTAATCAATTTCTAGCTATGCAATGTTAAAGGTTCCAAAGAGAGAATTCCCTTGATGGTGGATTTATAGCAAGCCACAGACAGGAATCAAAAAGAATGCAAGCCATTGATGGGTTATAATCTGCAACCACCCAAATGAATAATATCGATGGACCATAGACTGCAACACTGGGTGATGTGAATAGTTAATATATTTAACAATTTGGACACATATCCAGTAGGCAATGAAATATGTTGAATGTATAAATTTTGAATATATGAGTCATTCTTGAACCTGAGAGGTGGCAAAGACAAAGTTGAGTGTTACCAGCTTAAGCATGGAGTCATCCATTAACAGACTAGTTGGAGCTATATGTCTTCCAATGGTGAGAATCATCAGGGAGATTAATATTGGAGGTTGTATTTTAAATGACATATATGTACAAGGTGTTTTGAGAAGCTGCTAAGTAGAGAGACTGATGGGACATTTTCACCTGACCTCAGAGGTAATTCTCTCTGGGAATTTTTGGGGTGAGCCAATTCTTTTCAACTCTTGTCAAAACTATGTAAGCTATAACCAGAGCCATGCAAATTACCTTAGAGCTTCAACACATGACAAGGAGGCATATAGCAACATTGGAGGGGGTAGGGCAGAACTTGCCAACTTAATCTTGCAGTTCTGCCTCTATATCAAGGATGTCACCCCTGTTGAGACAAGTCCACCTCAGACTTGTGTCTATTAGTTTAGGTTCACTATTGGAATGATAACAACAAAAAATGAACTTAACAATAATTCGACCATTAACAAAAGAATGTGTACTTAACTATAGCACAGAGGATTGTCGACAAGGATAATACAGTATCTAGCTTGGGTAGATTCAGCCCTGTGGTCTCTATAAAAAAAAAACACTTCTGGTCACCCGGTTAGTGTGGTCTTGGGGCATTCCACCAAGTCCACCAAGTCTAAAGAGCCCTGATTCCGTGTGGAGAAGCATTTTATGCCCCTAGGTGACCAGAAAGTGATGTCAAAGTTGATGAAGCTTGAGCCTTAACCTCCTGGGCCAGACAAGTCAATGGCAGTTATGTCAATTTTCAGGGAAAATTTAAATTACCCCATGTTATGGAGGGGATGTGGGGGCCCAGGGCGGGGGGGGGGAGACTTGGCACATAGTGATCTTATCACATCCCTCATAATTTATTAAGGAAAAAATAATCAAGCTTTGTTCTATCAAATCCTTTTCTTGATTCAAATGTAAATCTTTCCCATGTCTTGCATTTGGCAGGTTGCGAGATATCTCTTAAATTCAAACAGTTAGTCTGGCTCGCTATGGCATACTGCTGTGATTTTTGTTTCATGAACTTTGAACTGTTTGCTATCTTTTGCAGCAAGATTCCTGTAAAAACCTTATATTGTACTTGCTGTCAGTTTGACAGCTTTTTTTCTGTAGTCTCCATTGCTTTAAAATCATTCATATGCTGTGCCCTGACTGCAGCTGACCTCAAGGGTCTATACTTGAACCTCCTCTCTACAATCCAACCCTTGATGATCTCATCAATTTTCAGGGTGTTGATTACTCTAACCTTCATGTATCTACTACAAAATCTGCATATCTAGCTCTTTTTTCTCCCCCGAATTCATTTTGAATCACCACTTGCCTATAGGGCTTCTCCAGCTCAAGATTTCCAAAACAGAACTTATTATTTACTTTCCCTTCCAAAACAAACAATCTCTCCTCCAAATTTTCTGTTAATGAGACTATAATTCTCCTAGCCAAGGTTCATAACTTCACTCCTGTTCTCAAAGCTTCTTTCTGCCATACCACTAATTTCGAATTATTTGCCAAGTCTTGTTGATTCTCTTCTTGCAACATCTGTTGCATCTTTCTCCTCCTCTTTACTCACATGGGTAGATGTTAATCTCACAGCCTACATTAAGTCCCCAAGATGATTCTCACCACCGGTACCTGTAAATTATCCATCTCCTTGACAACTTCAAAAGCCTTCAAAATAATCTCTCCTAAATCATGAATCTGATGATGTAACTACCCTGCTCAAGAATCCTCAGGTTCTCTACTGCCTCTAGTAAAAAAAAATACAGACTCCTTCACTTGGTATTTAAAATCATCACACGGTTTCTCTGTTGACCAATCCAGTCTTATTTTACATTTCTCCTCTTCACATACATTTTTCCTTCCCTACTTTGTATCTAACATATATACATATTGTCTACCTGGTAGAATTTAAGTTCTGAGAGAAGGTATTATTTATTTTGTTTTGTATTTGTATTTTCAGTGTCTAACACAGTACCTGACATATAGTAGATACTTAATAAATACTTGATAAAGTTTCACCATTTCTCTTGTCTTCTTAATCTTGTTTTTTCCATGTTCTCTATAAAACCCTTCTGTAAATGGGAATGACTGTTTTGTTCTTTAAAGCTTTCATGTTTATTTTTCTTTGACAGCTTTTTTTTGGTTGTTTGAAATTTATTTTTACATACCATTAGTCTTCTTGGGAGGAGAACATGGCTTTTTCCCCTTGGTCATTCCTTTGATCGTATGTTTTTAATTTCTTCTGTTTCAAAATAAATATGCTTATTTTCCTTATTCCCCTATTAAAATTCCAGGCTTTCAAGAAACTAAATTCAGGCATTACTGTAAAATTAACAGAAAAATGAAATATTTTCACTCTATATTCATAGTCCTAATTGTTAACATGAGTAACCCATTCATGCACAGTGGGGAGAGTGCTGGGCCTGGAGTCAGGCAGACTCTTCCTCAAAAGTTCAAATCTGGAAGATGGCCGCGTGAAGGCAGCGTCTTACCGGAGCTCTCTCACAAGGTCTGTCAGATTCCTATAAAAAAGTGAATTTGAGCAGATTTGAGAGACTCAGAAACCGCGAGCAGTCTGCGTGGGGCCAGTTTCCGAGCCGGGAGAGTCTGAAAGGCCGGAGGCACGAACCTGCAGGCTCGGAGAGTGCTCGATGCAGAGTTGCTCCAGACCAAGGCGGAAGCGGCTGGCCGGGAAATCCACGTGGGAAACGGGCTGGGAGAAAGCTGGGCGCCCGAAACCGGCAGAGATCCCCAGGACTCCCAACACAGGACGGCAGTCTGTGGGAGTGACGAGAGGCAGCGCAACGCCACCGGCCGTGAAAATACCCACTCCTGACTCTTGCAAAACCCAGGGACTCGGCTTCTTGAACTTCCGGAAGACTCAATGGCCAGGTAAAAGGCTCTAATCCCTCCCCCCCCTCACCCAGAGAATTCCTCAGGGGAAAAAAAAAGAGAACTGAAACAGAGGAGAAAGTAGTGGGGCCTCACAGGACAAATACTAGAAGCTCATTAGTCCCAGAGGGGCAGAGGCGGCAGGGGTCAACGCCAGGAGCCCTGATGTAACCTTGCTCCCCCAGGGGAAGTGCCAGACATAAGCTCAAACAACAAACAGCTGAGACCATTGCTGAAAAGCAAGGGCTGGAGAGCACCCACAGGGAGTGAGACGCCAGGGAGCCAGACCCCTCCCCCACACCTCAGGAAACTGAAGGTTATAATTCTAGACTCACAACCCCCAGAATAAGAAAGCTGGGACAGAAAGCCCTGAGATCCACAGATAGAAATTTGTTGTAAAGCCAGCAAAAGGCAAACCAACATGAAGAAGAACACAAAAAAACCGAGGACAATCGCTTCTTTTTATGGAGACAGGCAGGATCAAAATATCAACACAGAAGAGGATAGCAATGACATGGTAGATACATCAGATACCTCAAAAGCTAATATGAACTGGTTTCCAGCCCAAAAAGCACTGCTGGAAGAGCTAAAGGAGGATTTTAAAAACCAAATTAGGGAGCTAAAAGAAAATATGGAAAAAATGGAAAAAAAATTCACTGATGAAATCAAGTCTCTAAAGAATAAGATTGGTGAAAAGGATACGAAGATTGAGAATCTAGAGAGAGAAAAGGACACCCTGACAGGCAAAATCAACCAACTGGAAATGGAGACTCAAAAGCAAAATGTAAACACTAACTCATTCAAAATTATACTTGAGCAAGTGGAAGCTAATGAATCTATGAGGCACAAAGAAGTAATAAAACAAAACGTAAAGAATGAAAAAACAGAAAAAAATGTGAAATATCTGATTGGCAAAACAACTGACCTGGAAAATAGATCCAGGAGAGACAATTTGAGAGTTATTGGTCTACCAGAAATCCACGATGAAAAAAAGAGCCTTGACAGTATCTTCAAAGAAATTATCAAAGACAACTGCCCAGAAGTCCTAGAACCAGAGGGCAAAATGGTCATTGAAAGAATTCACCGATCACCCCCTGAAAGAGATCCCAAACTGAAAACACCAAGAAATATTATAGCCAAATTTCAGAGCTATAAACTCAAGGAGAAAATACTGCAAGCAGCCAAAAAGAAGCAATTCAAATATCGTGGAACTACAGTCAGGATCACGCAGGATCTCTCAGCTTCCACATTAAAAGACAGGAGAAATTGGAATATGATATTCCGAAGGGCAAAGGAGCTGGGACTACAACCAAGGATCAACTACCCAGCAAAACTAAGCATAATTTTCCAGGCAAGGCGATGGACATTCAATGAAATAAGGGAATTCCAGACCTTCCTGATGAAAAGGCCAGAACTTCAATGGAAAATTTGATCTCCAAATTACAAAACTCAAGAGAGACATAAAAAGGTAACCAGGGGGAAAACCCCACAAACCTTATTAACCAATAAGGCAGGTTGTTTACATCTTTATGTGGGATTATATCATCTTATGTATGTTTTTATGTATATATATATGTATATATATATATATATATATATGTATATATATAAGTATACTATATACAAGTCACTCTTGTGAATGGTACAACTATTATGACAAATGAAAGGGATATACATAGGTTGTGAATGCCTGTATAAATTAACTGATGTAAAGATATAAAATATAAATAAGAGATATAAAGGGAGGGCTATGAGGGAAGTGGTAAGGAGGTAGTAGAAAAGGGTAAATTACACCAAAGGAAGTGGCATAAAAACATATTATAGTAGAGGGAAAGAAGGGAGGAGAAGAGCAGTATTTGAGCTTTACTGTCATCTGATCTAGCTCAAGAAGGGAATAACATACTCTGATAAGTTTAGAAATCTAACTTGTCCTACGGGAAGTGGGAGGGTAAGGGGGGAAAAAGGGAGGGGGTGGGCAGAAGGGAGAGGAGAAGTAGCAAGTGGGTAACGGTAAGATAAGGGAGGGGAATAAAGAGGAGGGTTAACTGAGGAAAGCGGCGGTCAAAAGCAAAACTTTGTTGAGGAGGAGAAGGGGAAAGGGAGAAATAAAAGCATAAACAGGGGGAATTAGGATGGAGAAAAAGACACAGATAGAAATCATAACCCTGAACGTGCAGGGGATGAACATTCTCACAAAACAGAAGCAGATAGCAGAATGGATTAAAAACCATAATCCTACAATAAGCTGTTTACAGGAAACGCATCTGAAACAGGGGATACACATAGGGTTAAGGTAAAAGGCTGGAGTAAAATATATTGTGCCTCAGCTAAAGTAAAAAAAGCAGGTGTAGCAATCCTAATCTCAGACAAAGCAAAAGTAAAGATAGATCTAATTAAAAGAGATAAGGAAGGACATTATATCCTGCTAAAAGGCACCATAAACAATGAAGCAATATCATTGCTTAACATATATGCACCAAGTGGTAAGGCATACAAATTCTTAGAGGAGAGGTTAAGGGAGTTACAGGAAGAAATAGACAGCAAAACTATAATATTGGGAGACCTCAACCTCCCCCTTTCTGAACTTGATAAATCTAACCTCAAAATAAATAAGAAAAAAGTTAAGGAGGTAAACAGAATTTTAGAAAAGGCACATATGATAGACCTCTGGAGAAAACTGAATGGGGATAAAAAGGAATATACTTTCTTCTCAAAAGTACATGGCACATACTCAAAAATTGACCATGTACTAGGGCATGAAAACCTCACAATCTAGTGCAGAAAAGCAGAAGTAGTCAATGCATCCTTTTCAGATCATGATGCAATAAGAATCATTTTTAATAAAGTACCATGGAAAAATAAGCTAAAAACTAATTGGAAACTAAATAATTTAATTCTAAAGAATGGGTGGGCCAAAGAACAAATCAGAGAAACAATTAATAATTTCATTCAAGAGAATGACAATAATGAAACAACATACCAAAACTTATGGGATGCAGCAAAAGCAGTTCTTAGGGGAAGTTTTATATCTCTAAATGCCTACATGAATAAAATAGAGAAAGAGGAGATCAATGATCTGGGCATACAGCTAAAAAAGCTAGAAAAAGAGCAAATTGAAAACCCCCAATTAAATACCAAATTAGAAATACTGAAAATCAAAGGAGAGATTAATAAAATTGAAACCAAGAAAACTATTGAATTAATAAATAAACAAAGAGCTGGTTTTATGAAAAAACCAATAAAATTGATAAACCTTTGGCCAATTTGATTAAAAAAAAGAAAGAAGAAAATCAAATTACCAGTATCAAAAATGAAAAGGGTGAGGTCACCTCCAATGAAGAGGAAATCAAAACAATAATTAGGAATTATTTTGCCCAACTGTATGCCCATAAATTGACAACCTTAGAGATATGGATGAATATCTACAAAAACATAAACTGCCCAGACTAACAGAGAAGGAAGTGAAATTTCTTAATGACCCCATATCAGAAAAAGAAATTGAGCATGCCATCAACGAACTCCCTAGGAAAAAATCTCCAGGGCCAGATGGTTTTACATGTGAATTCTATCAAACATTTAAAGAACAACTAATTCCAATACTTTGTAGACTATTTGGGAAAATAGGTGAAGAAGGAGTCCTACCAAATTCTTTTATGACACAAATATGGTACTAATACCCAAACCAGGTAGAGTTAAAACAGAGAAAGAAAATTATAGACCAATTTCTCTAATGAATATTGATGCAAAAATTTTAAATAAAATATTAGCAAAAAGATTGCAGCAACTCATTACGAGAATAATACACCATGACCAGGTAGGATTTATTCCAGGAATGCAAGGCTGGTTCAATATTAGGAAAACTATTAGGATAATTGACCATATCAACAACAAAACTAGCAGAAACCATATGATCATCTCAATAGATGCAGAAAAAGCCTTTGATAAAGTACAACACCCATTCCTATTAAAAACACTAGAAAGCATAGGAATAAGTGGAACCTTCCTCAAAATTATAAATAGCATCTACCTAAAACCATCGACAAGCATTATTTGTTATGGGGATAAACTAGATGCATTCCCAATAAGATCAGGGGTGAAACAAGGATGTCCATTATCACCCCTATTATTCAATTTGGTACTAGAAACATTAGCTGTAGCAATAAGAGAAGAAAAAGAAATTGAAGGAATTAGAATAGGAAAAGAAGAAACTAAATTATCACTTTTTGCAGATGATATGATGATTTATCTAGAGAATCCTAGAGAATCAAGTAAAAAACTACTTGAAATAATAAACAACTTTAGCAAAGTTGCAGGATATAAAATAAACCCACATAAATCCTCAGCATTCCTATACATTACTGACAAAGCCCAACAGCAAGAGATAGAAAGAGAAATTCCATTCAAAGTTACTGAAGGCACTATAAAATATTTGGGAGTCTATTTGCCAAGACAAACCCAGGGCCTATATGAACATAACTATGAAACACTTTTCACGCGAATAAAATCAGATCTAAATAATGGAGAAATATCAGTTGCTCATGGTTAGGCCGAGCTAATATAATAAAAATGACAATTTTACCTAAATTAATCTATCTATTCAGTGCTATAGCAATCGAACTACCAAAATTTTTTTTACTGAGCTGGACAAAATAATAACAAAATTCATTTGGAAAAACAAGAGGTCTAGAGTATCTAGGATATTAATGAAAAGACATGCTAGAGATGGTGGCTTAGCCACACCAGATATTAAACTGTACTACACAGCAGCAGTCATCAAAACTGCCTGGTACTGGTTAAGCAACAGGGGTGTGGATCAGTGGAATAGGATAGGTACACAAGTAGGTGAAATCAACAAGTTTAGCAATCTACTCTTTGATAAACCCAAAGAGGCCAGCTTCTGGGTTAATAACTCACTATTTCACAAAAACTATTGGGAAAATTGGAAAATGATAGGGCAAAAACTGGGCATAGAGCAATATCTTACACCATATACCAAAATAAAGTCAAAATGGGTTTATGATTTAGGAGTAAAAGTTGATACTCTAAGTAATTTGGGAGAGCAAGGAAAAGTTTACTTATCAGATTTGTGGAAAAGTAAAGAATTCATGACCCAACAAGAGATAGAGAGCATTACAAAATGCAAAATGGATAATTTTGATTATGTCAAATTGAAATGTTTTTGTACAAAAAAAGCCAATGCAACAAGAATTAGGAGGGAAGCAGAAAATTGGGAGAAAATCTTTGCAACTAGTATCTCTGATAAAGGCCTCATCTCTAAAATATACAGGGAGCTGAGCCAAATATATAGGAATACAAGCCATTCCCCAATTGAGAAATGGTCAAAGGATATGAACAGGCAGTTTTCAGAGGAAGAAATTAAAGCTATCTACACGCATATGAAAAAATGCTCTGGATCACTACTGATTAGAGAAATGCAAATCAAAACAACTCTTAGATACCACATCTCTCCTGTCAGATTGGCTAAAATAACAAATCAGGAGAATGATAAATGCTGGAAAGGATGTGGGGAAATTGGAACATTGTTGCATTGCTGGTGGAGTTGTGAGCTGGTCCAGCCATTTTGGAGAGCAGTTTGGAACTATGCCCAAAGGGCTATAGAAATGTTCATACCCTTTGACCCAGCAATACCACTTCTAGGGTTGTATCCCAAAGAAATCACACAAGAGGGAAAAGGACCCATATGTACAAAAATATTTATAGCAGCTCTTTTTGTGGTAGCCAAGAATTGGAAATCAAAGGGATGCCCATCAATTGGGGAATGGCTGAGCAAGCTGTGGTATATGAAGGTGATGGAATACTATTGTGCCATAAGAAATGGGGATGATGCAGACTTCATAACAACCTGGAAAAACCTACACGACATAATGCTGAGTGAGCGGAGCAGAGCCAGGAGAACGTTGTGCACAGCCACAGATATATGGATTCCGTGAGGACCAACCCTGACATACTGCACTCTTCTCAGCAACCTAAGGGGCAAGGACAACTCCAGGGGACTCACGATGGAGAATGCTATCTTCATCCAGAGAAAGAACTGTGAAGTTTGAATACAGATCGAGGCGCACTACATGATCGCCTTTTTTTTGATTCTCTTTTGTTTTTTTGGTTTTTTTTTTTTTGTTTCTGTTTCTTCTTTCTCATGATTCATTCCATTGGTCAAAATTCTTCTCCACGACTTGACTAGTGCATAAATTAATTCAATGCAAAGTTATACATGACAGTTATATGAGATTCCATGCCATCTTAGGGAGGGAGGGGGGAAGGAGGGGAGAAAATCTGGAACTCAAACTATGTAGAACCGTGGTGGTAAACTAAAATAAATAAAGAAATTTTTTTTAAAAAAATGCACATGGAAACAAGAAAAAAACAAAAGTTCAATCTGGCCTCAGGACATTACTAGCTGTGTGACCCTGGATATGTCACTTACCCATATTTGCCTCAGTTTCCTCATCTCTAAAATGAGCTGGAGAAGGAATTGGTAATAACTCTAGTACCCTTGCCAAGAAAACCCCAAATAAAGTCATGAAGTTCATGACTCAACAACAAATTTTAACTCATACCTGAATCTCTTCAGTTCTAGAAGCCCACTTCCTTCTTTCTTTTCTTCTTTTCTTTTCTTTTCTTTTCTTTTTTTGTTTTTTTTTTTTTTTTTTTGGTAAATAGATCGCAGAGTAAGATACAGTGTTTTATAGTGAAGAGAGTACTACATTTGGAATCAGGAAAACCTAAGTCTTACTTCTAACGCATATGATCTTTGTGACCTTGGTCAAGTCCATTAACATAAGGGCCCCAGGGAACTCAATAAAATGAAGAGTTGCATCTACATTGACTAGGAGAATTTTTTTCAATCCCAGCTCTAAGAGAAAGAAACTTTTGAGATTAACTTACTGTATAGCTAAATAAGCATCTATCTGATCAGTATTATTATATACTAAATCTAAATATTTTATTTCATATATTCACCTTTGCATCCTAATCCTAGGTCCTTTCAAGAGACATCTTTGAAATACTATCCCAAGAAATCCCTGTTGTTATATGCAGGAGACATGCCATATTCTTAAATAATTTTTCCCAAGCACTTCTTTTGGGAGCTTGTACATTCACACATTTTATCTTTACTTCTCCACAGTCCATATTCTACAGCTTCCCAGATGTCATCTTTCAAAAATCAACAATGTATGTTAAGCAAAAAAAAGAAAAAAACTTTCTCTATATGGCTCCTTTTTCTATATTTCCTAGTATTAGGAACCCCAAACTAATCCCTTAGCACACAAAATTTTCTACTTTGTACTCGGTTGTTTTTTTATCGTTCACCAAAATAATATTGCCTTTCTCTTTTCTGAGACCCATTCTAATTTCCTATTTTTATGGTATGTGAATTACATATGCCAACTTCAATTTTAAAAATACACATTTTATTGATGAATTTTGTTTTGATACTATAATCACTTTAAAATAACAATGCTCTAAACACCTTCAATTAAACAAAAACAATTAAGCAAAACCATTTGGTATGATGATTGTGACATGTTATTATTCCTTATTTTGATCTCTCTTTATTTATGTGATTTTCATCTCACTGCAGCTACCCACTTTTAAGTTGTAGCACCTCCTGAAGTTTTTGTTTTGGTTTTTGTTTTTCCTGGCAGTGTTCATCTCCTCTTTATAAGGAGATGTAGTTTCAGGAAGCAGCTCCCATGGGGCAAAGAGAATCAACTCAAGATTACCCAACCTCTCAAAATCACAATATAGCTTATATGACTGGAAATATTCATTATGTAGGATCATTATTCAGTCACCTATACTTAGGAGGAGAAGCACAAACCAGAAGGCAGCCAGAGATTGAGAGTGAATTTCAGTTTACCTAGGTAAGCATGTTCCTGCTACCATGTTCTCATATCTACTGTGGCCACTAAAAAGAGGAGAGAAACTTTCTCTCTACCCTGACCCCTCAATTGCTGAAAGTTCAGTAGAATCCCAAGTAAAATTCTCAAATGAGGGAAAAAATCTCAATAGCTCTTACAGTCTACTGCAAAGGGAGGTTTCTCCTCATCCCTGGTCCAAGCATCTTTATTACATCAGTCACAGAGACTGTGGGACCAATCACAATTTGTAAGGGTTGCTGTGTTCTTTAACAATGAGTGTGAGGGCATCCCTAGCTAAACAGAAGTGTCCTAATTCAGTAAATCAAGGGTTATTCTAGTGTAACCCCTGTTCCACTAGGTAATGTACAATTCTTTGTCAAAAACAACAGGGGACCTGTTATTTCATGAAAAGGAGGCAGCTTTTTTTTTTTTAATTTTCAAAACAAACAGTATCTGTTTGCCTTCAAATTTTGAATATTGCTGAGTCACATCAATTCAGAATAGTCAAATGATATCCAAGCACTTTCACATGATCTTTGCATAAATAATTAAACAAAACAGAAGATAAGTTAACAAACTACAAAAATTAGATGTAATGTGGCAACACTATGGAATGAACTGATACTTAAAAAACAGTACAATTTTAATGAATTTGAAAATATATGCAAATATGTTAGGCTAAGCAAACTTAGAATATAATTATGAACCAATCTAAAAGTACTTACCTTAGAGTGAGGATTTTATAACAAATATTTAACATGCAAGTTCATGTATTGATATTCATATATGTACATACATAAAAACAAACCAAATTTCTGTGTTGTAATACTAAAAATATTTTAGATATTTTGCTACAAATATGGGTAAGAAAATTAAATTTAAAGTCTTTTAATATATGGAGAGGTGGAATCAAGATGTCAGTACAAGGGCACGAACTCAACTGAACTCTCCCAAATTCCCTTCCAAACACCTTTAAATGATTCCTCAAATTGAATTCTGGAGTGGCAAAATAAACAAAAGATTGGAGTGAAACAATTTTCCAGCCCAAGATATCTTAGCAGGTCAGCAGGAAAGGTTTGTCTGACTGGCCTGCTGGTTTGGCCTAGACTACAGTGCCCTGGGAAGCCAGGAGCAGGCCTTAGAGGTGGTTTCATCAGTGGTGGCACCAACTTTGGCAACTCTCAGCTTTGGGAGGTCTCAGCCACAGATGGCAACTGGTCAGAACAAGATTACAGGGAACCGTTTGCTTGCACTGGGTGCAAAATCTTGTTGCATTGCTCATACACAGTTCTGGGCTCCAGTTCCAGGGTGAATTAAAGCACTAGCATACTAGTACTCGCAGCAGCAGAGGAGTATGAGTGCAGGGGACTTGATAACAGTTCCAAAGTGGAGAAGAGTGTTTATATTCACTCACAGGCCAGAACCCAGACCAGGAGAGAAGTGATCATGCCTTTTCACAGACCACATCACTTGGCAAAAAGCAAAAACTTACTGATGCCCAGAAGAGCATCTGCAAACAATATCACAAAAAAAAAAAAAAACTTAGGAGAGTGCCCTATCCATCCTGGAAGGGATACCCAACTTTAAACATTAAGTTAAAAAGTCAAGAAATAGGCTGGAAAAATGAGCAAACAACCAAAAAAAAAAACCCTGACCAAAGAAGGTTACTATGGTAACAGGAAAGATCTAAACACAAACTTAAAGAAGATAACAATTGGCAAACAGTTACATGCAAAGCCTCCAAGGGAAAAAAGCAAATTGGACACAACCCCAACAAAAATTCCTCAAAGAACTCAAAAGAATTATAAAACTAAATAAGATAAATAAAGGAAAAATTTGGTAAAAATGAGAGTAATGCAAGAAAATTACAAAAATAGAGTCAACATCTTGGTAAAACAGGCACACATGTACACACACACATGCACTAAATAAAATAAAATTTTAAAAAGTGAATTGGCCAAATTATAAAAGGCCTGTATATAAAAACTAGTATAAGCAGTCACGTATATGTACCATCAACAGACATTGTTACACCATGAACATAAGGCAAAACATAATCCAATGAATAGAACAGAAAAATAAAAACAAGTCTTCTCAAACATGCAGTAAATCATATATACAATAATAAGCATATAAAGGTACATGCAGGGCATTTTTCACATGATTAATTTCTAGCATTGTTATCTAAAGACATATATAACTGTATCTTCAGGTTTGTCTGTGACATCATGGTTGAACCTAACAACTGGCCTAATTGGCCTAATTAGGCTTAATGACCAATCTCTCAGCTCCTATACCTGATCTAGTAGTTGGTATAGGCCCACCATCAGAGTCATCACAGACTTGTGTGTCTACACCTGTGCTAACAAACATTCTGGGATGATGATCAGCATGTTCAAGCTCTATAGGATGAGTCTGCACATTAGGAGTCTCTATGGCCATTGTGGTCAGGAAAGGAGTTACTTCGAGGTTCAGTTAACCTGCCCTAATAATACACCTAGCTTCTTTCACTGGATGCATAATTTCAGTGGACATATCTAGGTCAGAAAGTCTTTGTATATCTGGCTGGCAGTCTCTATTTCTAAGCCTTCTTCTAGGAAGGTATCCATCAGTTCTCTCAGCCAGCTCCTGAGAAAGTCAAACTCTTCTATGGGCAATAGGTAATTGAGGTGAATGGTTTTAACAGGGTCCTGTCTATCTTAGGGGCACTTTTTAAAAAGAGAAGTTGTCCAGCCTCAATTACTTTTTATAGGTGAATTTTCCATAACTCATCCACTTGTGAGCCCCAAATAATGAAAGTAGCTTTTTCCTTGTCTTCCTCAGTTATAGGAATCAGGTAGCATCCACTATGCAAGTTCAAGACTGAAAACCACTGGCTGCCTAGCAGAGAATCAAGGGCATTTTGTATCTGGGACATAGTGTACCAGTCCACATTAATCTTTTTGATCAAACTTCATTAAATAATACATCCATATCTTTCCATTTTTTGTTTGACTTTTTTTATTTAGTATTTTATTTTCCCCCAGTTACATATAAAAACAATTTTAACTTTCATTTTTAAAACTTTGAGTTCCAAATTCTCCCCCCTCCTCCTTTCCCACCCCCACTCCTATGAAGAAGGCAAACAAGTCGACATTGGTTATACATGTGCAGTCATGTAGTCCATAGTAGTCATGTTGTGAAAGACTGTCTTTCCCTCCATTTTATTCCTGCCCCTCTTCATTTATTCTATTGTCTCTCTACTTTCACCTTGTCCCTCCTCAAACATATTTTTTCTTCTGATTAAACCTCCCCCAAATTTCCCTGCCTTCTACCACCTCCCTTCTCTTAAGTGTTTAAAATGCAACCAGCCAGCAAGGGAAGCTTTTAAGGGCTATAGCTAGACTTCTCTAACCTTTCAGCATAGCCTTAGTCTGGTCAGAGCCAGGACTACTGGAAGACAAATCTTAAGATTATATCTTAATTTTTACTCAAAATAAATTTCACATAGGCATATCCAAGGTGGGGCACTGAACTTGCCTGACAGGTGAGATGAGACCTCTGGAAAAAGATCCAGTTGGCACCTAGTCCCTTCTGGCTGGTACTAGAGAGCTTCAAGGCTTCACTTTTAAGACACCTCTTAAGATTTTGTAAGCCATGTTTTTTCAAAAGACTAACTAGTGGGAGTCACATTACACAAAGGCTTTTTGCTTTATGTGAGGCAGGAAATGTTTAAGTGCTACTCAACCTGCCTCTTTTGATCTGAGAGGAAAAGGGTCCCCCTTCTTTTATTGTCCCTCCACATTCAGAACTTGGACAGAGTTTGAATAGGGGAGAGAGAGAGAGTGAGAGAGAGAGAGAGAGAGAGAGAGAGAGAGAGAGAGAGAGAGAGAGAGAGAGTTTTATCAACAACTTTTTTCTTTCCTAATGTGTCCAAACCATTTACTCTCAAACTGTCTGTTCACACTGTTCTTGCAAATAGATTATGACTTTCTTTATATCCCTGCTCCTCTCATTCCTACATGCTAAAACTTTCTTGCCTTTCTTTCTATCTACTTATTCCTCTGGTGGACTTTGATTAAAGCTCCTTTAAAGCTGCACTTATTTTATTTCTTTCTAATTCTGGTCTGACACTTCTATTATCATCCTTTATCAATCATATAAACTAAATAAAGTATTTTTCTTTCTTTTTCTCTGTCTCATCCTCTTGATCCTCTGAGGTTGTGGCAATCAAGAAAGGAGAAGGGGAGAGAAAGAGAAAAAAGTCATTGCAAAGAAAAGTCTAGCTACAGCTCTTAGAGGCTTTTAATGCCATCTGGCTGCATTTTATACCTTAAAAGATGTCAGATTACACACAGACACTCACTCACACAGAGACAAACATAGAAGAGATTAACAGAACAAACAGACAGAGTGATATGGATAATGACAGGGAAAATCCAAAAACACAGAGAGGCTTGTCAGAAATCCCCTGAACAAATCAGACAACTTTTCTTGGTCCTCTAGATTGCACTGAGACCAGGAACAACATTTTCCTTTTCAAGATCTTGGAAATTGAGTAAATTGAGTAAAAGATAACCTAGGGGAAAATTCAGCAAGCATTATATGTAATGCTGATAAGCTAGAAGCATTTCCAGTAAGATCAGGGGTGAAACAAGGATGTCCATTATCACCACAGATATTCAGTACTGTACTAGAAATGTTATCTTTAGCAATAAGAGAAGAAAAAGAAATTGAAAAAAATTAGAATAGGCAAAGAAGAAACAAAGCTATCACTCTTTGCAGATGATATGAAGACATATAGAGAATCCTAGAGAAACAAGTAAAAAAAACTGCTTGGTATAATTAATGACTTTGGCAAAGTTGCAGGATGGAAAATAAACTCACATAAATCATCAGTATATATGTATATATGCATATATATATACACATACCTACATATATACATATATATGCACATTCACACATATACACACATGTGCACATATACATATAGGTGTGTCTATATGAAGATAGGTATATATAGATATCTATCTATATCTACATTAAAAAGACCAACAGCAAGAGATAGAAAGAGAAAATTCATTTAAAATTACTGTGGACATTATAAAATATTTGGGCATCTACTTGCCAAGACAAATCCAGGAAATATATTGACACAATTTCAAAATACTTCACACAAATAAACACACATCTAAATAATTTGAAAAACATAAATTGCTCATGATTGGGCTGAGCTAATATAATAAAAAGTACAATTCTACCTAAATTAATTTAATTATTCAGTGCCATACCAATCAAAATACCAAAAAAAATTACTTTATGGAGCTAGAAAAATACTTAAAAAATTATCTAGAAGAAAAAATCATCCGGATTATCAAGGGAATTAATGAAAGGTAATATGAGGTAAGGTGGCCTGGCCTCACCAGATCTGAAATTGTATTACACAGCAGAAATCATCAAAACTACTTGTTACTGGCTAATAGAGCGGTGGATCCATGGAATAGTTTAGGTACACAAGTCACAGTACTCAGTATAAACCCAAAGAGTCCAGCCTCTGGGATAAAAACTCACTGTTTCACAAAAACTGCTGGGAAAACTGAAAACCATTGTGCAGAAAGTAGGCATAGACCAACATCTTACTCTATATACAAAGGTAAAGTCCAAGCAGGTACGCAATTTAGACATGAAGCCTGGGAGAGCAAGAAATAGCTTACCTGTCAGATTTATGGAAAATGGAAGAATTTATAACCACATAAGAGATAGACAACATTATGAAATACAAAATGGATAATTTCAATTGCATTAAATTAAAAAGTTTTTTTTTTCTTTGCATAAACAAAGTCAATGCAACCAAGATTAGAAGGGAAGCATAAAGCTGGGAAACATTTTTTTACAACAGTGTCTCAGATAAAGACCTCATTTCTCAAATATATAGAGAACTGAGTGAAATTTGAAAGAATAAAAGTCATTCTCCAACTGATAAATGGTCAAAGGATATGAATAAGCTACTTTCAGAGGAAGAAATTAAACCTATGCATAGGCATATGAAAAAATGCTCTAAATCACTATTGATTAGAGAATCAGATTGGCTAACATGACAAAACAGGAAAATGAGAAATGTTGGAGAAGACATTGGAAAATTGGAACACTAATGTATTGGTGAAGGAGTTCTGGACTCATTCAAACATTCTGTAGAGCAATTTGGAAATATGCCCAAATGGCTATAAAATGTGCATACCCTTTGACCTAGCAATACCACTTCTATATCAGTATCCCAAAGAGATTATGCAAATGGAAAAAGGACCCACATGCAGAAAAATATTTATAACAGCTCTTTTTGTGGTGGTATAGAATTGGAAATTGAGGGGATGTCCATCAATTTGGGAAGTGCTGAACAAGTTGTGGTATATGAATGTAATGGAATACTGTCATTCCATAAGAAATGATGAGAAGACAGGGTTCATAAAAAACCAAAAAGACTTAGATGAACTGGTGCTGAGTAAAGTGAGCAGAACCAGGAGAGCATGGTACACAGTAACAGCTACATTGTGCAATGAATAACTTTGGTAGACTTAGCTCTTCTCCGCAATGCTAGAATCTAAGACAACTCCAAAAATGGAAAATGTTATCCACATCCAGAAAAAGAACTATGGAGTCTGAATGCATAACAAAGCATTCTATTGGCTCTATTTTTTTTGTTTCTTCTTTTTTGTGGCTTCTCCCATTGGTTCTAATTCTTCTTTACAACATGACTAAGGTAAAAATGTGTGTAATATGAATGTATATATAGAGCCCATATCAGATCACATGCTCCCTTGGGGTGGGGAGACGCAGGGGAGGGGAGGAAAGTCTGGATTTCAAAGTCTTATGGAGGTGAGTGTTGAAAACTAAAAATTAATTAATTAACATTTTTAAAAAGGAGTGTATATATGTGTGTGTGTGTTTGTGTGCATGTATGTATGTATGTATGATTGGCTTCCAAATGCATCAGTCATGGAAATTTGAGCTTTTAGTATGTTTTAGTAATTAATTCTCAAAATTGGATTATGTATTTCACATATAAAATTATATTGGTCATGGAAAAGAAAGTGACATTATTTTCCCATTTTTGAAGTATCTGTATCACAATTTCAAAAGGTGGAAGAGTTCATTTTATAGTTATCCTCATACAAATTTTTAAAGATTCTCACATCAGACACAGGATATAGATAAGGATAAAAACAGAAAATGATATGTAAAAACTGAAATTGTCTGAAGTTTCAAATTCAGAAAACAAACTCAAGTGATTCTACTAAATTCTGTTGTCTTGTTATTACCAGAATTATCTGGGAACCTCTAGATTTGGAAGCAGAGAAGCAGAGTTCCCTTCTGAGCTGTCCTGAAAATGAAGCCTATTATCTAAGAGAAAATATCTAGGGACTAGATGACTCCATAATACTTTTGTGACTCAAAATGTGCTAATTTAATGGACATTAGGAATGGGTTACCAGGATACAAAGAGACTTGATGTTAGTTAATATTGATGATAATTATTATGTTGCTTTGGTTTTTTGTTTCAGGATGTTTATGTTTTCTTGGTCACCATGGTGACATGCAAATCTCCCTTCTCAAAACTAGTCCATTCTGAGTCTACTAAGTATTTTGATCTGTAACCTGATTAGTATAATGATGGTTATGAATTTATGAAAAACCTTATATATTTGTCTTAAAAATGATCTATGGAGGGAGTGGATTGCTCACTTCTTCATAAGGCTAAAAGGGGAAAATTGAGTGAACTGAAGGGATATGGACTGCAAGTGGTTAACTGTGGGAATTGAGTGCTCCACACTGACTCTATCTTATGATTCAGTCCTGGAGGTAGCTTAGTTTCTTTTTAGTTATGGATCTAGTCAAACTTCTCTTTTGTGAGAAAACTTCATTTAATTGTGAGAACTGAGAGAAAATGTTATTGCATTGTTTGAACCTAGCACTGCATGGCAGAAAAACTGGACCATCACTATGTGCTTTTTAGAGACCCTTAACCAAAGACCTAGGTTAGATTCAAAGACTGATGCAAGGAATTTTCTCACAGTGGTACATCTCAAGCAACACATATGCTTTTTCTGAAAATGGGTCCTGTACTGATCACTTAATTATAAGTTACAGACTGTGTTGGTAAACAAAATGGGCTCTTAGCACTCAGTTCAACCAAGTGCCCTTGAAGAATTTGGCCTTTGTTTCGTTGATTAGATTTGCCTTGCCTCAGGGGAGGGCCTAGTTTACATATGAGTTTGAGTGACATGTTTGGGACATCAGAAGCTTTTAGACCGCATGGGTTTAAGTCTCCTCTTTGTGACAATTCTAGGTCATGTGGGTGAGTCGCATGTGTGACTCACCCTTGACGCTGAAAAAGATACAAAACCAGGGGTTGGCTTTCTCAATTTTTGGAGCTCTTACCCACAGCAGTGGTGGTGCGAGTGACTCGGGACCAGCCCTTGTTATGAGCTCCCAGGCTGAACTTAGATGTTGGTAACTATGAATTTTATTTGGTCTGTCTGTCGATTTGTAACTTGTTTGTATTTTGCTCTTAAGTGCAGCTTTTTCCCCTGAACTAAGTGAATGGTATTTGTATGCTGAATTAAATTAAGCTTGTCAACCCCTTAATGTTGCTTTCCTTAGTAAAGCAGATCAAAAGAACCTGGGCTTTTGCAGCATGCTGGTAGCATGCTTGTTGTTGGGCTTGTGTTGGTCTTTCACCCCCACAACAGCTGCTAGCCAGATTGTTGAAACACAGACATTTGTCGAGTAGGACATCTTTTCTGAATTCAAGAAATTGCACCTGTTCACTTTCTCCTTCAATTTCAAGTCCCCTGCCAGGTCCTTCTGACTACTCCCAAATTTGAGGGTGTTGATTCCTATCTGAAGAAAGCTCTAGTCCCCAAGTAGACCACAAAACCTGGTGAGGGCCTCAAGGTCTACTTCAAAGGAGGCCTGAATCAGATGATAACTCAAGGAGACTGTTCCCCCACTCATGTTTGGAATTTTCTTCATATATATATATATATATGTGTGTGTGTGTGTGTGTGTGTGTGTGTGCATGTGTGTGTGTGTGTGTGTGTGTGTGTGGTGTGTGTGTGTATACATATTTATGTGTATATATATATGTATATGTATGTGTATGTATATGTATATGTATATATTAATTTTGAGTTTTAGTTTACAACATTCAGTTCCTCAAGTTTTTAGTTTCAAATTTTCTCCTCCTCCCTCTCCTCCCCCCCCCTCTCCAACTGAGATAGCATGCAATCTGATACAGGTTCTACATACACCTTCACACTATATATATTTTCACAAAAGTCAAGTTGTAAAGAAAAACTATAACCAACGCAATGAACCAAAAGAAAGAAGAAATAAAAGAGAAACACACAAAAAAGAGAACAAGTAGTTTGCTTCATTTTGCATTCACACTCTGTAATTCTTCCTCAGGATGTGAATTGCTTTTTCCATCATGAGTCTTTCAGAGTTGTCTTAGAACCTTGCATTGCTGAGAAGAGACAAGTCTATCAAAGTTAGTCATCAGAGATACTGTGTGTCTGTAATTATGTATAAGGTTCTCCTGGTTCTGCTCCCTTCAATAGGCATCAGATTACATATGTCTTTCCAAGTTCTTATGAAGTCCATCTGCTCCTCATTTCTTATAGCACAATAGTGTTCCATTACATTCATATACCACAACTTGTTTAGCCATTCCCCAATTGATGGGCATCCCGTTAATTTCCAATTCTTTGCCTCCACAAAAAGAGCTGTTACAAATATATTTGAACATGTGGGTACTTTTCCCACTTGTATGATGTCTTTGGGATACAGCCCTAGAAGAGTTATTGCTGGGTAAAAGGGTAAGCACATTTTTATAGCCCTTTGGCCAAAGTTGTGAATTGCTCTCCAGAAGGGTTGGATCAGTTCACAAATCCACCAACAACACATTAATGTCCCAATTTTCCCACATGCTCTCCAGCATTTATGATTTTCCTGTTTTGTCATGTTAGCCAATCCAACAGGAGAAATGTGGTATCTAAGACTTGTTTTGGCTTCCATTTCTCTTATCAATAGTGATTTAGAGCATTTTTTAACATGTCTATAGATATCTATAATTTCTTCTTCTGAAAAGGGCTTGTTCATTCCTTTGACCATATATCAATTGGGAAGAGGCTTGTATTCTTAAAAATTTGACTCACTTATATGTGTATTTTAGAAATGAGGTCTTAACATAGATACTGGTTGTAAAGATTCTTTCCCAGTTTTCTACTTCCCTCCTAATCTTGGTTGCATTAGCTTTGTTTGTACAAAAACTTTTCAATTTAAAATAATCAAAATCATCCACTTTGTATTTTGTAACTGTAACAACAGTGTTACTAGCAGCTGCTGTGGAGGTGTAAGACCAACAATACCAACACACAAGAAGGCTGTGTGATCTGCTTTTCTAAGGAAAGCAACTTTAAGGATTTAACAATCTCACTTTAATCAAATATACATACATCATTCACCTAGTTCAGGTGGAAAAGCTAGCACCCTAAACTTCAGAGCAAATACAAACAGAAATTAAAAACAGAGACAATATAAACAGATCAAACACACACACAGTTATCAATGGAAAGGCCTCCAGCTGTCTGACCAAAGAATTACATGGTTACCAGAGAAAGAGGCACAAACATCCGGGTTTTCAAAGCCGGGGGGCTCCAGCGGCTACCCAGAGTTTCCTCTGGTCAAATCACATAACACTCTTCCAGTGAGCAAGACCCCCAAACAAAATTTTAACCACTGAGTTCAGGGTCAAAGGGCATCACAAGCATGTGACTCAAACTATGTGAACTAGGCTTTCTTGTTTCTTAAGCAGGTCAAAGACTCTTGATTCAATCAAAGAAATAAAGGCCATCAAAGGCACTTGATTACTTCAGTGTTCCAAAATGGAAAACTGTAACAAATTCCCACCCTAATTACCAATATAGTAACACTCTCTGTCTCTTGTTAGGTCATACACTCTTCCCTTCTCCATAAATCCAACAGGTAAACTATTACTTGTTCTCCCAAATTGCTTATAGTATCAGCCTTTATATCTAAATCATGAACTCATTTTGACATTATTTTGGTATATAGTGTGAGATTGGGTCTATGTCCAGTTTCTGCCATATTACTTTCCAGTTTTCCTAACAGTTTTTGTGAAATAGTGCATTCTTATCCCAGAAACTGGACTCTGGATTCATCAAAGAGTAGATTACTACAGTCATTGACTACTGTGTCTTATGTACCTAACCTATTCCACTGATCAAGCACTCTATTTCTTAGCCATTACCACATAGCTTTAATGACTGCTGCTTTGTAATACAATTTAAGATCTAGTAAGGCTAGGCCACCTTCCCTAGCATTTATTTTTAATAATTCCCTTGATATTCAGGATCTTTTTTTTTCTTCCAGATAAATTTGATTATTTTTTTTTCTAGCTTGATAAAATATTTTTGGTAATTTAATTGGTATAGCACTAAACAAGTAAATTAATTTAGATAAAAGTGTCATTTTTGTTATATTAACTGAGCCAATCATGAGCACCTTCGGTTATTCCAGGTATTTAGATCTGACTTGATTTGTGTGGAAAGTGTTTTGTAGTTGTGTTCACATAGTTCTTGGGTTGGTTTTGGGAAGTAGACTCCCAAATATTTTATAATGTTACAGTAATTTTATTTTATTTTTCTTAAACTCATTTTTATTTAATTTATTTAATATATTTAGTTTTCAGCATTGATTTTCACAAGAGTTTGAATTACAAATTTTCTCCCCATTTCTACCCTCCTGCCCACTCCAAGATGGCGTATATTCTGGTTACACCACTCCCCAGTCAGCCCTGCCATCTATCACCCCACTATCCTCCCGTCCCCCTTTCCCTTCTTCTCTTCTATAGCAAGATAAATTTCTATGCCCCATTGCCTGTGTATCATATTTCCTACTTGCATGCAAAAACTTTTTTCTTTGTTGTCATATTTGAACGTCTGTTTTTAAAACTTTGAGGTCCAAATTCTCTCCCTTCTTCCCTCCCCACCCACCCTCCCTAAGAAGGCAAGCAATTCAACATAGGCCACATGCGTTATCATTATGTAAAACCCTTCCACTATACTCATGTTGTGAAAGATTAACTATGTTTTGCTCCTTCCTAACCTATCCCCCTTTATTGAATTTTCTCCCTTGACCCTCTCCCTTTTATAAAGTGTTTGTTTTTGATTACCTCCTCCCCACATTTGCCCTCCTTTCTATCAACCTCCCTTTTTTATCTTCTTCCTCCTTCTTTCCTGTGCAGTAAGATACCCAATTGAGAGTGTATGGTATTCCCTCCTCAGGTTAAATCCGATGAGAGCATGATTTACTCATTCCTCCTCACCTGCTCCCTCTTCCCGTCCTAGAGAACTGCTTTTTCTTGCCACTTTTATGTGAGATAATTTACCCCATTCTATCTCTCCCTATCTCCCTCTCTCAATATATTCCTCTCTTATCTCTTAATGTGATTTTATTTTTTTTATTAGCTCTATATATTTCTTTAATATGAGACCTTCATCAGAGAAAATTGCTGCAAAAATTTGCGCAGATACCTCTTTCCCTTCTAATTTTTAATTTTTTTTATTTTTTTTATTTTATACTTTAATATATTTATTTAACATATTTAATTTTCAGCATTGGTTTTCACAAGAGTTTGAATTACCAATTTTCTCCCCATTTCTACCCTCTCCCCCCACTCCAAGATGGCCTATATTCTGGTTGCCTTGTTCCCCAGTCAGCCCTCCCTTCTGTCACCCCACTCCCCTCCCATTCCCTTTTCCCTTCCTTTCTTGTAGGGCAAGATAAATTTCTACACCCCATTGCCTGTGTATCTTATTTTCTAGTTGCATACAAAAACTTTTTTTTTGAACGTCTGTTTTTAAAACTTTGAGTTCAAATTCTCCCCCCTCCTCCCTTCCCACCCACCCTTCCTAAGAAGTCAAGCAATTCAACACAGGCCACATGTGTATCATTGTGTATAACCCTTCCAAAATACTCATGTTGTGAGAGACTCACTGAATTTTGCTCCTTCCCAACCCATCCCCCTTTATTGAATTTTCTCCCTTGACCCTGTCCCCTTTCCAAAGTGTTTGTTTTTGATTACCTCCACCCCCATCCGCCCTCCCCTCCACCATCCCCCACCTTTTTTTAATCTTCTTCCCTCTTCTTTCCTGTGGTGTAAGATACCGAACTGACTATGTATGGTATTCCCTCCTCAGGCCAAATCTGATGAGAGCAAGATTCGTTCATTCTCCCTTCACCTGCCCTCTCCCCTCCCCCCAAAGAACTGCTTCCTCTAGCCACCTTTATGCTAGATAATCAGCCCCATTCTATCTCTCCCTATCTCCCTCTCCCAATGTATTCCTCTCTCATCCCTTAATTTGATTTTATTTCTTTTAGGTATCTTCCCTTCATCTTCAACTCACCCTGTGTCCTCTCTCTTTCTCTCTCTCTCCCTCTCTCTCTCTCTCTCTCTCTCTCTCTCTCTCTCCATATATATATATATATATATATATATATATATATATATATACACACACACACACACACACACATATATATACACACACACACATATATACATGTATATGTATATATATACCCATACATATATATTCACTTTTATATATATGTATATATACATAAACACATATATACATATATACGTAAACATATATATACATATACATATACATATGTGTGTGTGTGTGTGTGTGTGTGTGTGTGTGTGTGTGTGTGTATTCCCTTCAGCCCTTCAGCTACCCTAATACTGAGGTCTCACGAATCATACACGTCATCTTTCCATGTAGGAATGTAAACAAAACAGTTCAACTTTAGTAAGTCCCTTGCAATTCCTTTTTCTTGTTCTTTTTCTTGATTACCTTTTCATGCTTCTCTTGATTCTTGTGTTTCAAAGTCAAATTCTCTTTTCAGCTCTGGTCTTTGCACTGAGAAAGCTTGAAAGTCCTCTATTTTATTGAAAATCCATCTTTTGCCTTGGACCATGATAATCAGTTTTGCTGGTTAGGTGATTCTAGGTTTTAATCCTAGCTCCATTGACCTCCAGAACACCGTATTCAAAGCCCTTTGATCTCTTAATGTAGAAGTGTCCAGATCTTGGATTATTCTAATTATGTTTCCACATTACTCAAATTGTTTCTTTCTGGATGCTTGCAGTATTTTCTCCTTGATGTGGGAGCTCTGGAATTTGGCGACAATATTCCAAGGAGATTTCTTTTTGGGATCTATTTGAGGAGGTGATCGATGAATTCTTTCAATTTCTGTTTTTCCCTGTGGCTCTAGAATATCAGGGCAATTCTCCTTTTTCCAATGAGATATTTCACATTGTCTTCCATTTTTTCATTCCTTTGGTTCTGTTTTATAATATCTTGATTTCTCATAAAGTCACTAGCTTCCACTTGCTCCAATCTAATTTTTAAGGTAGTATTTTCTTCAGTAGTCCGTTGGACCTCCTTTTCCATTTGGCTAATTCTGCCTTTCAGGGCCTTCTTCTCCTCACTGGCTTTTTGGAGCTCTTTTGCCATTTGTGTTAGTCTATTTTCTAAGGTGTTGTTTTCTTCAGTGCATTTTTCAGTACTTTTTTGGGTCTCCTTTAGCAAGTCATTGACTTGTTTTTCATAGTTTTCTCGCCTCTTTCTCATTTCTCTTCCCAATTTTTCCTCTACCTCTCTAACTTGCTTTTCCAAATCTTTTTTGAGCTCTTCCATGGCCTGGAACCAGTTCATGTTTTTCTTGGAGGCTTATGTTGTAGGCTCTTTGACTTTGTTAACTTCTTCTGTCTGTATGTTTTGGTCTTCTTTGTCACCAAAGAAGAATCCAAATTCTGAGGCTGAATCTGGGTGCGTTTTCACTGCCTGGCCATATTCCCAACCAACTAACTGGACCCTTGAGTTTTTTAGCAGGGTATGACTGCTTGTGGACTAGAGAGTTCTATGTTCCCCGTTTGGGGGGGAGGTGCCAGCTCTGCCACACCAGCACTACTCCTTCCCCAAGAACCCCCAACCCAGACTGGGCTTAAATCTTCAGTCGGCTGTGCACTCCTGCTTTGATTCGCCACTTTATTCCTCCCACCAGGTGGGCCTGGGGCCAGAAGCAAACGCTACTGTAGCTACCCTGCCTCCGGTGTCGCCTGGGCCAGTAGCCGGTAGCTGAACCTCGAACTCCTTCCACCCCCACAGATTTTCCCACTAACCTTGTCTGCTGTCTTTGGTGTTTGTGGGTTAAGAGGTCTGGTAACTGCTGCAGCTCACTGATTCAGGGAGCTAGGGCATGCTCCGCCCCGCTCCTGGTCTGGTTGGTCCACCCCGCTCACACTGGGCTCTGCTCTGCTCTGTTCCCAGCTCCCAGCTCCCAGCTCCCAGCTCCCAGCTCCGTGTGGGATAGACCTCACCCAGAGACCATCCAGGCTGTCCTGGGCTGGAGCCCTGCTTCCCTCTACTGTTTTTGTGGTTTCTGCAGTTCTAGAATTGATTCAGAGCCATTTCAATGGGTTTTTGGAGGGACTCGGGGGGAAGTTCACACTAGTCTCTGGTTTCCTGCCGTCATCGTGGCTCCAATTTTTTTTTTTTTTTAGATATCATCGCTTCATATTCAACTCACCCTGTGCCCTCTGTGTGTCGGTGTGTGTGTGTGTGTGTGTGTGTGTGTGTGTGTGTGTGCGCGTGTGTACATATATATATGCATACATACACAGACATATATATATATATACACACACCTACACATATACATACATAGACACACGCATATGTATACATATGTATTCACAAATATATATATATATATATATATATATATATATAGATAGATAGATAGATATAGATATAGATATATGCATTATCCTTTCAGCTACTATGATATTGAGGTCTCATGAATCATACACATTATCTTTCCATGTAGGAATGTAAACAAAACAGTTCAACTTTAATAAGTCCCTTATGATTTCTCTTTCTTGTTTACCTTTTCATACTTCTCTTTGGTTCTTGTGTTTGAAAGTCAAATTTTCTATTCAGCTCTGGTCTTTTCACTGAGAAAGCTTGAAAGTCCTCCATTTTATTGAAAATCTCTATTTTGCCTTGGAGCATGATACTCAGTTTTGCTGGGTAGGTGATTCTTGGTTTTAATCCTAGCTCCATTGACCTCCGGAATATTGTATTCCAAGCCCTTTGGTCCCTTAATGTGGAAGCTGCCAAATCCTGTATTATCCTGATTGTTTTTCCACAATACTCGAATTGTTTCTTTCTGGCTGCTTGCAGTATTTTCTCCTTGATCTGGGAGCTCTGGAATTTGGCAACAATGTTCCTAGGAGTTTTCTTTTTGGGATCTATTTGAGGAGGTAATTGGGGGATGCTTTCAATTTCTATTTTACCCTCTGGCTCTAGAATATCAGGGCAATTCTCCTTAATAATTTCTTGAAAGATCATATCTGGGCTCTTTTTTTGATCATGGCTTTCAGGTAGCCCAATAATTTTTAAATTATCTCTCCTGGATCTATTTTCTAGGTCAGTGGTTTTTCCAATGAGATATTTAACATTGTCTTCCACTTTTACATTCCTTTGTTTCTGTTTTATGATATCTTGATGTCTCATAAATTCACTGGCTTCCACTTGTTCCAATCTCATTTTTAAGGTAGTATTTTCTTCAGTGGTCTTTTGGACCTCCTTTTCCATTTGGCTAATTCTGCCTTTCAGGGCATTCTTCTCCTCATTGGCTTTTTGGAGCTCTTTTGACATTTGAGTTAGTCCATTTTTTAAAGTGTTTTCTTCAATATTGTTTTCAGTACTTTTTGGGTCTCCTTTAGCAAGTCATTGACTTGCTTTTCATGGTTTTCTTGCATCATTCTCATTTCTCGTTCCAATTTTTTCTCTACTTCTCTAAATTCCTTTTCCAATTTTTTTTTGAGCTCTTCCATGGCCTGGGACTAGTTCATGTTTTTCTTGTAGGCTTTTGATGCAGGCTCTTTGACTTTGTTGACTTCTTTAGTCTGTATGTTTTGGTCTTCTTTGTCACCAAAGAAAGATTCCATAGTCTGAGACTGAATCTGAGTGTGTTTTCGCTGCCTGGCCATATTCCCAGCCAACTTGCTTGACGCTTGAGTTTTTCAGCAGGGTATGACTGCTTGTAGAGTGAAGAGTCCTTTGTTCCAAGTTTGAGGGGATGCACCGTTGATTTCAGAGCTATTTCTATACAGCCAGCTCTGACACACCAGCACTCCTCCTTCCTCAAGAACTGCCAACCTGGACCTGATGAAAATCTTAAGCAGGCTCTTCACTCCGACACTGATCTGACACTTAATTCCTCCCACCAGTTAGGCCTGGGGTGGGAAGCAACTGCAGCTCTAGTTCTGTAGCTGCACCTGCCCCCTCCCCCCCACTGCCCCTGGGGCAGTGGCCGAACTGCAAACTCTTTTCACTCTGTCCCCGCAGCTTTTCCCACTAACCTTCTCTGTTGTCTTTTGTGTTTGTGGGTTAAGAAGTCTGGTAACTGCCACAGCTCACTGATTCAGGGTGCTAGGGCCTGTTCCAGCCTGCTGCTGGTCTGGTTTGTCCTGCCACCACCCACACTGAGCTCCACTCCCCTCTGCTCCATGCCCAATAGAGCTCATCCAGCGACCATCCAGGCTATCCTGGGCTAGATCCCTGCTTCCCTCTGCCATTTTGTGGCTTGTGCAGTTCTAGAATTTTTTCAGAGCCATTTTGTATAGTTTTTTGGAGGGACCTGGTGGGGAGCCCATGCAAGTCCCTGCTTTTCAGCCGCCATCTTGGATACAATAATTTTAAATTGAATTTCTCTTTCTATCTCTTGCTGTTTGGCTTCATTAGTAATATATAGGAATGCTGAGGATTTATGCAGGTTTATTTTATATTCTTCAAATTTCCTAAAGTTATTTTTTTTTATTTTAAGTAGTTTTGACTTTATTCCTTAAGTATATCATCACATCATCTGCAAAGAATGATAACTGAGTTTCTTCTTTGCCTATTCCAATTCCTTCAATTTTTTTCTTCTCTTATGCTTCTCTAATGTTAACATTTCTAGTACCATATTGAATACCAGTGGTGATAATGGACATCCTTGTTTCATCGCCAATCTTAATGAAATGCATCTAGCTTATCCCCATTACATATAATCCTTGCTGATGATTTTCAGTAGATGCTATTTATCATTTTAAGGAAGGTTCCATTTATTACTATACTTTCTAGTGTTTTTAAAAGGAATGAGTGCTTTATTTTGTTAAAAGATTTTAATGCATCTGCTGAGAAAATCACATGGTTTCTACTACTTATATTGTTGGTATGATTGATTATGCTGTTAGTTTTCCTAATATTGAACCAGATTTGCATTCCTGGAATAAATCCTACATGCTCATAGTATCTTATTCATGAGATAAGTTACTATAATACTTTTTCTAATATTTTATTTAAATTTTTTGCATCTATATTCATTATGGAAATTGTTGTATAATTTTCTTTCTCTGTTTCAACTCTTCCTGGTTTTGGTATCAGTACCATATTTGTGTCATGAAAAGAATTTGGTAGGACTCCTTTACCTATTTTCCCAAAGAGTCTATAAAGCATGGGAATTAATTGTTCTTTAAATGTTTGATAAAATTCACTTGTAAATCCATCTGGTCATGGAGATCGTTTTATCCTAGGGAGTTCATTGACTGCTTTTTCAATTTCTTTTTCTAACACAGCATTATTTAAGTATTCTACTTCCTTTTCTGTTAATCTGTGCAATTTGTGTTTTTATAAATATTCATCCACTTTCCTAAGATTGTCAAATTTATGGTCATACAATTGTGCAAAATTATTCATTATTATTGTTTTAGTTTCCTCTTCATTGGAGGTGAATTCACCTTTTTCATTGATAATTTGGTTTTCTTCTTTTTTTAAATCAAACTTACCAACGGTTTATCAATTTTTTTGTTTCTTTTTTCATAAAACCAGTGCTGTTTTATTTATTAGTGCAATAGTTTTCCTAATTTCAATTTTATTAATCTCTCCTTTGGTTTTCAGTATTTCTAATTTAATATTTAATTGGAGATTTTCAATTTGTTCTTTTTCTAGCTTTTCCAGTTCCATGCCCAATTCATTGATCTCCTTTTTCTCTATTTTATTCATGTAAGCATTCAGAGATATAAAACTTCCCCTAAGAACCACTTTTGCTACGTCCCATAAATTTGGTATGTTATCTCATTATTGTCATTCACTTGACAAGTTATTGTTTCTATGATTTGTTGTTTGACCCACTCATCTTTAGGAATAGATTCTTTAGTTTCCAATTAATTTTTAGTCTATCATTCCATGGTCCTTTATTACATATAATTTTTATTTCCTCATGATTTGAAAAGGATGCTTTGACTATGCCTTTCTGCACTGGATTGTGAGGTTTTTATGCCCTAGTACATGGTCACTTTTTGTGTATGTGCCATTTACTGCTGAGAAAAATGTATATTCCTTTCTATCATCATTCACTTTTCTCCAGAAGTCTATCATATCTACTTTTTCTAAAATTCTGTTCACCTCCTTAAATTATTTTTTTTAATTTTTTTTGAGGTTAGATTTAGCAATTTCAGAGAGGGAGAGGTTAAGGTCCCCCACTAGTATAGTTTTGCTGTCTATTTCTTCCTGTAACTCCCTTAACTTCTCCTCTAAGAATTTGGATGCTATAACACTTGGTGCATATATGTTAAGTAATGATATTATTTCATGATCTTTTAGCAGGATATAGTTTCCTTCTTTATCTCTTTTAATTAGATCTATCTTTGCTATTACTTTGAGATTAGGCTTGTTACCCATGCTATTTTTTTACTTCACTTGAAGAATAATATATTCTACTCCAGCCTTTTACATTTACCCTGTGTGTATCCCCCTGTTTCAAATGTGTTTCTTGCAGACAACATATGGCAGGATTATGGGTATAAATCCATTATGCTATCGCCTCCGTTTTAAGGGAGAGTTCTGAATTAGGAGGGCAGAGTTTATAATTTCAAAGAGGATCATACATATGTCTGAAAGGTTCATAACCGCCAGATATAAGAAACTCTCAAAGTAGGAGGCAGAAGAATCAAAGCATATATTTAGGCTCCACAGTAACCAACCCATGAACCAGCATCCCCATTTTGATATATTGATCAAAAGCTTCCAGGCCCAATAAGTATGCCTCACAAGAGTAACCAGGAGGCCACAGAGAAGCATGATGGTGTAAAGCAAAATCATATACATGCTTCCCCTCTACAGCAAAAAGATTACCCACTGGCCTCAAGTCCTTATTCAGCTTCCTCCCATAGGTCAGCTCTGCTACCGGCAGCTCCTGCTTCAGCTTCAGCTGTGGCTGTAGCTGTAGCAGCCTCTGGCTCCAACGGAAGCTGCTTTTAACCATCCGGCTTCTGCGGGGGTGTAAGGTACGCCAGGGAAAGCACAGGTTCTTTCAGTATGCTTGAGCAAGGTGAAGGGGTTGACCGGGAAAGCACAGGTTCTTTCGATCAGCTTAAGCAAGGGAAGCAAGGTGAAGGGGCCGACAAGCTTACTCCAATCCAACATACAAACAGCATTCAGTTCAGGGGAAAAAAGCCAAACTATTCAAGGGCACTTGTTGACGAAGTGCTAAGGAGCCCATTTTTGGTTACCAACACAAGTTCATCCCATTCACATTCAGTTACAATTACCGTCTGTGTCTTTCCATCCTATTCCCCTGCCCTGTTTATGCTTCTATTTCTCCCTTCTCCCTTTTTACCCTTAAAAGAGCTTTGCTTTTGACCACTGCCTCCTTCAATTTTGCCTTCTTATCAGCCCCCCTCCCTTATCTTACCATTTTCCCTAACTACTTCTTCCCTCCCTTCTGACCACCACCCCCATTTGCTTTCCCCTTTCCCTTCCTACTGCTTGTAGGACAAGTTAGATTTCTATACTTAAGAGTATATTATTCCTTATTTAAATCATATCCAATGAGTAAAGCTGAAACAATGCTCATCTCCCTCCCTTCTTTCCCTCTACTGTAATATGATTTTGTGCCTCTTCATGTGATGTAATTTACATTTTTCTGCCTCCTCCTTTCCTCTTCTAACATTGCAAGTCCTTTGTATCCCTTAGTTAGGTTTGTTATCACCACATCAGTTAATTTATACTCACACCTTCCTTCCATGTATGTCCTTTTTAAATGCTATAATAAATATACAGTTCTCAAGATTAACAAGTATCATCCTCCCATATAGCCATGTAAAAAGTTTGGCATTATTGAATAACAAGGGTTTTTGTTTCCTGATTTTTTTTCTGTTTAACTTTTTATGTCTCTCTTGGCTCCCATATTTGAAGATCAAATTTTCCATTGAACTCTGGTCTTTTCATCAGGAAGGTCTAGATATCCCTTATTTTATTGAATGTCCATCTACTTTCCTGAAAGATTATGCTCAATTTTGCTGGAGAGTTGATCTGTGCTTGTAGTCCAAGCTCCCTTGCTTTTCAGAATATCATATTCCAATCCCTCCAATCTTTCAATGTAGAAGCTGCAAGATCCTGTGTGATCTTGACTGTAGTTCCTCGATATTTGAGTTGTTTTTTTTTTCCTGCTTGTAGAATTTTCTCCTTGACCTGATAATTCTGGAATTTGGCTATAATATTCCTTGGCATCCTTAATTTGGGATCTCTTTCAGGAAGTGATCAGTGGATTCTTTTGATGACTATTTTGCCCTCTGGTTCTTGTACCTAAGGACAGTTTTCCTTGATTATTTCTTGGAAGATCTTGTCCAGGCTCTTTTTCTCATCATGAGTTTTCAGTAGACCAACAATTCTTAGATTTTCTCTCCTGGATCTATTTTCCAGGTCAGTTGTTTTTTCCAATGAGATATTTTGCATTTCCTTCTATTTTTTTCATTCTTTAGATTTTGTTTGACTGATTTTTGATGTCTCATAGAGTCATTAGCTTCTACTTGCCCAATTCTAATTTTTAACGAATTGTTTTCTTCAGTTAGCTTTTGTACCTCCTTTTCCATTTGGTCAATTTTTCCTTTTAAGGAGATATTTTCTTCAAATAGGCTCTGTACCTCCTTATCCATTTGGCCAATTTTACTTTTTACGAAATTGTTCCCTTCAGTGAATTCTTTTTTTTTCCTTTTGCCATTTGTATTTTAAAAATCACTGGTCAATACTTCTTCTGCCCCTTGAATTTACTTTTTAAATTCCTGAGATCTTCCAAGTATTCTTTTTGGGCTTGAGATTAGTTTGAAACACTTTTGAGATTTCAAATTTGGGTATAGTGTCAATGCTGTCCTCTTCTGAATTCAGATTTTGGTCTTCCCTGTCCCCATAGTAAGATTCTATGCTCTTTACACTTCTACTTTGCTTCTTATTCATGGAGTTTGCCTTTTTTCCTGGCTCTTAAAGTGGATCTCTGCTTCTGGGGCACAGAGAGCTCTGTCCCATGCCTCTTGTGGTGGGAGCTAGGATCCTTGTTACTGGCTTTGTGTTCTGCAACCTCTGGTTCTGTCAGCTAAAAGCTGAGGCCATGTCTTTTTTAGTTTCCCCGGGGTTACACTGAAGTTCACAGCATGATGTGTAGGGTAGGGGTGGCTTAGCTGCTGGAAGTCATCTCCTCTCCTAGGGCTGGATAGGCTCAGCTCCTGGTGGATGCTGGTGCTGGTGTCTGCCAATTTCCCTGGTTGTGCAGAGGCACACCTCAGGTCCTAGTGTTGGTACTTGCCAATTCCACTCCCCTGGACCTCAAGATGATCTGCTGGTCTGCTGAAGTGGGGCTTGCTGGAATGACTCTAGTCCTGCCCTGGACTTCCTCCAGGAAGGACCTTTCCATTCAATCTCTCTAGTCTCCTGAGCTAAAAGACTGCTGTACTCCTAGGATGCACTATTCCAGGACTTTTCCTGGGGAAATACTCTTTATGTTTTTTAAGGTTACAAGGTGTGGGGATGAGAGCACTTACTTTGCTGTGCCATCATGGCTCCCAGAAGTTCAAGTATATGACTTGTCTATAGACTGATATCCTCAGGAGTAGTTGCTGCCACTACCAGAGGTCCTGCACTTCTTTCTCATCCAGTTCTGAGAGACTCCCATCCTGTGTTAAGAGGTTTGGTAATTGCTACTGCTACTAGTGATTGAGTTCACCAGGGCCGGGCCTGCTTCTGCTACACTATGGTGGCACTGTATCCTGCACATTTGGCAATCTCCCAGGCAGGCACAATAGATATTTCCCATCAACCTTCCCAGCCTGTCCAGGGCTGGAAATCTGCCATACTCTAGTTCCCAGTGGATTCTGCCTTCTCAAAATTTGTTCAAATTCACTTCTTAGAGGGACCCAATAGAATTTATGAGAGACCTCTGGTGAGTCATTGCTTTCACTCCTCCATCTTGACTCCACCCCCACCACTATGAGATTTTCTTTTGCTCCTGACTTTTATTATTTGCCTTGTGCTTCATCATTTCATTTATCTGTTTTCATGAACCCTGGTAATTCTGTCATGGCTCTCACTTTTTTCTTCATTTCTGCCTTCTGTACTACTATGGGAGAGGAGGGAACCCAACACCTCCTCAAGAAGCTGCTTTGAGCTCTAGCAAAGGCTGGCCACCTCACATCTTGTTAGATCTGAGAAAGGGGAAATGACACAGGGTATCAAAACTATTTTTCACCACATTATGCCTCCTTGGCCAACGGTGGGTCCTCTGGCCGCCCTGACCAAAAAGTTGGAATGTGAGAGTACCCCGGGATTAATATATTTATTTTCTATGAAAATTGTTACCTGGCAGGTGCCCTGGACACAGAATAAGCCTGTTTGATGAAAGGAGCTAATCAGGAGCCTACAGTTAGCCAAATTATTGCACACTCCCAAATGTCTTTACTGGTCTTTACTGGCTCTTAGCACTCAGTTCAACCACATGCCCTTGAAGAATTTTGCCTTTGTTTTCTTGAGTAGGTTGGGAGTCCTTGGTGACCTCTTTGCCTCAGGGAAGGGCCTAGTTTACATGGGTTTGAGTGACAAGTTTGGGACATCAGAGGTTTTTAGACCACATGGGTTTAAGTCACCTCTTTGTGTGTGATTTTAGGTCACGTGGGGGAGTAGCATGTGGAACTCACCCTTGACCCTGAAAAATACATAAAACCAGGGATTGGCTTTCTTTGTCAGAGCTCTTACCCACAGTTGTGGTGGCTCGAGTGACTGTGGGTCAGCCCTCATTATGAGCTCCCAGGCTGAACTTAGATGTTGGTAACTATGAATTGTATTTCTTTTGTCAATGTTTGTAATTTGTTTGTATTTGCTCCGAAGTTCAGGGTGCTGGCTTTTTCTCCTGAACTAAATGAATGGTATTTGTATGCAGAATTGAAATAAGCTTGTTAACCCCTTAACATTGCTTTCCTTAGTAAAGCAGATCAAAAAAACCTGGGCTTTGGCAGCATTCTTGTTGTTGGGCTTGTGTTGGTTTTTCACCCCCACAGCAGCTGCTAGTTGGATTGTTGAAACAGTTGCGCACTCCAAAGTGGCCTAAACCAGGCTTGTAGTCAACTATTCCTGAAAAACATTCAGCTCCTGTGTCCCACCTATTCCTGGGAAAGACTAACCATTATTTTCCCCAAACTCTTCCGAAACTTCCCCTTCATGGTTTTCAAGCATAAAATACCCTTTATTCTCCAAAGCTGTGGATTCTTCTGTACTTTGTACTGGGGTACTGTGGTGTTAATGTCATTAAAGATCTTCCCTGCCCATTTAATAGGTCTCAGGTGGAGCTAGTTAAGGGAAGCTTGATGGGGGAGGCTTGTTTGTAGGCAGGCCTACACACACCCTTTTGCTGATAAGGTGTGAAGCCCTCAAACCCTAAACAGGGTATATATACCCTGAAGATAGCCTTTAAGGTCAGAAGAGAAAACTGTGTGAGAGAGAGAGAGACAGAGACAGAGAGGGACAGAGAGAGAGAGAGAGAGCTGCGAGAGAGAGAAGAGAGAATTCCAAGATCAGAATGAACTAGAAGAGAGAGAGAGAATTCTGAAGAGGGAGAGGGAGAGAGAGAGAGAGAGAGAGAGAGAGAGCTGGAAGAGCAGAGAGAGAGAGTTGTGAGGGCTTTCTCAGAACTGCAAGCTCTCAGGATTGGGGGAAGAGAGGAAGCAGGCAAGAAGACAGTTAGGATTTGGGATTGAGTGTTTACAGGAAGGCCCCAGCAGAGAGGAAGGTTATAGGATAGCTTGGCTCCCTACTGTGATATTGTGTTTTAATTGCTTTTCTATTATGATAAAGTGGACTTACTGGTTTGGGGATACAATTGTTACCATATCAAAATGGAATTATTGGTTTTGGTATTTGATCCTCTGAATAAATGTTTTACTTCTGCTTCCTATATAGAGAGTCCCTTATATTCTGTGATTCTGAACTATAAAGATATATTCATGGTCACCATTGACATTGTGAATCTTGCCCTGGCACTAGAGACTGATTTTCCTCCTAATAAAACTTTTATATTTTCAATTCAACTTTGACTTCTCTGAATTCTACCACTTGATAAGGATGCATAACATTTTTCAATATATAGTTCAGAAGTTACCAATATTTTCTCAGTTGCATTTTTCAGTACTAATAAAGTCCAAGATCTCTTCCATGTCTTTGATATATTTTCTCTTTCAAGTATCTTGTATATCAATCTCTCAATGCCATTTTGGTTTTATTACCTCCAGCTTGGATTCTCATTTTTGCTCATTTTAGTGTCATTTCTACTTGCTCTTTAATCACCTTGGATACTGTGATGTTATGGTTAAAGTATGGTGATTCCAGTAAGACTGATGAAGAAAAGTTTATTGAACTTTTAAAAAATCTTTTCCATTTTTCATCTGTTTCCTATCCCCATTTCCTTTTTTATGCTACAGTACCCTTGGGATGACTTTGTTTAGCTGGATATCTTTCCAAGCTTTCATTAATTTTGTTTTACTTTCCACTGCTTTTCTATACTTTATGTATTTGGGGTATATGGTTTGTTCAGGGAAGACTAGCATCTCTGGTATGAAAGTTTCCTGAGCCCTTTTCAGGGCTAGTTGGTTTCTATCTGTCATCCAACTCTCACCTGTGGCTCCAAAAAATTGTAGCGCATGCAGCAGCCACAATCCAGTAAAACCTTCTCAGTGGTTGGGCAAAATTAGGGAGGATAATTGACATATCTGAAACCTGCTAGTGAATTAAGGGGATGTGTACCTCAAACACGAAGATTTCTTCCAGCAGAATGAACAGATGAGAACAATTTGGCCAAGAAGGTGGTTAAGTAGGTGTTGTGGAACACTTAGAACTTGGTCAGATATCAAAGAAGCCAAAGTAATCCACTGCATCCTGGGCCATTGCCAGTCATTTTGACTTTTGTCTTGGCATTAGACTTTAATGATTCTGGAAGAGAAGAGTGAGGCTGATGACTTTGTGTAATTCTGTATCACTTAAATCCAATTTATGTGCTAGTCAAGACATCACCAATTATCCAATATTTTACTAATTTACTATTTGAGCATTTTAGCATTTTACTGTCTTACTATTTTACCTACCTTGAAATCAAGTGGTGACAGATGAGTGACAAAGAAGCAGATGCAGACACACTAGGAGCTGTAGTCACAACCCTGCACAACCCTAGGCCATTGGGTCATCTTCTCATAGGACTGAAGGAGCAGTGGGATTCAACAGTCCCCTAAGTGTCTGAGTAGCTTTTTTAAGGATGCCATTACTCATTACTTACATGAGGAAGGACTAGAAAAGATGACCTAAGAATTTTCTGCTTCACTCAGGCAGTGGCCCGATAATTGCAGCAAGTGGGGATTCCACCCAGTAGTCAAAACACACAAAAATACAAAAGAAATTGGGAAGATGATTACATTCACCATCATTTGCTATTTGTCCTTTGTTCTTGAGGAGGAACATTATATCAGAAAGGTGATGCCATGACATTCAAGTGAATTGGATTTAAGCAAGGGAGGGCTGTTCAGAGTCACCAGCTAAAAAGGCAGGAAGAGAGAGAAGAGAGAGAGAGAGAGAGAGAGAGAGAGAGAGAGAGAGAGAGAGAGAGAGAGAGAGAGAGAAGGAAGGAAGGAAGGAAGGAAGGAAGGAAGGAAGGAAGGAAGGAAGGAAGGATAGATTGTACAGTTCCAGTTTGGTCCCCAGTGGGCAGCTCCTTTTCTACTCACAGAGGTTGCTATTTGTCCTTCATTCTTGAAGATGATCATGACATCAGGGAGGTGATGCCATGATACGCAAGTGAATTGGATTTAAGTGAGGGAGGGCTGTGCAAAGTCACCAGACTTTCACCTCCAGAGTTATACAATTATACTCATATTCAGTACATGGAATGTGTGTATATTCATGGACAACATAAAATCCAGTAGTAGGCTTGAGAGAAAAACAACTCTGGTTGTGAGAGAACTCAACAGGTAACATATCCAAACAGCAGGCCTGAGTGAATCAAGACTGGCAAATGAAGTCCAGCTTATTGAAGTTGGAGCTGGATACATTTTTTTTTCTGGAGTGGCTACTGTGATGAGAAGTGCTGTGAAGCTGCTATAGATTTAGCAATCAGATAAAATCTTGTCAGGAAGGTTCTATGCCTCCCCAAGGCTCATGACAAGGCAACTGTCACATGCAGGAACTTGCCACACCACCATCATCAGTGTGTATGCTCCCATCATGACAAACCCTGAAAATGTCAAAGAAAAATTCCACGAAGATCTAGAGGTCCTCATTATCAATGTGGATTAAAGAGGACAAGCTGGTAATTCTGGGTGACTTTTAACACCAGAGTAGGAACAGATTATCAGACATGGCAGGGAATCCTTGTTAGGAATGGAGTTGGAAACAGCAACAACAGTCACTTGCTGCCGAAGACTTGTACGTCTCATGACCTTTTCATCACTAACACTGCCTTCTGCTTACCTAAAAGTAACAAAATCATGGATGAACCCTCACTACAAGCACTGGCATTTAATAGGCTAAGTCATTGTAAAGAAAAGTGACAGACAGGATGTGAGAGTAATGATGGTGATGTGTGGCACACAGTACTGGGCTGATCATAGATTTATTTTCTCCAAGTAAAATATTCACATTCAGCAAAAGCAATGGCTTCAAGGCAAGATGATTATCAGGAGACCCAGCAATAGATGAGAGTGTTTCTCTGTGGGTGAGCAGGTCATTGTTTGAGGGAGAGTGAGTCAGCACACAGTTAGTGACACTGGAGCAGAAAAAGGGTAGGCAGTTTTCAGAAAACTGGTGTACAACACCCCATTTGGTCATTTGGGCTAGAACACTCACAAACATCAGGATTGGTTTGTTGAAAATGATGGGGAAATTCAGAAGCTATGAAATGAGAAATAAGAACTCCACAGGGTTTACCAGCAGAATATCTCCTCTGTCTCCAAGAAGAAAGCACTTAATTCCATCAAAAGTAAGGTGCTAGTGAAACTTAGAAAGTGCAGAATTCTGGGCTCAGTAAGAAGGCAGATAAGATTCATTTTTTTGCCAATACCAATCATCTAAAGTACTTCTATGGTGCCCTAAAGACTATTTATGGGCCAAAGACCACTGATGCATCACAACTACTCAGCACTGGTAGAGACACATTGGTCAGTTATAAGGACATTATTCTGGGGAGATGGGCCGAATACTTCCCTAGTGTTCTCTATAGGCCATCATCAACCAATGCTGAAGCCACTGACTATTTACCTCAGCTTGAAGTCAATCCCTTTCTAGCTGACCTTTCAACTGAAGAAGAGGTTTTAAATGTCATCAGGATCCACTGAAGTGGCAAAACTCCTGTCACTGATTTCATCCCAACAGAGATCTGCAAGGCAGGGAATCCACTGCTCACATAGAAAATGATCAAAGTCTTCCAGATTATATGACTGTATTATGAAGGCAGAATTTATGATTTCAAAGAGAATCATATATACATCTGAAAGGTTTGGAACCACAGGATACAAGGAATTCTCTAGGTAGGAGTCAGAAGAATTAAAGCATGTATTTAAGCTCCAAAGTAACAGACCCACGAACCAGTGTCCCCATTTTGATATATTGATCAAAAGCTTCCAGGCCCAATAAGTCCACCTCACAAGAGTAACCAGGAAGCCACAGAGAAGCATGATGGTATAAAGCAAAATCATATACATGCTTCCCCTCTACAGTAAAAAGATTACCCACTGGCCTCAAGTCCTTGCTCAACACTCCTCAGTCCACATGTGGGTCAGCTCTGCTACCGGCAGCTCCTGTTTCAGCTTCGGCTGTAGCTGTCTCTGGCTCCAATGGAAAAGGGGTCTTCAAGCTGTCTTCTCTCCTCTTATAGAGATTTTGACATCATCAAGTGTCACCTATATGACCAGAGTTGATTGGTTCTCGAGTTGGCCCGTCCCCTTAGGACCCTAGGAGGTTCACATCCACGTAGATTAGGTTAACACCCAATAGGGCATGGCTCTGGAGTTAACACCTCCCCTTAACCAGCCCCATGAATCGTCACAAAGAGATGGACTTAAACCCACGTGGTCTAAAAACCGCTGCTGTCCCAGACATGTAAACTAGACCCTCCCTGGAGTTAACCCTACCTTGGGCCCTACCAAGGTTCCACACCTAACAGGGCTCTGGGACTGGGGCCCAGCACCCAGCAAGGCTCGATGAGATCAACTGAGTCACTCAAAGAAAACAAAGGCCATTCTGCTTACAATGACAAGAGGAAGTTCTCCCCCAGGAGATCAAGTATGCCTCCATTGCACATCTCTATAAAGGAAAAATGGTTGTCCTGTGACAATCACATGGGTATATCTCTCTTATTCATTTCTGGCAAGATTCTTTCCAGAGTCCTCCTTAATTGGCTGACCTAGAAGATGGTAATCTGCTGAAGAGTCAGTGTAGCTTCAAGTAGGGCTAGGGAATGGTCAATATTGTGTTTGCTACCTAATACACTTAGGAAAAATGCTATAAGCAGAACAGAATTGAAGTAGCACAAAGGAATCATGAGCTATTGAAATCCAGATGTCTCCATCCCAAATGTTCTAATGGACTATTTCTGCCTGACCTGTGCCAGAGCCTTCTGAACTCATATATGACATATTATCCACAGTTGAACACAATATACCTTGACCACAACATTGTGATTCCATTGGTCCTCTTCAAAAATGAATGAATAATACTTTGCATATGATAATACTACTCATAATGGCCTACTATCCTTCTCCATGAAATTTTTTAGATGTGTTTATCTCTAATCTATTTTTTTTGCTTTTTGGCAATCACTACTTTCAATTTGGAAAATAAGTTAAATGTTTGCTGGCTTGGTTACTTTCTTGGATCTTCTAGCCTCCTGGTTGTGGCAATTAGTTTAGATTGTTTAAGTGTTTGGATGAAATTATTATGGTCAGCACTGATCTGTTTCAGTAGTCTACTTTACCTTTTTCACTTGTAAAGACTTGTTTGAATAATTCAAGATTAAATCTTTTCAACTGTACACTGTATCTTTTTCTCATTGTTGCATTTTTCTTTTAAAAAAATGATAAGCTCCCCACAAATCCCTCCAAACACCTGTAAAAATTGGCTCTGAACAAATTCTATAGCTGCGGAACCCAATAAATAGCAGAGGGAAACAGGTCTCCAGCCCAGAAGAGCCTGGATGATGTCCAGGAGGGTCTATCTCATGGTGCTGAGAGTGGAGTGCCACCCAGCATGGGCTGCTCTGGGACAGACCAAACCCTGAGTCAGCCAGTGGGAACAGGCCTTGGGGCTATGAAACAGTGAGCTGTGGCAGTTACCCTACTTCTCAACCCACAAACGCCAAAGAGCATGTTATGGGGAAACTGGGGGATTGAGTTCAAAGTGGTCTGGGGGTAGAGAAGGTTGTACAGGGATGGCTGTGACAGAAGCAGGAAGCTCCCTGCAGCTGCCTCCAGAGCTACAGCAACAGGTGCTTCCCAAGTCCCTGACTCAAACATTTGGAGGAATCTAAGAGTGGATCAGAGAGGCAGTGAATGGAGCGGATTGTGGGCAAAGGTAGAAGATGGTAGACATCATCTTTCAAGAAAATATCAAGGAAAACTGCACTGATATTCTAGAACCAGAGTGTAAAATAGAAATTGAAAGGATTCACCAATCACCTCGTGAAAAATATCCCAAAAACAAAACTCCTAGTAATATTGTTGCCAAATTCCAGAGTTTCAGGGTCACGGAGAAAATAATGCAAGCAGCCAGAAAGAAACAATTTGAATATTGTGGAAACACAATCAGGATAACACAAGATCTAGCAGCTTCTACATTAAGGGATTGAAGGGCTTGGAATATGATACTCCAGAGGTCAAAGAGCTGTATTAAAACCAAGAGTCACCTACCCAGCAAAACCGATTATCATGCTCCAAGGCAAAACATGGACTTTCAATAAAACAGAGGACTTTCAAGCTTTCTCCATGAAAAGACCAGAGCTGATTAAAAAATTTGACTTTCAAATACAAGAATCAAGAGAAGCATGAAAACGTAAACAAGAAAGATAATTCATAAGGGACTTACTAAAGTTGAACTGTTATGTTTACTTTCCTACACAGAAAGATGATGTGTGTAATTCATGAGACCTTTCTTAATATTAGGGGAGTTTAAGGGAATGTAGACAGAGAGCACAGGATGAGTTGAATATGAAGGGATGATATGCAAAAAAAATGAAATAAATTTAAGGGGTGAGAAAGGAATATATTGAGAGAGAGAGAAAGGGAGAGATAAAGTGAGGTAAATTATCGCACATAAAAGTGGCAAGAAAAAGCAGTTCTTTTGGAAGGGAAGAGGGGGCAGGTGAGGGGGAATGAGTGAATCTTAATCTTATCAGATTTAACTTGAGGAGGGAATAACATACACACTCAATTGGGTATCTGACTCCACAGGAAAATAATGGGAATGGAATAAAAATGACAGAAGGGAGGGCAGATAGAGAGAGAAAGTAATCAAAAGCAAACACCTTTGAAAAGGGAGAGGGTCAAGGGAGAAAATTGAATAAAGGGGGACAGGATAGGATGGAAGGAAATATAGTTAGCCTTTCACCACATGAGCATCATGGAAGTGTTTTAGATAATGATACATGTGTGATTTATATTGAATTTCTTGCCTTCCTAGGGAGGGTGGGTGGGAAGGGAAGAGGGGAGAGAATTGCATGTAGCTGGGAAACAAGATATATAGGGAATGGGGCATATAAATCTATCCTGCCCTACAAGAAAGTAAGGGGATGGGGGGAGTGGGGTGAAAGAGGGGAGGGCTGACTGGGGAATGAGACAATCAGAATATATCCCATCTTTGAATGGGGGAGAGGGTAGAAATGGGGAGAAAATTTGTAACTCAAAATCTTGTGGAAATCAATGTTGAAAAATGAAATAAAATTGATCTTGGCCCTGATAAGTTAATGGCCTTATTTTCATATACCACTGACTCAGGGAAAATTCCCCATCAATAACAAAAAAAATATGACAACTTATATGGAAAGAAGAGTTCAGGAAAGAAGAATGAGAGATGCCAAAGTCTCACATATTATGTAAAAACTTTATGCTTCCCTAGCACAAACACCTTATTTTTTAAATGGTAACCAATGAACATGGCACACACCAAGTACCATCACTATACACAAAACAGCTGTTAAAACATTCTCAGATTCAGCAAACAATACAGATCTCATTATCTTTTCTGCAACTCAACTTTTCATTAAATTTTGGTCAGTTTCAACAGTTTTCCAATCTCCTATGTTCACAACTTTGGTGTTATCTTCAATTCTTCAATTTCCCTTATCCCACACAAGCAAAAAATATCATTTCTACCTCCACAACTCCTCTTAAATGTGACCTTTTGTTTTCACATAGTTTAATTGAAGCTTTCATCAAATATCACCTAGACTATTGCAATGACCTTCTAATTGATCTGCCTGCTTCATTTTTCTCTACACTCCAATCAATCCTCCATATAACTACAAGAGTGATTTCCTCAACAGATTTTACTTGTAACCTTTGGCCCAGAAATGCCACTATTAGGTCTTTTTTTCCCAAGGTGATCAAGAAAAAAGGAAAAGAACCCATGTGTTCTAAAATATTTATAGGAGCTCTCTTCGTGAATTGTGTTTGTCCTTTATTTTTGAGGAGGACCACAAGATGAGGAAAATGATGTCATGACTTGTTTGAGTGAAGGAGGCTGTGCCAGATCACCAGCTTCACTTTCTCCTCCAGAGCCCTCTGAGTCCATGACCTGATGTTCATCAGAATTACAGCAGATGTTCCAGGATGCAATGGGAGACCCCAGCCCTTGGAAATTGATTTGAAATACTACTGTATTGTAAGAAGAGATGAGCTGGCTAAGTTTAGAAAAACATAGAAAAAACTTATATGAAATAAAAAGGTGAAATGAGCAGAATGAAGAGAAAATTGTATATAGTAATACCATTATTGTTTGAAGAAAAACCATGAAGGACTAAGTTATTCTGAGTATTATAAATACTCAAATTAACTCTGAAGGACCCATGAAAGAAGATGCTATTCATCTCCAGAGAAAGGACTGAGAAACAGAAGGATGCAGAGTATAGATTTACATATATATGTGTGTATATGTGTGTGTGTGTGTGTGTGTGTGTATAATGGCTTTCTCTATAATGTACAATGTGTGTACACATGTATATGTGCATATAAGGAAAGGCAAAGGAGGTAGGGAGACAGTTTGGAGTTAACATGTTAAAAAAACATTTTTAAGAGATTTGGGAAAGAGCCAAGATGGCAGAATAAAGGTGAGAACTTGGATGATCTCTCACCCAAACCCCTCCAAATACCATTAAAAATGACTCTAAACAAATTCTAGAGCAGCACAACCCACAAAAAGATGGAGTGAAACAAATTCCCAGCCCAAGATGACTTGGAAGGTCAGCAGGAAAAGTCTGTCGCACTAGGGTGGGGGAGGAGTGGAGTCAAGTCCAGATCATGAAAGGCTCAGCAAACCAGGAGCAGGCCTTTGGTGAAAGAATCACTGGCAGCAGTGGTGGCTTCCAGACCTCTCAGCTCACATATGAAAAAGACAATATAGAAGTTCAACAGGAAAGATGTGTTGCACCAGGGCAAGAGTGGAGCACAGTCCAATGCAGGCTGCACCAGCATAGCCCTGGCTGCAGCAAACCAACCTAGAGGCCTGGGGGATGATTGAATCAGTAGTAGCAGCAGCAGCAGTAGCAGCAGCTTCTTTCTGAGCTCTCAACCCACAGACCGTCAAACAACTGATCAGAAGGAGATTACAGGGGTCTTTTTGTCAGCACTGACACAGAACTCTGTTGCTTTGCTGAAACTCAAATCTAGGTTGCAGTTCTGGGTCAAAATCCCAGGGTGAGAAGGAGAACTCACATAGCAGAGCTTGTGGCAGGAGTACAGGGAAAACTGTCTTCACAGTCCCAGGGCACAGGCCATGAGAGGAGTAAACGCCTCTCCTTAGGTCATACCACCTTGGAAGAACTGAAAACTTACTCATCTCTAGAAGTGTTTCTGAAGATAGCTACGTAAAACCTGTGAAGCTTGGGACAGTGCTCACTGGCACCCTGGAAGAAGAGCCCTAGTTTAACAAAGAGGTAAAAGTCAAATAATAAGCTGGGAAGGTGAACAAACAATGGAAAAACCTCTGACTATAGAAAGTTACTATCATGACAAGTAAGATGAAAACATACACTCAGAAGAAGACAACAAAGTCAAAGCTCCTACATCCAAAGCCCCCAAGAATCAGGCCATGAAAGAACTCAAAAAAGGATTTTGAAAATCAAGTAAAAGAGGTAGAGGAAACTTTGGGAAGAGAAATGATAGTGATGCAAGGAAATCATGAAAAATGAGTCAATGGCTTGGTAAAGGAGACACAAAAAATATTGAAGAAAATAAAACCTTAAAAAATAGACTAGGCCAAATTGTAAAAGAGGTCCAAAAAGCTTAAAAAGCAGAATTGGCCAAATGGAAAAGGAGGTCCAAAAGCTCATTGAAGTAAATTGTTTCTTAAAAAAATTAGAATGGAGAAACTGGAAGCTAATTACTTCATGAGAAATCAAAAAACAATTTTAAAAAAGAATGAAAAAATAGAAGACAATGTGAAATATCTCATTGAAAAAAACAACTGACCTCAAAAATAGATCCAGGGGAGATAAATTTAAAATTATTGGACTACTTGAAAACCATGACAAAAAAAACCTTAGACATAGTCTTTAATGAGATTATAAAGGAAAGCTATCCTGTTATTCTAGAGCCAGAGGGTAAAATAGAAATTGCAAGAATCTACCATTCACCTCCTGAAAGAGATTCCCCCCAAAATGCCAAGAATATTACAGCCAAATTGAAGAGTTTCCAGGTCAAAGAGAAAATTTTGCAAACAGGAAGAAAGAAACAATTTAATTATCATGGAGCCACAGTCAAGATAACACAAGATTTAGTAGTTTCTATATTAAAGGATCTGAGGGATTAGAATTAGAATATTCTGGAGACTAAAGGAGCTAGGATTACAACAAAGAATCACCTATCCAGCAAAACTGAGTGTAATCCTTCAGGGGAGAGATAGATATTCACTGATATAGATTTTCAAGCATTCTTGATGCAAAGACCAGAGCTAAATAGAAATTTTGTCTTTCAAATGTAAGACTGAAGAGAAGCATAGAAAACTAAACCAGAAAGGGAAATCATAAGGGACTATTTCAACAATCCGGTTAGCAGCTGCTGTGGGGGTGTAAAACCAACAATAACCAGTTCACAGAATTCTGCAAGCCCAGGTTCTTTTGATCTGCTTTACTAAGGAAATCAACATTAAGGGGTTAACAATCTTACTTTAATCCAACATTCAAATATCATTCACTTAGTTCAGGGGAAAAAGCCAGCACCCTGAACTTCAGAGTAGATACAAACAAATTACAAACACCAATAGACAGACCTTGTCTGATTCAAATCTCAATGCATACTTACCAGAGTTTAACAAAGTCCCAACATTCAGATTTACAAGCTGGAGGGTTCTACAGTTACCTGGAATCTCCACGTCAGCACTCTATCAAGAGTGAGAGCCCTGTGCAAATAACTGTCTTACCTTTTAATTCACTCTTTAGCCATCATCAAACATCATCTGAGTGACCGGAACTTAAGCTCTTATTATTGGCTATGGAGTTAGCACCTCCCCCTAGGACCTTGAAGGCTATTTCACCCTACAGGGAAGTAGAAGGGGAAGGGGATAGGAGAAGGTCAGAGGGAGAGGGGGAGTGATAGAAGGAAGGATAGATTGGGGGATGGATAGTCACAGGTAAATCACTTTTGAAGAGGGAAAAGGTGGAGGAGAGAGAGAATAGAATAAAAAGGGGGATAGTATGAAGAGAAATACAGTTAGCAATAGTAACTGTCAAAAAATTTTGAAGAACGTTTCTCTGATCAAGGCCTCATTTCTCAAACATATAGAAAACTCCATTAAATTTATAAAAATAAAAGCCATTCCCCAATTGATAAATGACAAAAAGATATCATCAGTTTTCAGATGAAGTAATCAAAGCTATCTATAGCTACATGATTAAAAAATTCTCAAACTCATTATCAATTGGAGAAATGCAAATTAAAATAATTCTGAGGTACTACTTCATCTCTATTAGATTAACTAATAAGATACAAGTGGGAAATGACCAATGTTGGAGGGCATGTGAGAAAAATAAGAATTTAATGCATTGTTGGTGAAATTGTGAACTGATTCAACCATTCTGTAGAGCAATTTGGAACTATGTCCAAAGGGATATAAAACCATGCATACCCTTTGACCTAGCAATATGACTACCATGTCTGTATCCCAAAGGAGATTTTTTTAAAAATGCCACATAGCAACTCTTTTCTGGAGGTGAGGAATTAGAAGTTGTAGCAATGTCCAACAATTGGCCAGTGGTTGAACAAGTTGTGGTATCTGATTATGATGTAATACTGTTGTACTATAAGAAGTGATCAGCAGAATTATCTCAGAAAAACCTGGAAAGACTAATGCAAAGTGAAATGTCCTGAGTACAAAGTAACAGAAATATTATTAGACAAAGTAGCAGAAATATTATTAAAATGATCAGCTATAAATAACTTAGCTATTCTCAGTAATAAAATGATCCAAGACAACTCTGAAGAACTTAATGAAGAAAAATGCTGTCCATCCACAGAGAAATATCTAACAGTGTCTCATTATATATTGAAGCATACTTTTGTTTACTTTGTTTTTCTTAAGGATTTTTTCCTGTTTTCTTTCAGAACATGACTATTATGGATATGTTATGAATGACTACACATATATAACCTATATCAAATTTTTTGCTTTCTTAATGTAGGGGCTTTGGGAGAGAGGAAGGGAGAAAGTTTGAAACTCAAAGTTTCAAAAATTAATATTAAAAATTGTTTTAGGGGCAGGGCCAAGATGGCAGAGTAAAAACAGGGACTTTCCTGTGCTCTCTGCCATCCCCTCCAAATACCTGTAAAAAATGACTAAACAAATTCTCAAACTAAAAAACCCACAAAACGACAGAGTGAAACAAATCTCCAGCCCAAGACAACCTGGACGGTCAACAGGAAAGGTCTATCACACAGGACTGGGAGGGGAACACAGTCTAGCATAGGCCATGCTGGCATAGACAGTGCTAGAGGAGGCCTCAGGGGACTGAATCATGGGCCACTGTGGTGGTTTCCAGACTTCTCAACCCACAAATGCCAAGGACAACACAAAAGGTCAGTGGTAAAACTCTGTCTGACCTGGGTGAGAGAGGAGTGAGATCTGGCCCCAAATCTGGGGCAGTGGAATTGGCAGCAGGAGAAGCAATAGCAGCAGCAGCAACAGCAGCAACTGCTTCCAAAGATCCAGGTCCACAGACAGTGTGGGGGAATTGAGTGGCTGATCAGAGGGGGTTGCAGGAATCTCTTTGCTGGCACTGAGGCAGGATTATCTTGCTCTGCCCTGCTTGGATCTGAGTCACAGTCCTGGGGTGAGTAGGAGTGTTGGCATGGCTGAGCTTGTGGCTGCAGTGAAGAGGGCATCCTCCTCATGTTCTGGGGAAGAAAAGTGTGCTTATGGGCACTCACAGACCAGAGCACAGGCCAGGAAAGGAGTAAATACCTCTCCTTTAATCATACCACCTTGGAAGAACCGAAAATTTACAGGTCCCTAGAAGTATCTCTGAAAACAGCTGCACAAACACCTGAAGCTTGGGACAGTGCACTCCCCACTCTGGAAGCAGAATCCTACCTTGACAAAGAGCTCAAAAATCAAGTAATTGGCTGTGAAAAGGAGGAAACAGTGTAAAAACTCAGATTAGAGAATCTTACTTTGGTGACAAAGAGCATGAAAACATACAACCAGAAGAAGACAACAAAGTCAAAACTCCTACATCCAAAGCCTCCAAGAAAAATATGAATTGGTCACAGTCCATAGAAGAGCTCAAAAAGGATTTTAAAAATCAAATAATGGAAGTAGAGAAAAAATTGGGAAGAGAAATGAAAGTAATGCAAGAAAATCGTGAAAAACAAGTCAACATTGTGCTAAAGGAGACTCAAAAAATACTGAAGAAAATAATACCTTAAAAAATAGACTAACCCAAATGGCACAATGGCCAAAAAGCCAAAGAGAAGAAGAATGCCTTAAAAAGCAGAACTGGCCAAATGTAAAAGAATGACCAAAAGACCAATGAAGAAATTATTGCCTTAAAAATTAGAATGGAGCAAATGGAAGCTAATGACTATATGAGAAATCAAGAAATTACGGGAGAGAGAATTTAAAAGTTTTTTTGGATCACCTGAAAGCCATGATAAAAAAAGAGCCAATAAAACATTTTTCAATAAATTATCGAGGAAAACTGCCTTGATATTCTAGAACCAGCGGGTAAAATAGAAATGGAAAGAATCCACCAATTGCCTCTTGAAAAAGATCATAAAAGGAAAACTCCTAAGAATATTGTAGATGAATTCCAGAGTTCTCAGGTCAAGGAGACAATATTACAAGCAGCCAGAAAGAAACAAAGTACTGTGGAAACACAATCAAAATAACACGTGACTTATCAGCTTCCACATTAAGGGGTCAGAGGGGTTGGAATATGATATTCTGGAGAGCAAAGGAGGTAGGATTAAAACCAGGAATCACCTACCCAGAAAAACTGAGTATAGTGTTTCAGGGAAAAATGATATTCAAGGAGATAGAGGAATTGCAAACATTCTTTTTTGTTGTTTCTGTTTTTTGAGGGAGAAAGGTATGGCAATTTGGGTTAAATGACTTGCCCAAGCTCACACAGCTAGTAAGTGTGTCAAGTGTCTAAGGCTGTATTTGAACTCAGGTCCTCCTGACTCCAGGGTCGGTGTACCACCGATCACTGTGCCACCTAGATAGAGGGCTTTCAAGCATTCTTGCTGAAAATACCACAGCTGAATAGAAAGTTTGACTTTCAAATACAAGAATCAAGAGAAGCATGAAAAGGTAAATAGGAAAGAGAAATCATAAAGGACATATTAAATTTGCATTGATTACATTCCTACATGTAAAAATGACATTTTTAACTCATGAGACCTTTCTCAGTACTAGGGTAGTTGGAGGAAATACATACATACATACATACATACATACATACATACATACATACATATATGTGGATATATATATAGAAAGAAGACCAAAGGTGATTTGAATATGAAGGGATGATATCTAAAAAATAAAGTTAATGGGTGAAAGAAGAATATATTGGGACAAGATGAAAGAGAGAGAGATAAAATGGGGTAAATTATCTCATGTAAAAAAGCCAAGAAAAGGCTATTATAATGGAAGGGGGGGAGGTGAAAGAGAATGAGTGAACCTTACTCTCATTGGATTTGACTTAAGGAGGGAATAACATACACACTCAATTGGGTATCTTACACTACAAGAAAGTGGCGGGGGTGGGGGAGGAAAGAGATAAGAGGGAGTTAATGATATAAGGGAGAACAGATTGGGGAAGGGGTAGTTAGAAGCAAACATTTTTGAAAAGGGACAGGGTCAAAGGAGAAGATAGGATAAATGGGGGATGGGATAGGATGAAAGGAAATATAGTTAGTCTTTCACAACATGTCTATTATGGAAGTGTTTTGCATAACTACACATGTATAATCTATGTTGTATTGCTTACCTTCTCAATAAAGGTGGGTGTCGAGGAACGAAGGGAGAGAATTTGGAACTCAGTGTTCTAAAAACAAATGTTAAAAACTGTTTTTGCATGCAACTGGGAAATAGGATATACAGGCAAATGGGTATAGAAATATATTTTACCCTACAAGAAAGTAAGGGGGAAGAAGATAAAGGGGGTGGTGATGTTATATAAGGGAAGGCAGACTGGGAGAAGATGTAATCAGAATGCATTGCATCTTAGTGTGGATGGGAGGGGAGAGATGGGGAGAAAATTTGGAACTCAAAATCTTGTGGACATGAATGTTGAAAACTAAAAATAAATTAATTAATTTTTAAAAAAGAAATTGTTTTTACATTTAACTGGGGAAAATACTAAATAAAATTTTTAAAAAGAGATTTAACCTAACAGCCCTACCCAATAAACTCGAGTCGTTTCCTATTGTTTATCAGATAAAATACCCTTTATTTGACTTATGAAGCCTTTCACAATTATGATCCAACTGATCTTTCCAGCCTCATTATATATTACTCTCCTTCTTGTAATATTTCATCCTACCAAATTGTTCATCCCTCTCTTCCTTAGACTGGCACTTCAGCTCCCATCTCTGTTTCGTTTTGATGGCTTTATTCAATATCTCTAATTTACTTTTTTTTCCACTTTGTTCTCACTTCCTTCAAGAGGAAGCTTAAACATCATTTTTAACATGGTAACCTGTTGACTATCTTGTATCTAAGTATCTTGAATTTTTTCTATCTAATCTGCAAAAATGTATTCTCATACAGGGTATTATCTCCCCCAATAAAATATGAATTCCTTGAGCACAGAATTTTTTTTTTGCTGCATCTTTGTGTCACTAGAACCTAGCACACTCTCTGGGACATAGTAGACACTTTAAAAAGCCATATTGATAGATTATTTTTCTCATTGCTGTTGATACTCACTAGAGAGGTTGCATATTAGTGTGTTTTTTACATTGAACTGATTTCTTATATTTACCACTTACATTACATTAACACTATCAGCTGACATTTATATAACCTTTAAGGTTTGCAGAATGCTTTCTATGCATCATCTCATTTGAATCGCCCTATCGCCTTTAATCCCATCCTCTCCTGTTTTTTTTTTTTTTGACAGAATGTAACCTTACTTCTCTCATTAATCATCAATCTCTACTTATTTACTGGTTCCCTTTCTAATGCCTTCAAATATGTCTATGTCTTTCCAGCTTTAAAAAAATCCCTTTACTAGGTGTTAGCATTATCTATCATCCTATATATCTCCTCCCTTTCTCAGCCAAACTCCTAGAAAAAACTTTCTACACACCTTCCTGTCCACAACTCTGGTCAATCTGGCCACCTAATGACTAGTCAACTGAAATTCTTTCCAAAGTTATCTCTTATTACCTTATCTAGTGATATTTTTTAGTCTTAACTCTTAGTGACCTACCTACTGCATTTGACTCTGTTGATTCTCTCTCTTCTTAGATAATCTTCCCTCTTTGGATTTTTGTGACTCAACTCACTTTAGGTTGATCACCTACCTACGTGTCTGTTTCTTTTCTGTCTCCTTTGGTGACTTACCATTAACATCATGTTCCCTGAATGTTCCCCAAATTTCTATCCTATCTTTTTTCCTTTCTCTCTACACTGTCTCTTCATAGTTTTAGCAGCTTTTCTTGGATTAATTATAATCTCCACATAGATGATTCACAGACATATATCCTCTCCAGTTTTCACCTGAGCTTCAGCCAGATATAACCAATTTCCTGTTAGGCATTTTAAACTAGATGTCCCAGACACATCTCAAACTCAACACATCTTAATGTGAGCTCTTATGTTTCCCAAACCTCCCTACTCCTGTTGAGTGTTTCTTCTATACTCTGTGTTTACTAACCTCAGAATTATCCTCAGTTCTTCACTTTCCCTCATTCCACATATACAATCTGTTGCCAAATGTTGCTATTTTTACCTCTTCATTTTTCACATCTGAGCCTTTCTCTCAAATCACGCAGTAGCTAACTTAGTTCGAGCCCTTATCAACCCTCTCCTTAATTATTACAGGGGCCTGCTGATTGATCTCTAATCATTAAGTCTTTTTCCACTCCAGTCTGTCTTATACACTGCCATCAAAGTGATTTTCATTAAGAGCAAATCCGATCATGTCACTACCTTCTCAATGAATTCCAATATCTTTCTATTGCTTATAAAGTAAAATTTAACCTGCATTGTTTGGTTTTTAAAGCCCTTCACAACCTAACCCTAACCTATCTTTCCTACCTCATTACTCTCCCTCTGCTCACTCTGTGATCCAGCCATCTGGTGTTCTCTCTGTTCCTCACAGATGGGGCTTCAGCTATGAATCTTTTCCTTTGTACTGACTGTCCCCATGCCTGAAATATACTCTTTCATTACCCATAACTTCAAAGAATCTTTTTGTTCCCTTTGAGACCAAGTTCCCTACAATCTTCTAGGTTTAACATCCTGAACCCCTCAACTGCTAGTATTTTCCTCCCAAACAACTTTTACATAACAAGTATTTATTCTTTTTATATTTATTATGTATGTATTGATAGATGCACTCAGTACTGCTCTTAAAGCCAGGCCAGTTTAGGCTTCTAAACTGACCCAGACACCTTTAGAAGACCATAGCAGCAGCTTCTCAGATCCTCAGTGAGTCTCTCCTTCTTTCATCTAGAGACCCACCCAGCTCAAGAAAAGGACATCAACCCATCCCCAATTTCAGCACTGGACTGCCCTCAACCTTAGTCTGGAACCTGGTACCATCCACCCATTGGATGGTTGAGTTAGGAGGTATCTATGGTTATCCTGGTCACCTGGGCCTCTTGTCTTGGGGCCTGGAAGATAGACTGCCACCATGTTCCATGTACCCTGCTATGGAGGAGGAGATTTCCAATTGTACCTCTGAAATTTCCATAGACAAGTGGAGAGATGGGTGGGGTGGCCACTTCACTCAGTGTGAACCCTTGGTAGGCATGCCCATCTGCTGATGCCAGCCCTGGAATCTCAATATTGCAGCTTGCAGCCCTGCCCACTTTTTGAAGCAGACCTGAGAATGAGCAGGGAAAGTGAGGGAACAGTATGGCACAAATATTTATTAAGTGTCTATTATGTACCAGACACCGTATTAAGGGCTTTAGATATTCTCATTTGTTCCTGAGAAAAACAGGAGTGAATAGTACCACCTACTATCTTGCTGGGACTCACTGCTTCTTCTCATAACTTCCTGAAGCCCTCCCACCTTGTCTGTACACTAGAAAAAATAAAATGTCTTCCTGATTGGACAATAAATAGGTAAATACCTCTCCTCTACCCATTATTCTAAATATTTATCAATATATTTGAATACTTCACACTAGCTCATAAATTTTTAAAACATTTTAATAAAATTCTTAAAATAGACAGATCCCCATACCTTAGTGATGGTCTTAGTTCATTGTCTCACCATCAGAAATTAAGCATTCCTTTTTACAAGATTTTTAGTTCTAAATTTTTCTCTCTGCCTCCCTCCCCTGGTAGGAAATTTGATATAGGTTATATATGTGCTGTCATGTAAAACATATTTCCTTTTTAGTCAGAGTTGTGAAAGAAGAAACAGATCAAAAGGAAAAAAATACAGAAAAGAATAAAGTAAATGAAAAAAAGCATGCTTTGATCTGCATTCAGAGTCCATCAGTTCTTTATCTGGTTGTGAATAGCATTTTCCTTCATGAGTCCCTTATACTTGTCTTGAGTCATTGTGTTGCTTAAAAGAGCTGAGTCATTCATAGTTGATCAGCACACACTGTTTGTTTGTTCGTTTGTTTTTGTTTTTGAAGGGAGAAAGGCAGGGCAATTGGGATTAAGTGACTTGCCCAAGGTTGCACAGCTAGTAAGAGTGTCAAGTGTCTGAGGACAGATTTGAACTCAGGTCCTCCTGACTCCAGGGCCGGTGCTGTACTCACTGCACTACCTAGCTGCCCCGATCATCACACAATGTTGCTAATATGGTGTACAATTTTTTCCTGGTTCTGCTCATTTCACTTTGCATCAGTATATACAAGTCTTTCCAGGTTTTTTTTTTCTGAAATATATCTATCCATTGTTTCTTATTGCTCAAAAGTATTTCATTATATTCATATACCACAGCTTGTCCATTTATTCCCTAAATGATGGGCATACCCTCAATTTCCAATTCTTTGCCAACAGAAAAAGAGCTGCTATAAATATTCTTGAACATGTGGATCTTTTTTTCCCATTTTTATGATATTTTTGAGATAAAGACGTTTTGCCATTGTGGATCAATTTTATAGCTCTTTGGGAGTAGTTCCCAATTACTTTCCATTATGGTTGGATCAGTTCACAGCTCCACCAACAATGCATTAGTGTTCCAATTTTCCCACATCTCCAAAAATTTTCATTTTCATTTTTGTGTCATATTTGCCAATTTGATAGATGTGAGGCAGTAGCTCAGAGTTGATTAATTTGCATTTCTTTAATCAATAGTGACTTAGAGCATTTTTTCATATGACTATAGATGCTTTATTTTCTTCATCTGAAAGCTGCCTGTTCATATCCTTTTATCATTTAACAGTTGAGAAATAATTTGGATTCTTATAAATTTGACTCAATTCTCTATATATTTGAGAAATGAGGCCTTTATCATAAACACTGGGAGTAAAAATTGTTTCCCAGCTTTCTGCTTTCCTTCTAATCTTAATTGCATTGGCTTTGTGTGGGCAAAAACTTTTCAATTTAATGTAATCAAAATTATCCATTTTGCACTATATAATGTTCCCTAGCTCTTCATTGCTCATAAATTTTTCCATTCTCCATGGATCTGACAGTCAAACTACTTCTTACTCTCCTAATTTGCTTATGGAATCATCCTTTATGTTTAAATCACATACCCATTTTGACTTTATTGTGGAATACGGTGGTTGGTCTATGCCTAGTTTTTCACAGATTATTTTCCAGTTTTTGTCAAAAAGTGAGTTCTTCTCCCAGAAGCTGGAGTCTTATGTAACCTAACCTATTCCATTGATTCACCCCTCTATTTTTTAGCCAGCACAAAGTAGTTTTGATGGTTGCTTTTTTGTAATATAATTTTAGGTCTGGTATGGCTGGTCCACCTGGAAGGAACTTTTCAATGTAAGCTCTAGTTCATGACTCCAATCTCTAAGTATTACAGAGCACATACAAACACACACACACACACACACACACACACACACACACACACACACAGAGAATATTCTGACAAGATCATGGTGTTCATACTTCACAACAGATAAAGTACTCTCTGATATTTAAATCATTCTATTACATTTTATTTAATAATAAGTTAATATTTAGTTTATTTAATTTAATATATTCGAATTTTATTTTAATATTAAAGTATGGTTATATTATTAATATATTAATAAATTTTAATATAATTAAAATGATCTATTTTATACTTTTTAGTGCCCTCTATCCTTTGTTTTGTCATGAATCTGTAAATCACTTAACTTCTCTTTTAAGAATTTGGATGCTATACCACTTGGTGTACATATGTTCAGTATTGATATTACTTTATTTTTTATGGGACCTTTAGATTTTGCTTTTGCTTTGAGATCAGGATTGCAATCGTTGCTTTTTTTTTTTTTAACTTCAGCTGAAGCATAATAGATTCTGGTCCAACCCCTTACATTTACTCTGTGTGTGACTCTCTGCTTCAAGTGAGTTTCTTGTAAATTTGTATTGTATTGTAAGACTGCCTTTGAGCCTTGTATTGCTGAGGAGACCCAAGTCTATCAAAGTTAGTCATCACAGAATCAATATGTCCATGGTTGTGTACAAAGTTTTCCTGGTTCTGCTTCTTTCATTCAGCATCATATCATGTAGGTCTTCCCAAGTTATTATGAAGTACATATCTTCTCAATTTCTTATAGCACAAAAGTGTTCCATTACATTCATATACCACAATTTGTTCAGCCATTCCCCAATTGATGGGCAACCCCTTGATTTCCAGTTCTTTTCCACCACAAAAAGAGCTGCTATAAATATTTTTGTACATACAGGTCCCTTTCCTACTTGTGTGATCTCTTTGGGGTACTTCCCTATGAGTGATGTTGCTGTGTCAAAGGATATGAACATTTTTACAGCCCTTTGGGCATACTTCCAAATTGCTCTCCAAAATGGCTGGATCTATTCACAACTCCACCAACAATATATTAAAGTTCTGATTTTCCCACATCCTCTCCAGCATTTATCATTTTCCTGTTTTGTCATGTTAGCCAATCTGACAGGAGAGATGTGGTACCTAAGAGTTGTTTTGATTTGCATTTCTCTAATCAATCTGATTTGGAGCATTTTTTCATATGCCTCTAGATATCTTTAATTTCTTCATCTGAAAACTGCCTGTTCATATCCTTTGGCCATTTCTCAATTGGGGAATGGCTTTTATTCCTATAAATTTGGCTCAGTTCTCTGTATATTTTAGAGATGAGGCCTTCATCAGAGAAATTGGTTGTAAAGATTTCCTCCCAATTTTCTGCTTCCCTCCTAATCTTTGTTGCATTTGCTTTGTTTATACAAAAACTTTTCAGTTTAACATAATCAAAATTATCCATTTTGCATTTTGTAATGCTCTCTATCTCTTGGTGGGCCATGAATTCTTCCCTTTCCCATAGATCTGATAGATTAACTATTCCCTGCTCTCCCAAATTGCTTATAGTATTAGCCTTTATTCCTAAATCATGAACCATTTTGACTTTATTTTGGAATACAGTGTAAGATATTGGTCTATGCCCAGTTTCTGCCCTACCGTTTCCAATTTTCCCAGAAGTTTTTGTGGAATATTGAATTCTTAGCTGAGAAGCTGGATTCTTTGTGTTTATCAAGGAGTAGATTTTTATAGTCGTTGACTACTGAGTCTTGTGTATCTAACCTATTCCACTGATCTACCACTCTGTTTCTTAGCTAGTACCAGGTAGTTTTGATGACTGCTGCTTTATACTACAGTTTGATATCTGGTATGGTTAGGCCACCTTCCCCAGCATTTCTTTTCGTTAATGCCCTAGATATTCTAGAAGTCTTGTTCTTCCAGATGATTTTTTTTTTATTTTATCCAGCTCTGTAAAATATTTTTTGTTATTAGATTTATCAAGTTCAGAAAGGGGGAGGTTGAGGTCTCCCAATATTATAGTTTTGCTGTCTATTTCTTCCTGTAACTCCCTTAACCTCTCCTCTAAGAATTTGTATGCCTTACCACTTGGTGCATATATGTTAAGCAATGATATTGCTTCATTGTTTATGGTGCCTTTTAGGAGGATGTAGTGTCCTTCCTTATCTCTTTTAATTAAATCTATCTTTACTTTTGCTTTGTCTGAGATTAGGATTGCTACACCTGCTTTTTTTACTTTAGCTGAGGCACAATATATTTTACTCCAACCTTTTACCTTTACCCTATGTGTATCCCCCTGTTTCAAATGCGTTTCTTGTAAACAGCATATTGTAGGATAATGGTTTTATGGAAAAGTAAAGAATTCATGACGCAACAAGAGATAGAGAGCATTACAAAATGCAAAATAGATAATTTTGATTATGTTAAATTGAAAGGTTTTTGTACAAAAAAAGCCAATGCAACAAGAATTAGGAGAGAAGCAGAAAATTGGGAGAAAATCTTTGCAACTAGTTTCTCTGATAAAGGCCTCATTTCTAAAATATACAGGGAACTGAGCCAAATATATAGGAATACAAGCCATTCCCCAATTGAGAAATGGTCAAAGGATATGAACAGGCAGTTTTCAGAGGAAGAAATTAAAGCTATCTACAGGCATATGAAAAAATGCTCTGGATCACTACTGATTAGAGAAATGCAAATCAAAACAACTCTTAGATACCACATCTCTCCTGTCAGATTGGCTAAAATAACAAAACAAGAGGATAACAAATGCTGTAGAGGATGTGGGAAAATTGGAACATTGCTACATTGCTGGTGGAGTTGTGAGCTGATCCAGCCATTTTGGAGAGCAATTTGGAACTATGCCCAAAGGGCTATAGATATGTTCATACCCTTTGACCCAGCAATACCACTTCTAGGTTTGTATCCCAAAGAAATCACACAAGCGGGAAAAGGACCCATATGTACAAGGATATTTATAGCAGCTCTTTTTGTGATAGCCAAGAAATGGAAATCAAAGGGATGCCCATCAATTGGGGAATGGCTGAACAAGCTGTGGTATATGAAAGTAATGGAATACTATTGCGCCATAAGAAATGGGGATGATACGGACTTCGTAACAATCTGGAAAAACCTACACAACATAATGCTGAGTGAGCGGAGCAGAGCCAGAAGAACGTTGTGCACAACCACAGATATATGGATTCTGTGAGGACCAACCCTGACATACTGCGCTCTTCTCAGCAACCTAAGGGGCAAGGACAACTCCAGGGGACTCACGATGGAGAATGCTATCTTCATCCAGAGAAAGAACTGTGAAGTTTGAATGCAGATTGAGGCACACTTCATGCTCGCCTTTTTTCTTCTCTTTTGTTTTTGTTTTTGGTTTTTTTTTTTGGTTCTGTCTCTTCTTTCTCATGATTCACCCCATTGGTCATAATTCTTTTCCACAACTTGACTAGTGTATAAATTAATTCAATGCGAAGTTATACATGGTAGTTATATGAGATTCCATGCCATCTTGGGGAGAGAGGGGGGAGGGAGGGGAGAAAATCTGGAACTCAAAATTATGTAGAACCGTGTGTTGTAAACTAAACATTAAAAAAAACTAATTAAAAAAAATAAAAAAAATATTTTTGTTAGTTTAATTGGTATAGCAATGAATAAGTAAATTAATTTAGGTAAAATTGTCATTTTTATTATGTTAGCTTAGTCTAACCATCAGCAACTGATGTTATTCCATTTATTTAGATTTTACTTTATTTGTGTGAGTAGTGTTTCATAATTGTATTCATATAGGCCCTGAGTTTGTCTTGTGAGATAGACTCCCAAACATTTTATAGTGTCTAAAGTAACTTTAAATGGAATTTCTCTTTCTATCTCTTGCTGTTGGGCTTTGTTAGTAATATATAGGAATGCTGAGGACTTATGTGGGTTTATTTTATATCCTGCAACTTTGCTAAAGTTGTTTATATTTTCATGTAGCTTTTTATTTGGATTCTCTAAGTAAATCATCATATCATCTGCGAAAAGTGATAATTTAGTTCTTCTTTGCCTATTCTAATTCCTTCAATTTCTTTTTCTTCTCTTAATGCTAAAGCTAACATTTCTAGTACCAAAATGAATAGTATGGGTGATAATGGACATCCTTGTTTCACCCCTGATCTTTTTGAGAATGCATCTAGCTTATCCCCATTATATATAATGCTTGGTGATGGTTTTGGGTAGATGCTATTTATACTTTTAAGGAAGACTCCATTTATTCCTATGCTTTTGAGTGTTTTTAATAGGAATGGGTGTTGTATCTGTCAAAAGTTTTTCTGCATGTATTGAGATAATCATATGGTTTCTCCTAGTTTTGTTATTGATATAATCAATTATGCTGATAGCTTTTTTTTTTCTAATATAGAACCAGCCTTGCATTTCTGGAATAAATCCTACCCAGTTGTATTGTGTTATTCTCATAAGTTGCTGCAATCTTTTTGCTAATATTTTATTTAAAATTTTTGCATCAACATTCATCAAGGAAATTGGTCTATAATCTTCTTTCTCTGTTTTGACTCTTCCTGGTTTAGATATTAGTACCATATTTCAGGTAATACCATTATTCTGAGATTATCTCTCATGGATCTGTTTTCCATGTCAGTTATTTTTCTCAATGAGGCATTTTAACTTTTCTTCTTTTTTTCATTATTTTTATTTGTTTTATTGATTATTGATGTCTCTAAGAGTCATTAGCTTCCACTTGCCCAATTCTAACTTTTAAAGAGTTGTTTTCCCCAGTTAGCTTTTGTACTTCCTTTTCCATTTGGCCAATTGTACTTTTTAGGGAGATATTTTCTTTAGTGAATTTTTGCATCTCTATTTCCATTTGGTCAATTCTACTTTTTAAGTGGTTGTTTTCTTTTTCTAATCTGTTGACTTTATTTTCATTATTCTCTTGCATCATTCTCACTTCTTTTCCCAATTTTACTTCTACCTCTCTTGTATGACTTTTAAGCTCTTTTGTGAGCTCTTCCGTGAGTTCTTTCTGGGTTTGAGACTTCTTCCTATTTTTCTTTGGGGTTTTGCCCATTGATGTTTTGACATTGTAGTCCTCTTCTGCATTTGTGTCTTGGTTTTCCCTGTCACCATAATAATTTTCTGTGGTTAGTTATGTTTTGTTGGGTTTTTTTGTTCATTTTTGGAGCCTTTTTCCTTAATTTTAAATTTAAACTCTGTTCCCATGGTGGAAGGGGCACTGTCTCAGGCTATTTACTTGGTGCTTCACTGATGTTGCCCTGAGGTCCACAGAAGACCCTTGTATCTGCTGCTTTTCTGAGGGAGTGGAGTGGGAGTTGGCTGCTGCTGCTAGAGGTTGTAGGGTTCTGGCAGCTTAACTTCTGCTGAGTTGGAGATCTAGTGGTGGTATCTGGCAAGCACTGAGGCCAGTGGGGTGTTTCTGCATTTCCCTGAAGCTATAATGAATTATGTGGTGGTCTGTGCACTGGCCTGTTTGCTTAGGCACCTTCTAGGGCTGGCATCTACCTGTTTGCCCAGGGCTTTGCTGAAAAACATAGTAGTTCTCAGTTCTGGAGTTGGTTGGTTCCCCTGGCTATGCTAAGGCATGTTGAGTGCTGTTGTTTGTGTTTGCCTGCCTCATCACACTGGGGCTCAGGATTTCCCACTGGTTTGTAGAGGTGAGGCTTGCTGCTGGCTTGCGGGGATACTTCCTGTTGTGGACTGTGTTCCCCTTTACCTGAGACAGACCTTTCTTGCCAATCTCACAAGTTATTTGGGCTAAAATATGGTTTTGTCCCATCATTTTGATGGTTCTGCTGTTTCAGGATTTCTTTTGGGGAGCTATTTTGTGGTTGTTTGGAGGTGAATGTAGGAGTGTTTAATCAATTTGCTGCTTACTCCACCATCTTGGCTCTCCCTGAATGCATGTTTTATATTTAATAAGAATGTGATCATCTTAAGGATGGAGAATGTTTTATTTTCAGTTCTGTATCTCAAGTATCTAACAAAGGGCTTGGCATGTAAAAATGCTGTTTACATGGTTCAGTCATTTATCAACATGCTGAAAAACCATTAGAATAAAAGTCAGGTGAACTATGTTCTAGTACTGACTCTACTAAAAAAGTATACGTCCTTGACCAAGTCATTTATTTATGTTCCTCTGTTTCCTCAATTGCGAAAGAGCAGTTTTAAATAAATTATTTTAAGGAAGTGTAACTTCTTAGATTATATAATTCTTTATGCTCAATTTTAAAATTGTTTTTGAAAAGAAAAAAGGTGAGCAATTAAATGAATTTAATTATTTGGCCAGTCTTTTCTCCCATTGTGTAAGAGTGAGATTTAAAAGTACATAATCTAAATAATATCATTGTTACTGGCAACTGACTCTGATTGCAAAGTTAATCTTAAATAAGTTTCATTAGTTTAAAATGTTACCACTACTACTTAAAGGATAAATTTAAAAAATTATTTGTTGTAGTTGACTATAAGGGAACAATGATTTTCCTGGATTAAAAGCTTTCTGATCCCCACCAAATCACCACTTATAGTTATTAACATTTATTCAGGTTACCACCACTGAGATAAAATAAAGTACATCATAGGGTTAAGTGCATGGAATCAATATGAAGGTGGGGAAAGGTAAGATGAAAGTTTCAAGAGAAACAAGAGTTCATTAGGTTATGAAGATTTAGAGACTTCTTAGATCAGAGGTAGTCTAATCAAATAAGCTGAGTTCCTATATGGGAAGAAGGGAGAGGGAAAGGGGACAAACAATTTTTATTTTATGTCTTATCATAATAAGCCCTCCCATTTTCAAAAAAGAGAAAGAAAACATCTTAAATGTCTTAACCCTTTATTTTAATGGATGTAGTATGTATGTATCTATGCATATAAATATACATATATTTTTGTATATATTACAGTTACATATTATCCAAATATATTGTTACTATCATGGGAAAATGCTGCACTGTCTGTTTCCTAGAACTCTATGCATTGTACATAGTAACAATAACAATAGCTGGCATTTATATGATAGCCTAAGTTTTTCAAAGAACATTTAATATATTATCTTATTTTGATCCTAATACTCCTAAAGTATAATCTTCAAACGAACATAATGAGACACAACAGCATAAAGAGGTACAGCAGTAAGAGAGAGCAGGGATAGTCTGTGTTGGAAAGGTTGGAACTAAATTAAAAGTCCATCATCGGGGGGCAGAGCCAAGATGGCGGCTGGTAAGCAGGGACTAGAGTGAGCTCCGTTACCGAGTCCCTCCAAAAACCTATAAAAAATGGCTCTGAACCAATTCTAGAATGGCAGAACCCACAGAACAGCAGAGGGAAGCAGGGCTCCAGCCCAGGACAGCCTGGAGGGTCTCTGGGTGAGGTCTATTCCACACGGAGCTGGGAGCTGGGAGCTGGGAGCTGCGAATGGAGTGGAGCAGAGCGCAGCCTGAGCGGTGTGGAACAACCAAACTTGGAGTTGGGCGGATGGGGTCCCTAGCGCCCTGAATATGTGAGCTGCGGCAGTTACCAGACACCTTGACCCACAAACACCAAAGACTGTGGGGAAGGTTAGTGGGAAAAGCTGCGGGAGTGGAAGGAGTTGGCGGTTCGGCTTCCAGCCCTGGGGGCAGCGGAGGTGGGGCAGCTACAGTTGCTACTGCTTCTGGCCCCAGGCCCACCTGGTGGGAGGAATTAAGTGGTGGATCAGAGCAGGAGTGCACAGCCTGTTGAAGAGCTAAGCCCAGCCTGGGCTGGGGGTTCTTGAGGAAGGAGTAGTGCTGGTGTGACAGAGCTGGCACCTCCCCCCCAAACGTGGAACATAGAAGTCGTTAGTCTACAAGCAGTCATACCCTACTGAAAAACTCAAGGGTCAAGTTAGTTGGTTGGGATTATGGCCAGACAGCGAAAGCACACCCAGATTCAGTCTCAGACTTTGGATTCTTTCTTTGGTGACAAAGAAGATCAAAACATACAGCCTAAAGAAGACAACAAAGTCATAGAGCCTACAACAAAAGCCTCCAAGAAAAACATGAACTGGTCCCAGGCCATGGAAGAACTCAAAAAGGATTTGGAAAAGCAAGTTAGAGAAGTAGAGGAAAAACTGGGAAGAGAAATGAGAAGGATGCAAGAAACCCATGAAAAACAAGTCAATGACTTGCTAAAGGAGACCCAAAAAAATACTGAAAAATACACTGAAGAAAACAATACCTTAAAAATAGAATAACTCAAATGGCAAAAGAGCTCCGAAAAGCCAATGAGGAGAAGAATGCCTTGAAAGGCAGAATTAGCCAAATGGAAAAGGAGGTCCAAAAGACCACTGAAGAAAATACTACTTTAAAAATTAGATTGGAGCAAGTGGAAGCTAGTGACTTTATGAGAAATCAGGATATTATAAAACAGAACCAAAGGAATGAAAAAATGGAAGACAATGTGAAATATCTCCTTGGAAAAACCACTGACCTGGAAAATAGATCCAGGAGAGATAATTTAAAAATTATTGGACTACCTGAAAGCCATGATCAAAAAGAGAGTGTAGATACCATCTTTCAAGAAATTATCAAGGAAAACTGCCCTGATATTCTAGAGCCACAGGGCAAAATAGAAATTGAAAGAATCCATCGATCACCTCCTCAAATAGATCCCAAAAAAAAAACTCCTAGGAATATTGTCGCCAAATTCCAGAGCTCCCAAATCAAGGAGAAAATACTGCAAGCAGCCAGAAAGAAACAATTTGAGTATTGTGGAAACCCAATCAGAATAACCCAAGATCTGGCAGCTTCTACATTAAGAGATCGAAGGGCTTGGAATGCGATATTCCGGAGGTCAATGGAGCTAGGATTAAAACCTAGAATCACCTACCCAGCAAAACTGAGTATCATGTTCCAAGGCAAAATATGGATTTTCAATAAAATAGAGGGCTTTCAAGGTTTCTCAGTGAAAAGACCAGAACTGAATAGAAAATTTGACTTTCAAAAACATGAATCAAGACAAGCATGAAAAGGTAATCAAGAAACAGAAATTGCAAGGGACTTACTAAAGTTGAACTGTTTTGTTTACATGGAAAGATGATGTGTATGATTCATGAGACCTCAGTATTAGGGTAGCTGAAGGGAATATGCATATATATATATATATATATATATATATATGTTTATGTATATATAGAAGTGAATGTGTATGTATGTATATATCTATGTGTATATGTATGTATGTGTATGTATGTATATATATGTGTGTATATATATATATGTGTGTGTATATATATGTGTGTGTGTGTACATATATATATATATATACATATATATATATGTAAAAGAGAGAGAGCAGACACAGCGTGAGTTGAAAATGAAGGGAAGATATCTAAAAGAAATAAAATGAAATTAATGGATGAGAGAGCAACATACTGAGAGAGGGAGATAGGGAGAGATAGAATGGGGTGGATTATCTCACATAAAGATGGCAAGAAGAAGCAGTTCTGTGGGAGGAGGGGAGAGGGCAGGTGAGGGGGGAATGAGTGAACCTTGCTCTTATCAGATTTGGCCTGAGGAGGGAATACCATACATACTCAGTTGGGTATCTTACCCCACAGGAAAGAAGAGGGAGGAAGATAAAAAAAAATAAAAGGGGGTGGATGAGGGAGGGGAGGGCAGATGGGGGTGGAGGTAATCAAAAGAAACACTTTGGAAAGGGGACAGGGTCAAGGGAGAAAATTCAATAAAGCGGGATGGGATGGGAAGGAGCAAAATGTAGTTAGTCTTTCACAACATGAGTATTGTGGAAGGGTTATACATAATGATACACGTGTGGCCTAGGTTGAATTGCTTGACTTCTTAGGGAGGGTGGGTGGGAAGGGAAGAGGGAAGAGAATTTGGAACTCAAAGTTTTAAAAACAGATGTTCAAAAACAACAAAAAAAAGTTTTTGCATGCAACTAAAAAATAAGATACACAGGCAATGGGGCGTAGAAATTTATCTTGCCTTACAAGAAAGGAAGGGAAAAGTGGATGAGAGGGGAGGGGAGTGTTAGAGGGGAGGGCTGACTGGGGAACAGGGCAACCAGAATATATGCCATCTTGGAGTGGGGGGAGGGTAGAAATGGGGAGAAAATTTGTAATTCAAACTGTTGTGAAAATCAATGATGAAAACCAAATATGTTAAATAAATAAATACATTTAAAAAAGGAAAAAAAATTCCAGCATCAAGAAACGTACTAGAATGCCAAATTACAATGTTATAAACTAGTTAGAAGACTTGATAGAGGAAAGGAGATACAGAAGTTTCCCACAGACACTACTAGAAATGAGTAAATATGAGTGCTAATGGGGGCCAGGCTTATGACCCCACATTCTCTGTGATGCTGCCTCTTCTTAGCCTCATAATATATATATAGGTTCACAAAATAATATTTGGCCCATATTAAAATAAAAATAATCATTTGGGCACACTAGGATTAATATTTAATTCTAAAATTACAAATCAGATGGTTTACTCTTTTTTAATGGCAGTATAAAAGGATGGGTCATGGGTGGGAGTAAGCTTTTTCTCCTTTTCTCCAAGTGACTTTTATTATTCTCATGAAACTACAGACCAATAATTTTTATTTGTTTTCTATTATGTTTCCTTTTTACTTATCTATGTACAAATTGTTTTCTACAGTAGGATATAAACTCTTAAAGTGCAAGAACTGTTTTTTTTTAACTTGGTCAGTAAGTTGACCAAGTTAAACACTTACTGTGTTGCAGTTACTATATCAAGGGCTGGAATACAAGTAAAGGCAAAAATATGGTCCTTTATCTCAAGGAGATCAAATTCAAATGGAGGAGACAAAACACAAAAACTATGTATACACAAAATATATAGAGTGTGAATAGGAAGTAGTTTTTTTTAACAGCAATAGAATGGTTGGAAGAGGTGTTGGGGAAGACCTAGAAAGCTCTCCTTTAGAAAGTACCATTTGAGGTATTTCTTGAAGGAAGCTAGGAAAAGAAGATGAGGAAGGAGAGCTTTACAGGCATGAAAGACATCCACTATGAAAAGACATGGAAAATGTGTCAAGAGCAGCAAATAGGCCAGTATAGAACATCATAAGAGTTAATGCAAGGGAAATGAAGTGTAATTAAGCTGGATAGGCAGAAAAGGGCAAATATGTGAAGTGCTTTAAATAATGCCATTTATTGTTTCAGTTATTTTTCAGTTGTGTCTGACTGTGGTCTTTTTTTGGCATAGATTCTGGAATGGTTTGCCAGTTCCTTCTCCAGGTCATTTTACAGATGAGCAATTGAGTCAAATTGAGTTGCGATTTGCCCAGGGTCACACAGCTAGTATGTGTTCAAGGCCAGATTTCAACCCAGGAAGATGAGTCTTCCTCAGTCCCAGCATTCTATTCACTGTGCCGCCTAGTTGCTCTTAAATACCATAGCAGGTAAAAATGTACTTGGCCCATGATTAGTACTTCTTTCTTGATTAAAGAGGTATTTAGTAATGAAAGTTTCAGCAGATTAGAAAACCCCAACAAAATGGTAGCACAGACAATGTGAGTATTAACTATAATTATCGTATATTTTTATATTACTTATTTTTCTAGTATATCTTGTGTGATTGTTAAGCTCTATGTTAGGCATGGTAAAGGGTATAAAATAATTGGAGAAAGATTTAATGGCTAAGCTGGACTTCTAATTATCTATAGGATTTAAATAAGTAGAGGGGAAATGGTAAGGTATTCCATCAAAAGAAGCATTTGTTAAGAAAAGAAGGAAGGAAGAAATGGGAGAAAAAGCATATAAACATCAATTCTATATGTGTATGTCCTGAAGAATCCATCCCATTTTCTCCACTAAAATAACCGTCACACTAGTTGAGAGCTTCATTTTTTCCTACCCTATTTCATTTGGCTCTTTCCTGATTAGATTCCTGGCTCCTAATTTCATTCTTCAATCTCTCCTCTATACATCTGCTGAAATAGTCTTTTTCAAGCATAAGTCTGACCATGGTACTCCCCTGCTCAAGAATGTACAGTGATTCCCTCTTGTCTCCAGGAAAAATCCCGTGATTTGAAGGATAACTTTCCAAACTTATTTCATAATATTCCCCTCCAATCACTTTATATTTCAACCAAACCATATTGTTTCTTGTACTCAACATTCATTCTCCCATCTCTTTGCCTTTATAGAAGCAATCTCTCACATCTGCAATAGAATCCCTTTTCAGCTTGTCTTAAAAGACCTAACTTTTAAAGTATCGTCTCATATGCCACCTCTAATAGGAAACATTTCCTAATTACCCTATCTGTGTTTGCTCTCTCCTTTTAGATATTATAATGCTCAACAGAGTACGTGCTCCTTGTGGATAGTGACAATTTTTGTTATTATTTTTGTTTCAACATGTCCTAGTACCAGTCCTTATGCATAATAAATGTTAAATATATGCTTTTTGGATTGGAAATATAATCTCCATTTAACCCTAAAAATTTTTTCATAGGTAAAACAGTCCTGAATCATTAAGATTTTGCTATATTACCTAAGATCTGTTATGTTCTTATTCTCTCGGAATTTTTTTCTTTTGCTATTAATTGCTTTCTTCTAAGTACAACTATTATTTTCAATTGTGAAGACATTAGTAGCTTGCTGAAGATCCTTTACTGAGTCAGTAGAGAGAGTCCCTTTGGGTTATTTGATTTCTTTTCCTGTTAAATTTATTCCATTGTATGATGCTGCTTCTTTAAAAATGGATTGTAAAGAATTCATGGATAAGCAGAGCCAAACTTACTCTAGGGTCTACTAGATGTATACAAGTCCTTACAAATTTGAAAGTCCAGTGAAACTTTTAATTCAACTACAGGCTAGAACAGAGCTATCTCATTCTCAATATAGTCTCTTTTCAGAGACTGTGTCAATTCAAGTCAACAAAAATTATGTACTTGGTTCCACACAGAATGTTAATTGATGAGTCAGAAACAGCAAAGATGATAATAGAGTTAATGAGGGAGGACACTGGTCAGCTCTAGCTTGTGTCTTGTTTTTGCTAAGTTGATGATCTTTGAAACATAGAGAACATGAAATTATATGGCAGGGATTGCTCCAGTTTCCTAAATTGCTTCAGGAAATTCTTACAAGCTCCAATTCAGTCTTGACATCTTGAGGAAAGCCTCTCTTCTAAGAACAGTTAAGAAATTTCCCCAAGAGCTCTCAACTTTAGTGAACAAGCATTTTTTAAGGGCTTACTATGTGCCAGTCACTGTGTTATGTGCTGGAAATACTAAGAACAGCAAAAACACAATCCCTGTCCTCAGGGATTTCATATTCTAATAGAGGAGATGAAAAATGAAAAACTATTCATACAAGATATGCATATACATATATATGTATGCATCTATATATGTATATATGTGTATAGAAATACAAGGGAAATAAAAAGCAATCTAAAAGAGAATGAGGAAGGGAGGGCATAGAGTGCAGGGTGGAAACACCTCTTGCAAAAGATAAATTTGAGATTTAACCTCAAAAGGATCCTTTAATAATACTTGTATTGAAAGGAGTTTCCTGGATTTGGCTTCAGTTCATAAGCCAATTCCATACAGGTCTTAAATTGGAGACAAAAGAGTAATAAGCCTCACCATGTTACAAAAGCAAACGCCAATGTCTGCAATAGGCAACCCAATGAAGTTTGCACCTATGTATTTGCCAAACCACCTAAGCAACCATAAACAACAATTACCAAAATATATCTGAAGTTTTTAGAAAGTAACATAAATTAACAAGGGATTAACTGAAACATATTTATAGTTCAACATATTGAAATAGAAAATCTGTTATTTATGGAAAAGCTGCTACTCATAGACATATATAATTCAAAGGTGCCTGAAATTTATTTCCCATTGAACATCAAGAGGAAGTTTATTCCCAATAGTTTGGCTTTCTTGGTCACTAATCTCTCCTTTAAATAGGTTGTGATCTATGCATAAACACTTAAGTAAATTATAAGAGTTCACATTTAAAGAGATACTACATTGAAGCCATTTGTAAGTGAAGGATCTTTTTGTGATGTAGATAATGATTACCAAATTAACATTTTGGTTAACATATGGAAAGATAGCATCAAAAATAGGGTATTACTTGAGAAAAATTTGTAAATTGAGGAAATATTCCAAAGTTAAATAACTTGTAAATTGGAATAAATATGTCAAATGTGCTATAGATAAAATTTTACAGGATTTGTGATATAAAAGACAAAAAACAAGTATTATGTGATAGACCACATGTAGCTTATGCCTTTAGAAAAAAGACGTTCACTTTTCTTACTGACCCAAGCCAAACCTTTTATGTGTAATGATCATCCACTTCTGTTTGTGATTACCAAAGGTTCTTGTCACAGCTGACGATGTCAGGGTGAAAAGGAAATGACAGTAGTAGACAGACTATTACATGTGTACCAGGAGTACACAGGGACTGGCATTGACTTGTTCAGTGATACTTAGGAGCTGAGCGACAGAAAGCAAAATGTTCTATGACAGTTGAGAAAGAACAGTAAGATTTGGCAGTTATTAGATGATACAAGTGTTGGCTTTGCTGGAATTAGAGAAACTACTCTATTCACATTCCATATTTCTCTCTTCCATCTAGAGAAGATATAATGTAACTGCAAGTGGTCAAGAATACTATTATTATTAAAATATCATGATTATTATTAATATCTCATCTCTTTTTATTGAATTCAGATAGAAAAACTTTGATGACAAGAGCTTATGCTGCTAGTAGTCTTTCATATTTAATGTTCTATGGACTACTGAGCATGTGAGTAAAATGACTGTTTTTGTAATTGAATTACAAAAAAATATTGCCTGAAGCCTGCTTTCCCAATTGGTTGTTCCCTGGTAAAGATTCCCAGATTGCCATTTTTTCAGGAATCATGGCCATGTTCACTTCATTCTTAGCTCAATTCACTGCCTGGCTTGTTCCACTACCACAGAGACCTTGTCATATGTCAGGTACCCTTTCCTCAACCCCAAACCACACTTTCCAACTTCTCTTTGTGTTTTGTCTTGCATTATTGAAATATAAAGCCCTGTTCTCTCCCTCCCTCCCTCCTTCTCTTGCTCCCTGTGTATGCTCATGTGCATGTGAGTGTGCATCTGTCTGCCTGTCTGTCTCATAAGAGTATTGGGATATAAGTTAGCATCTACCTTCTGAGATTACTTTCCATTTACAATGCATACATATATGCACACATATATGTACATGTATGTAACACAGGAGCTCTTACACAGGAATATTTGTTTCAAAAGGTATAATCACAAATATTAAAAACTGTAACACTGGCTACTCCTCCCACCACCTAAAAGCAAATTAGATGAGATTTCTCTCTTCCCCCAGGGTTCCTTGGGTACTTGTGAGGAGATTTGGGGAACCTAGGCTCTCTGTTCCCATTATGTCTCTAGCCTCCACTGGTGATGTTTCCCCCAAATGTGAGGGTGTAGCCTCCTCCGAACCTCAGTTCCATTAGCTGCTACACATCAGCTTTTACACAGAATTTCTTAGTTCAGAAGGTATAATCACAAATATACCAACTTAATATTCCCAGCATGTGGGATATGTGCTCCTCTTCCCTCTCTCAACCACCTCAGTCTCTGGGGTGTGGAAGGGGATTCAGTTCATTTCTTAACCAAGTTCCCACAGAGCATAGTCTCAGTTCCAATTCCAAAATCTCCCTCAGGCTCAAGTCTCAGGCATCTTGACTTCTCAGAGCTTCCTTGCTAGACTAGATCGATGAACTATCCCACCTCCAAACCTGGCTCTAAGATTGACAAAGCTCCAACTCTGATCCTTTGAGAATATTTCCAACTTTTGGAATTGAGGGCAAATAAAAGAGAACAGAAACAAACATCCCCAGGTCCATTTATTGGAGCTGGGATAAAAGAGGGAGAGCAGGGGAAGGAAGCCCTTTCATTTTCACTATTTCAATTTATGATATCCAACCTAGGCACAACAGATGAGAGCTAAGTCAAACAGATACACTCTAGGCCCAACAAATAGACATTGTCAAAAAGTACAGCAGAAAGAGTGTGGTGGAAAAGAGCACACCCAAAAAGGATTGGATGACAAAGTGGGCATAATCACAATGCCCCTCAAGGACATCTCCATGTTTGAACTGCATACCCAGAGAAGCCTAAATTACATATATGTTACATATACATAGTTTTTACATGTTGTTTCCCTCATTAGATTGTGAGCTTCTTGAGGGCAGCAACTGTGATTTTGCCTCAGTGCTTAGTTAAGCACCTGGACTGTAAGAAGTAATCAAAAAATGTTTATCAACTGATTTAAAGAGTCATTACTATCATTATCATAATTTGAGTAGAGATATATTTGGTAGAGAGTTCCCTCAAAACAAGAAAAATCTAGGTTCAAATTTTGACTCTACTACATATTAGCTGTTTGATCCTGGGACAGTCATTTAACCTCAAAGTGCTCTAGATCAGAGGTTCTCAAAATGTAGTCTGGGGACCCCGGGGGTCTGCAAGACACTTTTGAGAGGTCTGTGAAGTAAAACTATTTTCATAATAATTCTAAAATGTTTTAATTTCAAAAATTAAAAGATATAACCCACTTAACAAAAAGTTCTTTGGGGCAGAGTGCCTTCACTAATTTTGAAAAGAATAAAGGGATCTTGAGGCCTAACAGTTTGAAAAACATAGTTCCAGGCAAATATCTAGGACAATACATTGCAGAAAAAGAAAAGAAAAAAGACCTGCAATGGAATGTTGAGGTTCCATATCTGGAAAATTTGGTGTACTCCTGAATTCACAGGTTTAATCATCATCATCATCATCATCATCATCATCATCATCATCATCATCATCATCATTATCACAGTGGAATCCAGTCCAACACTCATTGCACAAATCATTTTCCTCATCTTGTTCAAAGCAACTTAGATAGAAACAGAAGTGAAGAATAATAAAACTATTTTGAAACATATAAAAACACAATCATTCATAGAAGATTTTTTATTAGTATTTATTATTGTTCATTATCATCTTATTATAACTCCCACTATTATCATTATCTCATTTTCATCTTGTTAATAGGGTTCAGATAGAAATAGTACTGCAAAAAGTTGTAATGAATGAATAGAAAAAATAAATGTGAATGAAAAAGCATTTGTTGTAGTATTTACCATATGCCAAATTATTGGTGAGAAAAATGCAGAAATCAAAAGTCCCTGCTTTCAAAGAGTTTACATTGCAGTAAGGACAGACAGCACATACAGAGAGGCACTAGCTTAGGAGAGAGATTTTGGTTTAGAAAGTTACAGGGATAGTGAATAGAAACAAAGGGGAAAAGGTTGATGGAACCTTCATGAAAGCAACAACAGAATTGACTTTGATTGTAGTTGTAGCACTAGAAAAGTGGGAGTGGGTCAAGGAAATGAAGCATAACTTGGCTATAATTGTTCTATGTGTAGTGAATGAGTGAGGCAACTAACTACCCATGGGGCCCCACGGCAGGAAGTCCAAAGATGAAAGGGGTTCTAGGCCTTAGAACTTGATATCTAATAAGGAGATTTCTGGGCTATAAAGGTTATGATCTAAATGTAGTAGGAGACAGAAGCAACCACCATTATTGTTCTATAATTGTTTTATACTTGATGTTATACAGACTATTGCACATGAGAATAAAATAACAGCATTTTGTAGTTGAGTATAAGTACTAGGATATAAACTTATCCACTGCAGAGTCACTGCAAGCATCATTATTATTACTATTATCTCATTCTTACATTTTTTCAGTGGGATTCAGATAGAATAAATATTGTATTTGGATAAAAATATCAGAATGTAGTCTCATCATCTGTCAGCTCACCAAAAATATTTTCAATAAAACTCCAGTGGCAGACAGGACAACAGGAATTATATATATCCCATATCTTTCCCACCTTATGTTGAGCTATTCTGCTACATTCCATTATTTTGAAAATTTTTCCTTCTGTGTAGTTCAGAGAGTATGACATGTATGTATGGTGACAGCTTTGAAGAGCATTGTTTCATTAGTTTTTTTTTTTTTAATATCAATACTATACCTGCCCAATTGTGGGCAACAGCTTGCTCTATGATAATGGTCTGGATTCAGTACAATTTATTGGTTGATTTCTCCATGATATTTTGAGGACTGTATTTGAAATTATGGGGATTTATCATCTGTCAAGGAAGATAGCAAGCATCTGATAAATAATCTAGCAACCAGGTCATGTCTTACTAGTTATTGAGTAGATGCTAAATTTTTACTCTTTAGTGATATTTTTATTGTAGAATTTTCTTTGCATAATCTACACTGCTGACTATTTACAGTATTCTTAAAGATAACACTTCTGTAATTTCTGGTGGCAGTAACCTGGTCCTGAATTTTTGTTATTTCACAAACAAATCCACAAGATTTGGTCATTTGTTAGATACTTTACTGATGACACATTGTTGACTGAGTTCATTCAGATGTCAACCAAGGAAGGTCATTTGATTGTTCATAGATTGTAGCTATTTTATAGACACCATATGGAAGTAATCCACTTTTTATAACATTAGATGTATTCAATTTTGCTTACCAAATTATCAGCTTTCATTATTATTTAGTAAAGTGATGTCTGCTCATTCAAAAAGTATTTTGGTAGGTTTTTGACCTGTTTGTCATGTTCTGACAAAATCTGTCAATCTTCTGCCACTATTTTGGCAAGTGTTAATCTCTGAGTGCTAAGTCCTATGTTTTGTTAATATTATATGGATTTTTGCAGATATTTCCATAACTGTTGTGATCCATTTTATAGTTTTAAACATGTACATTAAGAAAAGTATTGTGGGGCTATTCACTTGAAAAGTGTTCTTCCCTTCCACATCTTAGATTTCAGGATGCCGGTACTATACTTAGCGTAGTCTTCCCCTGTCTTCTCCTTGATAGAGACTTGATGTCTCTTTTGGAAGAGACCAAAGTATTTGGAGTTATTGCCTGTGTCTGTTGGTCATATGTGACCTCTAGATTTACGTTTTAAGTATCAAGTCAATATTTTTCTGTGGTATATGGCAGTAATTTTATACTTATCGAGGCCAAATGACATTTTTATCTAATCAAAGAAAAAAATACAAGCTATAAAGGAGCTGCTTGATTAAAGCAGTAGGTTGACTACCTGATAATTCAAATATCATCCTTCATATATCATAGTAATTGTACATATATGTGTATATATTAAATATATGACTGTTATGAAAGGGTTTTGCATGAGTACACATGTATAATATGTATCAAATTGTTTGACTCTTCAATGGGGGTGGACATGGAGGGAAGAAGAGAGAGAATGCGGAACACAAAGTTTTAAAAACATGTTAAAATTGTTTTTACACGCAACTGGGAAATAATATATACAGGCAATGAGGTATAGAAATCTCTCTTGCCCTACAGGAAAATAGAAGGGAAAGGGATAAGAGAAGTAGGGGGGAGTGACAGAAGGAAGGGCTGATTGAGAGAAAGGGTAATCAGAATGCATGCTGTCTTGGGGTGGAGGGAGAGATGTAGTAAAAATTTGGAGCTCTAAATCTTGTGGAAGTGGATGTTGAAAACTGAAAATAATTTTAAAATATTTTTTTCTTAATTTCATACTCTTCCATCCCTAAACCCTCCACAATCATTATGGTCAACTTGCTTTCCACTAGAACTATCTCAGTTCTTAGAAACATAAAATCTGGTGGATTCACCCGATGCCAAATAGGTAGATAAGACTCTAGGTATAATAAATTATATAAATCTTGACATTCTTGATATAAATAAAAGAGTAGAAGGAAGTTGAAGCTAAATGGGAGAATAGAAAACTAAAGAAAAGAGTTCATCGAGTTGCCTTTTCCATATGCCCAAAGGCTGTAAGAAATATTATTTTATGGAACATTTGGTCATCACATATTGTAGTACAAATTAGAAGTATTTGTAAAAAGAAAACCATGAGGACAATTCCAGTTTATGCAGTAATATTAATTGCTAAGGATGATGTGGTAGAGAAACCCTATGCAGAATTCAGTAAGATTCTCTAAAACAAAACAATACATAATCTAACACTTGGCTACTTCAATACAAATACAGAAGAAGTAAAGATGGGAAGAAACATATTGGAAAATTTGATCAGAAGAAAGAAAGGTAAGAGACTTGTAGATTATAGAGAAGACTCAAACTTAATCTTATGAATGCTTTAGAAAAATAATATTAGCTGCTGGACATGGTGAACACCAAGAAATATCACAAAGAAAAAAATTAAGCATATTTTAAATGGCAGGTAAAGATTTATTATTAATATGGTAGTGATGCCTCAGTTATTTGTCAGTACAAGGTCAGACAATATAGATTTGTGACAGAGGAGAAGATGAAGAAGACAAAGACTAAAAAGGAGAAGAAGAAATTAGAAAAATGTATAGAAAATAATTAAAATATTAGACTCTGAATTATTTTAACAACTTACTGACTATGAAAAATGAAAAAGAAACAATAGAAATGAAATTGACATTGACTATAATAATTTCATCTGGAAGTTTAACCAAGTTCCAATTATTGCTCCAACCAGGACCCCTAAAGTGTGTCTAAGTCAGCAAACATTTGACTTACTTCTAAAATGAGGACGATAGCAGCATCCACCTCTCAGGGTTGTTGTGAGGATAAATGAAGTAATATTTGTAAAGTGCCTGTAAACAATAGACACCATAAAAATGTTTATTCCCTTCTACTCCTCCACTCTCTAATTTACACAAAATCTTTGTGAAGGCCAGCTACATATGAATTGAGGACATTCTCAGTGAGGCCATCAGTAATGAACAGATTTTTTAAAGTAACATTCAAAAATCAACCCCATTGTCACCTCACAATTAACTAAAAGAGTACATAAGATCCCATTATACTTATTGGTGGTAGATTTCAAATAATCATTTGTTTGGATGAAACAAACCAGCATGTTGAAGAATTTTTTATAGCAAAGTATCTACCATCCAGATGCCAAGGTTAATCAGGAAAACTTGGAGTTTCTAAAGTCTATAGTATTTCCTACTATGAGGGAGAAGATCCAGTTCAGACCTCATGTTAAAGGGGAAATTTCTTGTGAATGATGAGGTCTTTCAGATGTTCTTGTTTATAGCAGTCAGAAGTGGCATGCTGCTGCTTTTAAAGAAATAAAGATGAGTATCTTTAGGTGAAAGATAGTGGAAAGACTTTTGATGGATGTAAACATCTGCAATATTTAAAGAGAAATTTTGAAGACTAGCAGTAAAGGATTAAATTAAGGAATTGACAGGAAGGGAAAATGTGTTGGTCATATAACAAGAATAAAGGATGATGGTAGAAAGTCACAGTGCTCCACTGGCACCTTTCTGATGTGAAGGAGGAAGTAAATGGCACTGCCAATAGCTCTTACCATGGAAATGATTGATTGCTATAGATACTGCTATGTGTTAATCCAAATAATATTTTGACACTTTTTTGTCATATGACATGGGATAATGTGCTCATTTACAATTAGATTGTAATAGTGGATATCAGCATTTAAAAATCACTCCCTGTAGGTATAATTGGTCTTTTAGTTGAATTCATGTCATCAAAATTGATAAAGAACTTTTCAGAATGCTAGTATAAATATTTCCATCTCTATTTCAAAATTATTTGAGATATTAATAGTTTTTATTTTCCCTTTTGTTACATTCTACAGTTTTGTTATTATTCTAGTAGTTGCATGAAGTAAAGATTTTCTGGACTCTCAGGTTCTCCAACTATTCCTTCTTTCAATTTTAGTAGCCCTTCAATTTCATCACATCTGTTTTTGTTTTTGTATTTCTATTATGGCCTTACACAGGTCAATAGTACATTTTGGTGTGATTTATAGCTAAGCATCGACAAACAGGAGGATGGTGCCTTTGCCTATGTATTTGTCCAGTTTTAGTAAGCATATAATGAAATATTTGCATTTTCAGTCTAGTTCATGAATTCGCATGGTTTGAATATTTTAAATGTCTATATCATCTGTATTTAAGCATTTCCATCTAGTTTTGTATCTATATATCTGATTTCTTCCAAATATCTTGCCTTCTTGTAGTGCCCAAAGAGAAAGAATTATCACTAGCTCTTGTCTTCTGTTAAACAGGTACGATAGTTTCAAATAGGTCAAGCCTTCAAATCTCTACCATCATGGGAAAAGATTCATCATGCTGACTGGGTTGTAAACTCAGTGTTACCACACGAAACTAATTGACTAAATTTTAGGGCTCTTCTCACCCCTTTACAATCTTTCTAGCTACCAAAGAGGTCTCAGGGTACAAAGGGTCCTTGCTGTGTATCATCCTGGCTGGAATTTCATTACTTTGTCATTGCCAACATTTGCCCAACCCTTCATGAAATGGATGGTGATTTAAGCTTTGAGGAAACATTCATTCCTGTGCACCCTATGCTACCATTCATATTATTCTGCAGGGCTTTACTCAACCTTACTGAGGCGTTTATTGTTTTCTTCCAACATAAAGACATGAGCAGAGCATTTTGGCTGTTCACCTGACATCACTCACTTTTGCTTCTGACCAGCCCACCTTTTCTTCCTATCATACAACCCCTTGGTGATATCCTTCAATCTTGTTCTGCTTCAGAGTTCCACATTAGTTATACAACGTAGCATCCAGCACACAAAGAAGTGTGTTACCCTTTGCAGGATATTTATCTTTTGTTCTTCAGACAGTAGTATTCTATTTCTTATTGCCAAAATCAATGGCAAAGATGGACCTTTGTTTTCAAGGGAAGTTTGGCATCAGTTAAGAACTTTGACAAATGTGCCCAGATCATTCACTGTCCAAACAGATCACTATTTATGACATTATATCATATATCATATCTATGTATCTATGTGTCTATCTATCTATGTATCTATATTCATACACATGTAAGGGGTAGATACTATTGCACAAACTCCAAAGGATACCTAACCAAATGTATGTTGAAATCTGAGCACCAGACATTTTAACTCCTTGGTTTTTCATAGGTAGATGGACAAGCAAAGCTACTGTGAGAGATTACAGATAATTTTCAAGAGTCAGTCAATTCACATTAATTAATAGCCATATGTGACAGGAATTATGCTAAGAGCTTTCACAGATATCATCTTATTTTATAGTCACAACACTGCTAGATAGGTGCTATTATTATCCTCTTGTGTAGTTGGGAAAACTGAGTCAAGTGGAAGTTAATTGACTTACCTAGGTCACAAAGCTAATAAGTGCCTGAGGTTGGATTTCAATTCAAGTATTCCTGATGCCAGGCCCAGTGTTAAAGCCACTGTGACACCTAGTTGGGAGCAATGGGGAAGAGATAAAATGCAACCACTATATTGTCTTCTCGTGGATTTATACAAGATAAATTGGAAATAATCAATAGAAGAAAGGCACTGTTATTAAAGGGGATTAGAAAAGTCTTCTTGTAGCATGTGGTATTTTAGCTGAGACTTAAAAGAAGACAAGGAAATGGGAAGAGATGATGGGTAGAAAATTTCAGAAATGAAGGATAGAGAGTGAAAATGCAAAGTCTATAGATAGTCTTGTGCTAGGACTGGAAAAGAGGACAGTTTCACTTGCAGAGTAAGTGGAGAGAAGGAAGGTAAAAGAAGCCTGAAAAAGATCCAGATTATTAAAGGCAGAGTATGTGGCAGGCAGGAGGGGTGAAGGGGTATAATATGTAAGAAGACTAGAAAGGTATAAATGAACCAGGTTGTGGAGGGCTTTAAAGCCAAATAGAGGATTTTATATTTGATCCTGGGTATAATAGAGAACCCTAGAGTTTATTGAATAAGCTGTTTATATCGTTAGACTTTCACTTTAGGAAGATTGATTTGATAATTGAATAGAGGATGGGTTGGAGCAGAGAGAGAATTGAGAAAGTGAGGCTAAATGGCTAACCAGAAGAATATTACAATAGTCTAGGAGTGAGGCAATCAGGGCCTTCACAAAAGAAAGTGTGGTGTCAGAAGAGAAGGGGCCATGTATAAGAGGTGTTAGGAAGGCAAGTGATTGGATATGGAGAGTGAGAGAGAAAGTCAGAAGTCAAGGATGACATCTAAATTTTATTCACAAGAGCCTGGAAGGATATTGGTACCCTCAACAGTAATAGGAAGTTGGGAAAAAGAGAGGTTTGGAAGGAAGATTAGTTCAGTTTTAGACATTTGGGGTTTAAGCTGTCTGTGAAACATTCAATTCAAGATGTCAAAGAGACAGTTGGAGAAATGAAACTGGAGGTCAGGGTAGAAATTAGGACTGGGCATATAATCTTAGTATCCTTTGAATAGAGATTATAACTGAATCTGTGAGGGTTGATAAGATCACCAACTGAAATAGTATAGAGGGAGAAGAGAAGGGCTTCCTCAACATAGGAGACAGTGGTGAAAGAAAGTGGTTGAAAACATCACAGTGATATGAGATGAAGAGGCAAAGGATGAACTCTTGTTGAATGGCCTCTTTTTTCAATGAAATATGGAAGAAGAAATATGAAATAAAATTTTAGTTAAAATATTAGAATTGGGGATGTCACTTCAGAGGTTTGAGCAGGGATGAAAAGATTTAAAAAGAAGAGATGTAAATGTTTACAAAAGTAACTGTGGCAAGTGGGATAGTAAGTCAACTAGGGAGATATAAATGGCTTACCTTGAAGCCTTCTGTAAAGTCCTGGGATGTGGTGCTAGTAGTACAATGATATTTATAAACAGGGTCTCACTATCCACAGGAAATACCTCCATCATAGTGACAAACACCTTTGATAGATATCTAACTCTCTTTGTTATGCCTTGTCTGATGCTTATTATCAATGGTCATTGAAAAGAGGTCATTTCTAATATTACATATTCTAAGGAGTTCTGAATGACCTTGATTTATGCCTAGAAGATACTTTGCTGTTTAAGAATATGTTTGCAATAAATCATTTTAATGACACATCATATCTTCTTAAAGGAGATATTTGAATCATTGCTAAGAGAGGGGATATGGAGACATAGATGGAGTGCTAGTCCTACATCCAGAAAGACATGGATTCATATCCTGTCACTGACACATGCTCTGTTACTCCAGGCATGTCACTTAATGACTTAGTGCTCTAGGCCAAAAGTGTCAAAAACAGGACCCATGAGATGGTCATCGATATTGTAACCTGAACCAAATAAAATTATAATTGGGAAATATTTAACAAAATAAATAAAAATACCATAAAACACAAATAATACTAACATGTGATTATTTAAGTCAACATGTGACAACAAGAATGTTTCTCTATAGTTTAGTGACCCTCATTATTATCTGAGTTTGACATTCTAAGATCATGAATTTCAGAGCATGAGTGGTCCTGCATTAGAAGATGGATGGAGATTCCCTATATGAGAGTCTCCTATAGTAATGAAATCCCAGGTTCATTCCCTATTCTTGTTTTGGCTGAGGTCATGAAAAGCAAAGAAGAGTTCAGGAGAAGATGACAGTCAGTTCATACAGTATATTTGGGTGACTGGAAGAAACAGGTCATGATCGTTCAGATTGCTGCTGTAAGATATGATTTTCATCATTTTTCCTGGTTTTTACTCCTAAATAATTTAAGAGATGATAGCTTCCCATTGTCAAAAGATATGGCACTGGAAAGTCAGGGTCAGTCTAAAGAGTATCTGCTTCCACAGAAAACAGCCTTAGATATCTGGCTGAAATGTGCATTTTCTTTCGGGAGTACCCTGACTAGAGTAGTCGTAGCCTCATGCTCAACTCTTTACATCATGATTCAGTGTAACTAACAATTCCAGGGCCCTTATGCTTACTTCACAGTTACAGATCAGGTAATGATAATAACAACAACAACAACAACAATAGCTGGCCTTTATATAGTAATCACTATGTGCCAGGCACTGCTAAGCACTTCATAAATATCTCATTTGATTTTTACAACTGGGAAGTAGCTGCTATTATTATCCCCATTTTACAGTTAAGGAAATTGAGTAAAACAGAAATTAAGTGACTTCTTTTTGGTCACACAGAGTCCTCTCTTGACTGGGCCACCTCCATAGCATCTCCAGATATTTTTTTTTCTTTAAATTGTATTTTTCCCCATGATTACATATCAAGAAAAATTTTAGCTTTCATTTTTACAAGATTTTGAGCTCCAAATTTTTCTCCCTGTCCCTCCCCTCCCCTCTTCTGAAAATGATAGGCAGTTTGATACAGTTTATACATATGATATTATGTAAAACATTTTATTTCCATATTCATCACAATGGTGGAAAAAGAAACAGATCAAAAGAGGAAAACATGAGAAAGAATAAAGGAAGTGAAAAAATATGCTTCAATCTGCATTCAGAGTCCAACAGTTCTTTGCAGAGAATTTTTAAAAATACTTTACTTATTATGAGTTGGATCAAATTCCATACAAAAAGCATTTGTCAATTGTACATTTCTCTGTGCTTAGTTCTAGAAATACAAAGTAAAGAAAACATTCCACACCATCATGTGGCATACATTTTACTAAGGTGGATGTACCATTAAAATAGATAAAAAATGAGGTAATTTGAGGAAAGATAACTGCCAGCCAAAACAAGAAGTCTTCTAGTAGAAGATGGCATCAAAGCTGAGGCTTGAAATAGGCTAAAGGATAATTATAACTGCATCTCTTCTTTGGTTGGTGGTTGGTAATGTGGCTATAAGGATTCTCACAAATTCAAATGTGGAAACCATGAAAAAATATTAGATACACCTCAACTCTTCAAATCATCCATATCTCTGAAACCAACCAAACCCTTGATTTGATTCAATAATGTTTAGTATAGTCCACTGAAATGAATGAGTAGAATCGTTGCTACTAAACATCCATGTTAGACACTAAAGTGTACTAATGAAATAGCGTCTGGAAGTCAGAGATGAGAGGCTGAAAAAAATGACTGAAAAAAATGAAAGTACTAAAAGTACTAGTTATAAAAATAGTGGGCAGGTAATTCACTAGGACTATATTGGCTTTATAGTGACATATACCCTTGAGGTTGTTAAATGATAAAGGTTAACCCAAGAAGTACTAACACTTTTGGGGGGAAATTTGGAGAAAATCACTTAAATATGTGTTTGGACATATTGTGGAAGGCTATGGTTGAAAGTACATATTCATGAACTGGTGGGAATAATCAATTTAAAAAAGACATTTTAATCATGAAGTATTAACTTTGCACAGAAGCAGAGAAATAGAATACAACTTCGTAAGACTCACTGTAATTCAATCAATATAATCATAAGTCAATGAAAGCATTTTTACAAAGTACATTTTCTATTAATCTTATGTAATATATAATTTTCAAGTATATAGAAATCTTAATTAAAAG